>NW_020175017.1:1534689-1562501 GCF_003031525.2 Neophocaena asiaeorientalis asiaeorientalis
GCCACAACAGTGAGAGGCCCGCCTACCGCAAAAAAAAAAAAAAAAAACTAAGATAACAGTAAAAGAAGAATAAGTATAAAACAACATAATATTGTAGAAAAGTAAAAATATGGTATAAGAACATCATGATTGAGATAAAAGTATTAAATTAATTTTTTAAAGATTGTCAGATTGGATTAAAAATGAAATTCAGAATTTGTTTTGTTTACAAAAGATACATCTAAAACAAAGATTGCGATTAAATAGTAAAGCATATACTGAAAAAACGAACAAGTATAAAACTAGAATATAGACTAATATTAGTGGAAATAGTCTTCCAGGCATAAAATATTAGGGAAAGAATAGGTTACTCTATAACGATACAGATTTTTTAATGATTGGGAAGATTTTATGCACAAATATATAGAGAACAAAAATTGAAAGCTCTATAGGAGATATTGGAAAATTTGCTACCATAATGGGAGATATTAACAAATCTGTCTCCATTACAGGTAGTTCATGCAAAGAAAAAACAAAGCAAACATATAATAGACTGAAAGCATAATTAAGAAGATGGAATTATTGGAAGTAAATAAAGTTATGACACATGAACAGGGCAAAAAGAAGTGGTCAACATTAATTTTCCTAAGTCCAGTACTTGGAGCCATTGTCACTTGAAGTTGGCTCTTTAGAAATATAAAAAGAGCTGAAGCCTCTTTCTGTATGCTTTTTACCATTCCATTAATTTACAGCTTTCTATACTTAATGAAGTATAGAATTTGAGACTAGGTACCTATATATTTCTGATATAACTATTCAGGGTGCACAGGAATAATATGAATGGCACAGCTATTCAGAAACTTAGAAAAATACCTAACAAGCACGAGGTTCAGTTTTCCTTTAAAAGCTCCAAACTACATACTGAAGCATTAAGAGCAGTTTGTTTTAAGAGCCTCAATTAAAAAAAAAAATCCCATAGGAATATAAAATGCAGCGATTTTAAATTTCTTGCAAAGTGATTCAAAGATAAATGATATTCCAGAAATAAAATTGATTAGGTTTTTTATTTCCCCTGGGGGACAATTTTATCCCACATCTGGGGATTTCAATTTTGAATATTCTTAAATAGGAGGGAGAATTTGGACATAACTTTTACTGTGAGCAAATTAAAAATTTGCCAGCCCTGTGCTACCTTCTCTTGTGTGTGTCCCAATGTGCATCCATCCCACCAGTGTTCATGGGTGTTTGATCAATAAGCAAGTTTGTCCACAAGCAAAGCCCCAATTCAAAGTTTTATACTAGTTGTGTGTCCAAAAATATTTCCTTAGATAACATATAATTATTAAATTCAACAGGCTTCAATTTTTAAAATATATGATGAAAATGATCAAAGAATACAATTCTGTTTTGTGTTTGGGGGAGGGTAACAATTTTTCACATTTACTTTAAAGATTTTCTGTACCTTTAAGTAGAAATCAGCCTCTTTTGCAGATATTGTAGTGATTCCACTAAAAATAATCATTTTTAATTTTTAAAAAAATCTGGCTACAAACAGCAGAAATGCCAAAAATTTTGACTTACTCAAAATAAAATGTATTATTCACATAAAAGGATGTGGTTAAAAGCAGTCATGGTGTGACTTTACTCCCTAGGTACCTTTACTCTCCAGGTTCCTTAGGGATCCAGACAACTTTCAGCCTGTCCTCCATCATTCCAAATATAGCCTAGGCTTTCATGACTTAAGATATATTCATGTTTCAGGCAACCAAACCAAAAGAAAGATAAAGAAGAGATACAGTTTGTGTGTGTGTGTGCGTGCGTGTGTTTCAGCTGTCTCTTAGAAAAGGTCCTCGGAAGTTTGTGTTACCTACCCTTCCTTCAACTGTTTCCCTACCCAGTTATTATCTGTGTCAATAAGAAGAAATAGCCTTTCCTTTTTGTAGCAGCCAGCAGAAACTTAATTGGCCAAGGAATGGAAAAGGGGAGCTCATGCTCTGAAAGCCCCTTCTCCCTGGGTCTAGGCAAGGACAAGCTTTTTATAGGTATGGGGTGGTATGGGGCAGAGACCATTATCACTTAAGTTCATGGAAATGGGTGGAAATTTCCTGGAATGGGGTCCATGCCTCTTTTCTGCCCTTTTATGGTCCTTCAGGGTTTGGGTTGGAAGGAGGTTGAACTAACATGGAGCCACGGAGATGGGAGGGTAGCACTAAAATGAGATGATAATGAGCTTTAGAGTGACCTTTGTCCCAGTTTTGAAGTTCAGCCAGCCTATACCGTTTTCTTGTGGTTAAGCCTTCTTGTTCCCATCATGTAAACACAGCTGGAGACACAGTTTTGGCTTTCTGCAAGTTTGCCTAGAGGGAGGTTTTTATTAGGAAGGGGGATAAGGGGGGCTTCCTTGCTTCCTTGTCTAAGGCGGGTGTACTTGTGTTTTATAGACACACTTTAGGCACAGGTTAGGGGCCCTCTGGTTGCTACCCTGGGTGACATTTGCACAGGATACATCTATCAATACTTCATTTTGAGAGATTGAATATACAAGAGACAATGGCCTGACCATACATGAGCATAGAGCTCTGACCCACAGCCTCTGCAGTAGTCATTCCAGGAAGCTAAACTGCGGCTTCTTCATCAATCAGTTGAAAACAATCAAGACTTGATGAGTGCTTCCTTGATTACCTAATTATTGCTCCCACCTGCATCTCAGAATAAACCCAGGAAGGTAAAATATGTTCCTCAACCCAGTTTTGTAAGTTTTCCCTCATGTAGTTAGCCCTCTTGGAGCTTGCCCCTGCAGACAACCTTTAATCAGGGCATATCTGAAGCATTAACAGTTTTTTCACTAAAAAATTTCCCACTCTCCTGCATGTCTTTGACTCTCTGCCAAATGCAAGTGCAGGTGACTGACCCCTTTACCATAACCTCTGCTTCTTCTCATTCTTCTTTTATTTCCACAATTCTTTGCCTATGTTTATATCGGACCATTGGAGATGCTAATAATGTAGTTTTCAGTACCCCCAAAACCATGTACCAGTTTAAAAACCCATTACTATGAAAGAGGCAAAAATGAACTTTAGAGATCAACAGTTTCTGCCACACATACCAAAAGAGGCATGGAAAAATTTTATAACCTAACCTTGTAAGAACTGAAACAACATAATTTCCTGTCCCTGTTTTAGATAGGACTAAACAATCTTTCCTGTCCTCATGTTAAATAATTTTGGAGTGTGCATTTTTTCCTTCCCTATCTTAAATGAACCTAAAAACAAGTAAAATTATCTAGCTACTTTCTCCAGGAAATAACTTGCTGGAGATGAGAATTTGCACAGGCACTATCCTTACAAACTGGTACTGTTTTATGGGGTGTTTCAGCCTACTTGGCACAACAGGGCAAAGACCTGCTTCCTTCATATAAAATCTAGGAAAAAAATTGAAATCACAGTGATAACTTCAGGAACTTTTACCATGCAAAGTATTTGAGTCAAATTAGGAAAAAGTAAAAAAGAAAAAGAAAAACAAAGGAAGAAAAACTTGTGAGGATATTCTCTATCTTCTCCATCTAAAAAAAAATGGCATCTGCATTAGTAAGAGCTTTTTAATTATACAAGAGTATTATCATACTCTTGATGAAATTACTAAGAGTTCAAGTTATTGGTTAAAGTACAGAAATTTCCTCTCTTGTACATGTACATGTTTTAAAATTTGTTTTTCTACACAAATGCCACCTCCTCTCCTTGAAAAGGGACTATAGTTAGCCTTTTTACAGTAATAATTTCATACCTATTTTAATTCTTCTCTTTCCCTTCCATTGCATCTCTTTTTATCTTCTCTGGGAAAACTATGAAGATTACTTCAATAAACAAGAATTCTCTCTCCATTATGTGTACACTCTAAAAGTATCTACTCAAGTTAAATGGTTAATAATTTCTAAAAGAAAGAGGAAACAATTCATTGTGCATCTTTTCTATGTTTTCTCCTTGCAAAACTGAAACTTAGAAGAAATATTGCTTGTAAGTTTGGAAAATAGTTTTGGTTCCTAGACAAGAAGAAATAGTATACAATTAAAGATTTTAGTATAAATTCAAGAGATAGAATCTTTTGGTATATACATATAGAGATTTACATAAAATATACATAAAATAATTCATGTAATATTCCTGATAATTAGTTTACTCTTTGAAACAATTAGTCTTTATAGTTCAACTTATAAAATACTCTTTGTTCTCTTCCTAAAGATATCACCATATAAAAATAATTTTTGCACGATATTTAAGAGATTTTTGTTTTATTACTTATGATTTAAACTTTATATGATTTCTACATTAATTCTATGAGCCCAGTAGTTATCATTGTTTCTACAAATTATTTAAGACTGTAAAATATAAACATGTTTAATTAGAAATTGCATTGAGATCTTTTTAAAAGGTTTCAATATTGTAAATTATTTGCATACTACAATAATAAGGAAAGGAAATTATTTGTTGCATTAAATTGTAACTTCTAGATCTTTAGTAAACTTTATTTCAATATCTGTAATATTAAATTGAATTAATTAATATATAGTACTTGGATACCTAGACAATTTCCAGATGGAAAAAAAAGATGAAGTGTCAGTTATTAGACTATACATACCCATGTTCCTAATTTTTTATACAGACATGCTATAGAAAAACAGCAGGTGAAATTTAAGCAATATTTACATGTATTTACTTTAAAATTTGTTAAGTGATACATAAACTGATATAAATGTAAGCTTCTGTCCAGAAAAACAAAACAAAAATTGATTACTTTGGTTCAAGGTGTTAATTAATATAAATGGCTCAGAAAACACGCAGTATAATGATTACAAATAAATTTGAAAATGAACACAAGATATTAAGTATGTCTATTGGCTTTTTAGGAAACAATTATACTCTATTAAGAGAGTAAATTGTTATAAATATGAATACATGCATCATTTTATTTAATATGCTAAAAATTTAATTATATTTTAAGCATAATGTAAATGACTAAATGTTATTATTTACATATGTACATTTTTTGTATAAATATATAAATATAAAAGTATATTAAGATCATTGATCTTAATATTTTAGTTTATAAATAATAGTTAAAAACAAACCTATGGACATTTTGTAAATACAAAGTATCTGAGGAATGTGGAATCTGGATTTATAATGCCTAAATATGATGACTTAGTTGGTTCATTGTTAATGCATATATTAAAAAAGAAAAGAACTTAGGGATCCTAAACCGTAAATTTTTACATGCCAGATATTTAAAAAGTTGAAATTAGAGGGACTTCCCTGGTGGTCCAGTGGTTAAGACTCTGTGCTTCCAATGCAGGAGATGTGCATTCAGTCCCTGGTTGGGAAACTAATATCCCACATGCTGTGCATTGCAGCCAAAAGAAAAAAAAATAAAATTAGAATTTTGGTTTTCGTTTTATAAAATCATTAAGTTTCCCTGTGGCCAAGTTACAGAGATTATTTTTTATCACCAAGATTTTCTATTAAATCTGAACTTTCATTTTTACAGTTTCTTAATTTTGAAAATAACATTATATTCCTAACAAATATATTTTTGTTGTATATTATCAAAATGTCAAGTACATCAATTCTTTTGCTCTTGAAGAGTATGATTTTTGTTTGTGTTTTGCCTCCTTTGACAATCCTACTTTATTTTGTTTGTCCCAAATTTGGGCCACTCAGTTGGAGTTTTAAAAAATCAAACAAAAAACCTGTTAAACTGTCTTTCAACACAAAAGTTAAACAAGGTTTCCTAAAATGACCACACATAAAAACTATTTGTTCCGGGGCTTACCTTGTGGCGCAGTGGTTGAGAGTCTGCCTGCCGATGCAGGAGACACAGGTTTGTGCCCTGGTCCGGGAAGATCCCACATGCTGCGGAGCGCTGGGCCCGTGAGCCGTGGCCGCTGAGCCTGCGCATCTGGAGCCTGTGCTACAGCTTATAAAATAAAGCATAGTAGAAATAACTGGTTCTTTTTGATGTTATCAGCATTTTATCTTGAGTCATCTTTCATTTATTAAATTTAAGATCAATAATCTTATAAACACTGACAAATCAAAAAAAATTTAGTAATCCTATGTAGAAGTAAAAATAATTACTATGATTCAGTGTCTATGTATTAACTAGGAATATATTTATGTATTATATATTTATTAGGAGCATATTCAGGTACTTGTAAAAAGACTGCTACCCATATGCCTACAATGAGATTTTCTTTCTGTTACTAGGTTCCAATGCATTTATTAATCAAAAATATCACAGTATGCATTATGCTTTAAATCAAAAATCCCCCTTTCCTCACCCCACTGTTATGCATGAGTTTTTTTTCTATATCTGTGAGTCTGTTTCTCTTTTGTTATATACATTTGTTTGTTTTACTTTTTAGATTCCACATATAAGTGATAACATACAGTATTTGTCTTCTGTTTGACTTATTCACTAAGTATAATACTCTAGGTCCATCTACATGGTTACAAATGGCAGAATTTTATTCTTTTTCATGAATGAGTAGTATTCCATTGTATATACATACCATATCTTCTTTATCTATTCATTTATTGATGGACACTTGGGTTGCTTCCATATCTTGGCTATTGTAAATAATGCTGCTATAAACATTGGGGTGTATCGTATCTTTTTGAATTGTATTTTCTTTCCTTTTTTTATTGGCTATATTCCTGAGTGGAATTGCTGGATCATATGGTAGTTCAATTTTCAGTTTTTTGAGAAAAATCTCCAGACTGTTTTCCATAGTGTCACCAATTTACATTCCCAACAGTGTCCAAGTGTTCCCTTTTCTCCACATCCTCTCCAACATTTGTTATTTGTAGAGGCTTTGATGATAACCATTCTGCCAGGTATGAGATGATATCTTATTGTGGTTTTGATTTGCATTTTTCTAATAATTAGCAATATTGAGCATCTTCTCATGTGCCTGTTACCCATCTGTATGTCTTCATTGGAAAAATGTCTACTCAGTTCTTCTGCCCATTTTTTAATTGGGTTGTTTGTTTTTTTGATGTTGCATTATATGAGCTGTTTATATATTTTGGATAGTAACCTCTTATTGGTCATATCATTTGCAAATTTTTTCTCCCATTCAGTAGGCTGTCTTTTCATATTATTCATGGTTTTCTTTGCTGTGCAAAGGCTTTTAAGTTTAATTAGGTCCCATTGGTTATCTTTGATTTTGTTTCCTTTGCCTTAGGAGACAAATCCAAAAAAATATTGTTATGATTTATGTCAGAGTGTTCTGCCTAGGTTCTCCTCTAGGAGTTTCATGGTTTCAGGTTTTACATTTCGGTTTCAATCCATTTTGAGGTTATTTTTGTATATAGTATTAGGAGATGTTCTAATCTCATGTTTTTACATTTAGCTGTTCAGTTTTCCCAACACCACTTATTGAAGAGATTGTCTCTTCTCCATTGTACATTCTTGTCTCCTTTGTCATAGATTGATTGATCATAAATGTGTGGGTATATTTCCAGGCTCTCTATTCTGTTCCATTGATCTATGTGTTTGATTTTGTGTTGGTACCATGCTGTTTTCATTACTGTAGTTTTGTACTATAGTCTGAAGTCAGAGAGGGTGATACCTCCAACTTTGTTATATTAGCAAGTGTAATATCTCTTCTTGTATTGATCCCTTTATCATTATATAATGCTATTCTTTGTCTTTTGTTATAGACTTTTTTAAAGTCTATTTTGTCTGATATGAGCATTGCTACCCATGCTTTCTTGTTTTTTCCATTTGCATGAAATATCTTTTTCCATCCCCTCACTTTTAATCTTCGTGTGTCTTTAGTCTGAAGTGAATCTCTTGTAAGCAGCACATAGATGGGTCTTATTTTTTCATCCAATTTGCCACCCTATGTCTTGATTGGAGCATTTAGTCCATTGATATTTAAAACAATTATTGATATGTATGTACTTATTTCCATTTTATTACTTCTTTTCTGGTTGTTTGTGTAGTTCTTCCCATTTTTTGTTTGTTTCTTTGCTCATGGTTTGATTGTTCTTCAGTGGTAGGTTTGTGTTCCTTCCTCCCTTGTTTTTGTGTATCTGTTGTAGGATTTTGATTTGTGGTTACCATGGGGCTCATATATGTTGACCTATAATGATATTTACTTGTTTTCAACTGGTAGTCATTTAGGTTCAAACACATTTTAAAAGATCTCCATTTTTTACTCTCCTCCCCCACATTTTGTATTTTTGATATATTTTACATCTTCATGCTTAACCCTTCACTGCTCATTGTAGTTATTGTTGCTTTTACAATTTTTTGTCTTTTAATCTTTTTACTAGCTTATTTAAATGGTTGATCCTCTGCTTTTACTATATATTTGCTTTTCTTAGTAGGATTTTTTCATTTCCTATAGATCCTTACTTCTTGTTATAGCCTTTTCTCTTCCATTAGAAAAGACCCTTTAACATTTCTTTTAGGGTAGGTTTAGTATTGATGAACTCATTTAGTTTTTGTCTGAGAAGTTCTTTCTCTCTCCTGCAATTCTAAATGATAATCTTGCTAGGTAGAGTATGCTAGGTTGTAGGCTTTACCCTTTCAGCACTTTGAATGTATCTTGCCACTCCCTTCTGTCCTGCAAACCTTCTGCAAAATATCAGCCTGATAGTCTTATGGAGGTTCCCTTGTATTTGACTCTTTGTTTTTCTCTTGCTGCCTTCAGAATTCTTTTTATCTTTAACTTTTGCCATTTTAATTATGGTATGGCTTGGTGTGGTTCTGTTTGGGTTTATTTTGTTTGGGACCCTCTGTGTCTCCTGTACCTAGATATGTTTCCTTCTCCAGGATTAGGACTCTTTCAGCCATAATTTCATCAAATACATTTTTGACTCCCTTCTCTCTCTCTTCTCCTTCTGGGACCCCTATAGTGCAAGTGTTGATATGCTTTATGTTATCCAGAGATCTCTTAAACTGTTCTCAGTTTTTACTTTTGTTTTTCTTTTTGCTCTTCTTATTGGGCAATTTCCACTATTCTGTCTTATAGAGCAGTTATGTATTATTCTGTATCACTTGGTCTGTTTTTTAATTCCTTCCATAAGTTTTTCATTTCAGTTATTGTATTCTTCATTTCTGATTGGTTCTTTTTTGTATTTTCTAGTTCCTTGTTAAAATTCTCACTGTGTTCATCTATTCCATCCCCTAATTCACTTAGCATTCTTATTACTAATGCTTTTAATTCTTTATCTGATAAATTGTTTACTTTTGTTTCATTATTTATTATTTCAGTTTTGTCTTGCTCTTTCAATTGAGACCAGTTCCAATGTCTTCTCATTTTGCTTAACTTTCTCTCTCTCTATGAATTTAGGTGAAACAGTTAGTTATACAGTCTTGAAGGGGTATCCTTATATGGGAGTGTCCCTATAGACTCTGCATGTTCCCAGTGGCTTTGGTGAAAAAGCTGGATTTGACATGAACACAAGTCACGTCTTTCCCCTGGATATGCTGGCAGCTATAACCTTGGTATGAGGTAGGGCTGGAGATGGAGGGACTAGGGCCTGAGCCAAGTGTTAGGCAGAGCTTCCCCACTGCTGGGTGGCTGTCACCACCCTATTGGGGGTGGGGGCATACCCCAAGTTGCTGGAGCAGAAGCGCTGAGTATCAGGTCTGCTCTGGCTCTATTCCCTTTAGTTGTGTGCTCTCCCTTCTCCTGGCACCTGCACCCTTGCCCCAGAGGTGAGCAGTGCTGGAGCAGGAGGGGGTTGTGTATGATGGAGATGAACTGCAGTTGGCCAGCCACAGACAGAGGTCCAGGCTGCCTGAAATGTGCCACCTGTGCAAGCACCAGCAATGGATGCCCCACCCTGCTTAGTCACAGCTTCTGGTCTGATTCTCCTTTTTCCCTTAAAGCCAACCACTACACCAAGCCTCCATTACCCCTGCCTCTTATGGAGCCATGCTTCAAGGCAGGTGGGGCCTAAATGGGCTCTCAGCATGTATTGGCATGTGGGCTGTGGAGGTCAGGCTTCCTTTAGAGATTGGTACCACCCCGATATGCTGCCTTTAAAAGCACCAGCAATGGCCACCCTAGTCCCACTCAGACCCCGACCCAGATCTAAGTCACCTCTGCATCCCATGGTAGGTCCCTGGTCATGGCAGCCTTTGGTCCCCTGCATACCTGCCATGTGAAATAAGCTCGGTTGGAGCTTTGCTTGGCTCAGGCTGGGACACCCCCTGACGTAGTCACTGGAAACTAGGCAGCCACTTGAGCAGTCCTCAGTCCTCCCCTCTCTGCCCTACCTCAGGAGCAAGCCAATTCTCACATGTCCTTAGGAGTGAGGTCCAGTCTTCCCACATCCCCACTGTTGATCCCAGCAGGCTCTCAACCAGCCAATGGGACTCCTCTTCCCTGTGTTGGATCCCATGAGTGGGGCACCCAATATGTGGCTTGAACTGCTCACTCCCTAGGGCAGATCTCCACCCATGTAATCTCCCTTTGCCTTTGACTCCCCTCCCAGGGGCACAAGTCCCAGACTGATTGCTTCTCTTTCCTTCTTTCACAATTCCTTGTGGATCTTTCTCACAGCCTTGGTTGTACAGGAGTCTTTCTGCCAGTTTCCAGGCAGTTTCAGTGAGAACTGTTCCACATGTAGATGTATTTTTGTTGTGTTCTTGGAGTAAGGTGAGCTCCATGTCCTCCTAATCCACCAATTTGGTCAATATCCTTAGTATACTAATTTTAGATTTTAAATATTCAATTTAGTAAAATTGAGGGAAAACAGTCTTACATAAGATAATTATCAAGATTAATGTAATTAATAAAAATGTAAATCTGGATACCACATACATTTATTTTTCTTTATAACACAAAATGCTTATAAAAGAATTTCTAAATAAAGAATTCAAAGAAAATTCTATTTCAAAATCAGAATTTGTACAGATGATAGTCTAATCAAAATACTGTTAAAATAGAAATTAATAACTCTTTATAACCCATGGTTATTTGTAATGGTCACTTTTGGTTTGAATTGAAAAATAACTTTATTGGAATCCCATTTTAAAATTAATAACAATGGAATCTAAGGATGAAGACATTTTGAGAGAGTTTCACAGGCTAAAAGAAACCTTGAATTTGAGGCAGATTAATTCTAAGATAGCAGTAACCCTGTTATTCAGACTTGTGCCTTGAAGGGTGATGTGGAAAGTACAGACAAAATCAAGATGATAGATAGAGACATAGTTTCATCTAGCATTTCACATGTCATTTTCCTCAGTAACACTGTTTTTGTAGAAATAAAGAGCAGTAATAGAATTCCTTAGAAAAATCTAACCATGGACTCGTGGTAGTTTGGCAGGCTGTACTTATTTTAAAAAATTGTGGAGGACATTTGGAGTTTGCAGTTGATAAAATAAACATCATGGCAGAGAGATTAGTGAATTAGTTTTCAGTTTACAAACCTGTCACCATATTTTTCTACAGTTTGTATAATTTGCAATCTGGAAGATACCAAAGACCTCCTAAAGACATACTGTGCAATTGCTGCATATACCTCAGTTTTCCCAGTGTTCTGTAGTAGATGTTCTTAGAGATCAAAAAGGTGAGATTTTAGGGCTTCCCTGGTGGCGCAGTGGTGGAGAGTCCACCTGCCGATGCAGGGGACACGGGTTCGTGCCCCAGTCCGGGAAGACCCCACATGCCGCAGAGCGGCTGGGCCCGCGAGCCATGGCCACTGAGCCTGCGCGTCCAGAGCCTGTGCTCTGCAACGGGAGAGGCCACAACAGTGAGGGGCCCGCGGACCGCAAAAAAAAAAAAAAAAAAGATGAGATTTTATTAGAATGAAAATCTGAATTAACTAGGAGGAAGAAGCATATCATTCCATATGAAAAGTTATTCCTTAGACAACACTGTTGCTTCTGCTAAAGCACTATCTGAGCATGTGACAGCAAAGGGCACAAAATTGAAATATCTCTTTCTAAAGAATTATGTTGTTTCACTGAAGAAGGCTGGAAAGTCTCTCCCTTTCAGTGAACCCCCCAAAGCTCTGTACTTCATGTAAAGCGCTAAAAAAATAAAAGAAATAGCCTTTGTGAAATGGTCCAGCACTGCCTTGTGTTCAGTTAGTGATTCTGTATCTAAAATGCTGTTTTAAAAACTGTATTTGGAAGAGAAAAAAGTAAAGAGAGCTTTAAAGTTAAGTAGAAAATCTTAGTGTGTCAAATAACAAAGGAAAATATTAGAAGAGTTGTCAATGAACTTTTATTTTTCCTTTGTTACTGTTAATATTACTCTATTGTTGAAAGAAGCCTCTTATATATCTCATACTTTAGATTGCTTTTAGTGTTTCTTTTCATCTTTAGCATTATGAAACATAATCCTAATATTTTTTTTCCTTTTTTACCATAACATGTAATTGTCTAATAAATCTAACATTCACTTCATCATTACAAATTATCATCTAGGCCTTAACTCTTATGCTCTAATTTGCATTTTCACTTCTGAAACTTTGGGGAAGATTTGAATTTTTTTTCTTCTTTGTATTGCTATATTAGGAAAGACTCTCCAAAGATGTTGGGCAATTCCTACTGACAGATCAAAGGAATATGCTTGAGATAGTTTTTTTCTGTTTTTTTTGCGGTACGCGGGCCTCTCACTGTTGTGGCCTCTCCCGTTGCGGAGCACAGGCTCCAGACGCGCAGGCTCAGCAGCCATGGCTCACGGGCCCAGCCGCTCCGCGGCATGTGGGATCTTCCCGGACCGGGGCACGAACCCGTGTCCCCTTCATCAGCAGGCGGACTCTCAACCACTGCACCACCAGAGAAGCCCCCTTGAGATAGTTTTGATTTGAAAATCTTTAAACACACAAGTCTTCCTCAGCTTAAGGGGTTAAGTCCTGAGAAGGCTTATAGATAATAGCTTATCCTAGCCTACCTAAAATATGCTCAGAACAATTACACTAGCCTACAATTGGGCAAAATCATATAACACAAAACCTATTTTATAATAAAGTGTTGAATAAATTATGTAATTTATTGAATACTGTACTGAAAGTGAAAAACAGAATAGCTGTCTGGGTACAGAATGATTGTTAGTATCAGTATGTCAGCCTCATGATCACGTGGCTGACTGGGAGCTGTGGCTCACTGCTGCTGCCCAGCATCCGGAGAGAGCATCATACTGAATATCACTAGCCCATGAAAAGATCAAAATTCAAAATTCAAAGTACGGTTTCTAATGAATGCATATGCTTTTGCACCATCATAAGGTTGAAAAATCATTTAAGTCAGACCATTGTAAGTTGGGGAATTTCTGTAGTTCTATTTCATTGAGAATCAGTGGTACTAATTTAATTACAATCATTTGCCTCCTGATACAATTTTTGATTCTTGACATTTATTTCAATAAATACTTTAGTAGCATTTTACTACTGTTATCTGTGTGCATTTGTAAGCTCTCTTAGGAAAAATAAGCAAATAGGAAATGCTTTCCAAATCTATGCTTCATTGCTGCTGGATGATTAACTACTTCTATTCCTTAAGAAGTAAGATCAGTCTTGCTTTCTGAATAATCAGTAGATTAAATTAGTGTCAACAGAAACTTGGTGATGGCTGGGAGCATGCTATTAAAAGAGCACTTTAAAAATCATTATTAAATAAATGAATACAGTATAACTGTCTGTTTTGCAAGGCTATCATCTTCACTTTGAAAACTTGTCTGTTCCATTTTACATTTAATTAATGTCATGACAATTTAGATTTTTGTCATGTGCCTGTTAGGCATAAAATGAAAGTATGTTTTAAAGCCCAAGGTTTTTACATTAGCAAGAAGTTTTAATAGACGTTATACATTCAGTTTATCAAACACTAATGGCTTTATAGTTTTTCTGTAAACACATAACATGTAAAACATATAGACAATTCTGCTTTTATATCTGGGATCCACAAGGAACACAGTTTTCAGAGTATGTGTAAATATTCTGGAAGACACCACATTTTAGTGAAAATAGTAGAAAAACTTTGAGAATTTTCACTAATATACCAGAAGGGACTGGATCATAAGACAATTGTGTTCACAATGGCATAACTACAACAGGATTTGCCTTCCTTAGTAAACAACAAGAGAACTTAAAAAAAAAATGAAAACATTATTTTACCATTAGACAGAACAAGACAGTAATATGAAAGAATGGCAACAAGCAAGGTGAGTTTGATAGTCACATTACTTACTGGATATAGGCACTTTCTAGACCACGATATAGATGCAAGATGTGGGAAAGTAAACAGACTGTGACAGTCTGGCTGATTTGAGGAGATGGAGATTGAAGTTTGGAGAGTCTGAAGTAACTGGAATTTGTGGAGCAAAGGACCACAGAGAGGGAGCTATACAGAAAAGTAGTTCCTGAAATGTACATAGGGCTGCACATGAGGTGGTATTTTTGGCTGAGAACTAAGCTGCTCATGCACAGGGCAAGAATGCATGAAGCTAAGCAAAGACTCACTATTGAAGAGCAACAACTGCAAAGTTTAAGTAGAACAATTCCTAGAGTCATGCAGGGAAGGGAGATTTTCTAGTCCTGATCAACCTGAGTAAAGAAACTTCGTTTACTAACTACGAAATCAGTAAAGAACATGAATATACTAATTCCTAGAAATATACAACCTACTAAGACTGAATTATGAAGAAAAAGAAAACCTGAACAGACTAATAATGAGTAAGGTGGTTCGATCAGTTGAATAGTTGAGCTAAACTAGCTCAAAAACAAAATCTTCATAGTCATGCCAGAAAATGTTTAAAAACGAGCTTCGAAAATATCATGCTGATCTACATGCAACTAAACTTCCTGTTAAAACAAAAATCAAAACACTTTAAATGAACATAACAAAATCTAGGCATTCAGAAAATTAGTATTCCAAATGTAACCCATAGCAAGAGAAAATTAGGCAATGTAAATGATGCAACAACTTAATAAATAAAATGAAACATCAAAGCTATATGTAATATCACACTGGGAGAGATAAAATGAAATTAAAATATGCAATTTATTCAAAAATGCATAAAAGTGGAAAAAATAACAATGAGAAATTGAAAACAAATAGCAAGATTATAAACTCAGGTTGCATATATAATTACATTAAATGAGTGTTCAGTCTCTTCAGTTAAAGATGGAGATTTTAACAATAGATTGAAAAAGCAAAACCAAATTCTATCTTGTGGTGGTAGGCAAAATAATAGCCCCCAAGGATGCCTACATTCCAAACTCTGGAACCTGTGATTATGTAACATAATATCATAATACTTGATACATACATAATACTTGATATCAATATAATATCAAGTAGCAAGGGGAAATTACAATTGCATATGGAATTAAAGTTGCTAAACAGAAGACAGATTATCCTGAATATCTAGGTGGGCACTACATAATCACAAGAATTCTTGAAGGTAGAAGAGGGGGGCAAAAGGAGAGTCAGAGAGAAATTAATGTGGAGATGAAAAAGAGTGATTCTGTGCGCTCAGGATTTGGCCTGCACTTGCTGTCTTTGAATATGGAGAGAGGAGGTGATGAACCCAGGGAGGTTGCTGGCCGCTGGGACATAGAAAAGGCAGGGAAATGGATTCTTCCCTACAGCCTACAGAAAAAATTAAAACCATAAAAGAGATAAAACTGTAAACAAAAATGACTTTAGTTCCTCACCTTTATGCTCTAATAAATTTTTTATATTTTAATGGCATACTTCGCAAAATAACATTTCCCTACCTTACTATAAATTTTCAATAAATTATTATTTTTAAATCAATGGCAACATAACAGATTTACATAACCATTTCTCTTGGTTCTTTTATTTACATATTAATTGACATCAATTTTTATTTATATATCTGGATGCTATCAATCTTAGGAAATGAAAAAAGAATTGATTTATTTTAATTGATTTACTTTTATAATCTTTTAGAGGAAGACATTATAGTATAAAAATATATATTTGCTCTTTTGAACAGTTTGTTGCAAGAAGTGTGTCAATATATGAATGAATTATTAAAGTATTTAAATGATGGTATTTTAAAAACTTTAGCTATCAATACATAGTGATGCAAAAGTGGTTGTGTATGATGATCTCTTGCGTGATGCCAGTTAATATGTTCATTTAACAGATATATGTTAATCATCTAAAAATGCAAGGTACCAGATAAGTTTGTGCTAACATGTGGTTAAGACCCTTAATCTTAATTCCAGTGAAATGTAAATGAAGGATCAAGTCTTCTTATTTCTTTTACTGTATTCCTGCTTTCCAAAGCAGTCAAATCAAGTACTATCTCATGCATACATCTTTACAGAGGGGAAAAATCTATAGTGTTTAGATATTGAGCATGTTAAGTCCAGATTTGTAGCTGGAGGGGAAAAAGGGGAACTTTTCATTGGAATAGCTATGAAAAATGCACATTTCCTTTCCAGATTTAAAAATAAAAAGACTGATTTTCCAACTATGATCAGAAATTGCTTTCAACCCCTAAATGAAATCATTAAAACACCAATAATTTGAAGTTACAATCTCTTAGTATCTGTTTCTTGTCTATTTGTTAGCAGTAATATCTGTTTCTTATCTATATCTCTGTCTGTACCTCTGTCTAAATCTATATCCATAAGCATCTGTATATCTCTTGATATAAGGAGATAGAGAAAAAGAGCCATAAAATATTCAGATTTTATACATGGTCTAACTATAAAATATATTGGAAGGCAAGAAAAATACTATTTTTTTCCTGTCTACCATTACTTGCAAGCTATATTGAATCAGAGACTCGTTTTTTCAACAAATATGTATTATATATTTACTATCAGTATCAGTTTCCTTATGAACAGTTAATAAAATGGGTTGTAAAAGTGACTAACTTAGGGTTAGTTTCTTCAGCTTGGCATACTGTGGAATGTAGGAGCATGTTTGGGTTGTTGCAGGACCCACAGCTTACTATTAAATAGGAATGGATATAGATGACCCAAACACATAGCAGGTTATTCCTGAGGGGACAGCTAGCCTGATAAATTGGATAAAAGCCACATTAAAGCTTGTTTTCCACAAGAATTGGAATTTTACAGACGAAGTGACTGATGGGCTATGTATGTAAGCCTTGTTGGACTGGATTTACAATGATCAGGATGTTCACCCACCTAAATATACCCCTTACTCAGGTCATAATAAATGCTGTAGTTAAAGGGGCTCTATTGCATGGGCACCCCATGTAACCTTACTACTACAAAATCAAGTAATGGTCTGAGAAGCTGTATCAGATTTGTTTCCGCTTCCACTTATGAATTTTACATATGGTAAGAAAATTAGAGTGATCTACAAGACTATATGGACAGACCAAAAGATAGTCAAGGGATGCACACTAGGAGGTTGGAAGACTAAGGAACATGATGAACTTGGCAGACCCTGACTGGAGTGACACAGGGGCTTAATTCTGTACTATCAGTTGTTGGGTGGACTGATGACAGGCTCTGCTGATCCCCCAATATTGAAGGGTTCTAAACAAATGACTCTACTTACTCTAGTTTGGAGGAATTTATGATGCCAGAAGGCAAAGAAGGTAATGAGAAAATTGACCTCAAAATGTCAGGGGTGATAGTGGGACAAATTAATCAGAATGAGTATTGATGAAAGGGCCACAGTCTGCTGGCCTGACCTTCAGTTGGGGACTTAAAGCCATATGCACATATGTGAGTGAAATGGCCAGGGATTGGAAAAGAAACTTTTCTGAGGTTTCTTGCCAGGAGTTCCCAATGCACTATGATTCCAAAATATGTTGGTCAAGTCCTAATAGAGTCTAGATTAGTAGTATATGAGAATGCAATGGTTGATGGGACTAAGGTGAAAATTTGGATGAAAATTGGAATATTTGGACTGACTTTATGTAAAGTGATTGTGGCTCTTATACCCAGGATTATTGGGATGGATATTATGTCTGACTGGGGAACATTTCCCCTATCTTGCATAATAAAGCAGAAGGCATGCATTTGTTCTTTGTTAACTATTACTTGGACATGCTAAAAAGGAACTTATATAATTTTCCAAGCTCATACAGGTTTTCTTTTTTTTATTATTAATTTTATTGGAGTATAGTTGATTTATAATGTTGTGTTAGTTTCATGTGTACAGCAAAGTGATTCATTTCTACATATACATGTATTCATTCTTTTTCAGATTCTTTACCCATACAGATTATTACAGAATATTGAGTAGAGTTCCCTGTGCTATACAGTAGGTCCTTGTTGGCTATCTATTTTATACATAGTAGTGTGTATATGTTAATCTCAGTCTCCTAATTTATCCCTCTCCCACCCCCCTTTCCCCTTTGGTAACCATAAGATTGTTTTTGAAATCTGTGAGTCTGTTTCTGTTTTGTATATAAATTCTTTTGTAACATTTTTTAAAATTAGATTCCACATATGAGTGATATCATGATATTTGTTTTTCTCTGTCTTACTTCACTTAATGTGATAATCTCTAGGTCCATCCATTTTGCTGCAAATAACATTATTTCATTATTTTTTATGGCTGAGTAATATTCCATTGTATATATGTACCACATTTTCTTTATCTATTCCTCTGTCAGTGGACATTTAGGTTGCTTCCATGTCTTAGCAAGTGTAAATAATGCTGCAATGAATATTGGGGTACATGTATCTTTTCGAATTATGGTTTTCTCCAGATATATGCCCAGGAGTGGGATTGCTGGATAATATGGTAACTCTATTTTTAGTTTTTTAAGGAACCTCCATACTGTTCTCCATAGTGGTCATATAGATTTTCAATTGTACCAGTGTCAGATACCTGGTGGATAAAAATATATTACTGTATTTAGTAACATGCTAGAATGTAGAGTTCTATTTCCAACAAATTCTCAGTACCATAGTCCGATGTGACCAATGAAAATTGTGCAAGTCTCATGGAGACCAACAGAAGATAGTTAAGGCTTGAATAAAGTACTACCACCTCTATTGTCAGCAGTTCCTGATTTGGTTTTAACAGGAAAAAAAAAAAAAAAAAAAAAAAAAAAAAAAAAAAGAAAAACCTAAAGGAGACCAGTACTCAGTGATAGATCTTGCAATTGCTTTATCTTGATTTCAGTCTTGGAAAAGAAAAAAAAAAAAACAAAAACTGCAGAGTGCCTTCACATGCAAAGTATCAAAATTTGAATTTACTCTATTCCCCCCAACGTTATTTGAATTCACCAATTTACTGTAATGATTTGGTTAGAAGGGATTAATGCTGGTCCCCAGTTGGATAATATTCTACATTGATGACATAATGATAATTTTCAATGGTGACACATGTAACTAAGAGATGCTGGATGATAAATCCAACAAAGTATCCAAGGGCCATCCAAACAGGAAAATTCTTATGAATAACAAGCAGAAGCTACCTGTGACATTCATAGGCAACTAAAAATAAAACACTGTCATTGCCTACCCTCATAACTAAGCAAGAAGCACAGTGCCTGGTGGACTTGTTTGGATTTGAACGATTCATATTCTATGTGGATGCTGAAAGCTCAGCCTCTCTGCACTAGTCCTGAATCAAATCTCAGAGACAGGGTTTTGGGTGAAGTAGAAAAGAATAGTTTTATTGCTTTGCCAGACAAAGGGGGACACAACAGGCTCCTGCCCTCAAAAACAATGTGTCCCAGCCCAGGAGAATTTGATGAAGAGTTTTATGGCAATGGTTCAAGGGTGGGGTCTCTGACAAGACTAGGGTGTGTGCAGGGCCTCCAGTCCCTTAATCTAGTCTCAGGTGGTTGGTCTCCTCGTCTTGATGAGCTTCTTTGCTCCCTTTAATCTTGCCTCGGGTGGTTTCTTGGCTGCTCCTCCCTGAATCTGCCCTTTGGAACTCAAGGAAGGTCATAGAGGCTGGAGTCTTGCCTACAAGAAACAGGGGACAAAAAAGGCTTCCATGCTCAAGAGTCCCACAGGGTCCTTCTCGGTTTCAATATCGGAATTTTGCTAGACACTATCTACAAAAATACCTGAAAGAAAGTCATTTTTGAATGGGGCCCTGAACAGCAGCAGCAGGCTATGTCTGAATTATAAAAAGTGGTGGCTCATTCCATGCCTTCTAGCCCTTATAACCCCACTCCAACTTGGTTTGGAAATCTGTGCAGTTTGAACTTATGCAGGTGGAAGCTTATGGCAAAAGCCTGTGAGTGTTGCCCAATAGCAAGTACTGGGATTTTGGACCAGAAAATTTCCAAACACAGTGGTAAGATACATGCCATTTGAGAGACAATAATTGGCTTATTATTCTGCATTAATTAAAACTGCCCCTATTACTGAAGGACAAGATAATCTTGAAACCTGAAATACCTACAGTGTCTTGGGTTATGTCAGAAACACTCTACTAAGGCAGTATTCAGAAAAGTTCTATAAAAAGATGGAAAAGTTTTATATGCGAACATCCTGCTGAAGGGAGGTACTCATTGTATTCATGAGCAGGTAGCCTCTCTTCCTCTAGGGTTGGCTTTGAAACCACCTAAGTAAGTTGCTAGATCCTATTGCTACAAGTGTGTTGCCCTATGAACCGTTCCCAAAGGACACTATAAAGCACTCAACTGACCAGCAAAACACCATGTTTACAGATGGCAGTTCCAAGGTGGATGAACAGCATCCTATTTTGAAGGCTGACACATTACTACAGACTAATGAAAAACTCTAAAGAAGATAGTAAACAAATCAGTTCAGTGGACTGGATTGCAGTGATGGAATAATTGAAAACCAATAAAAGCCCTGATGTTTGGGTATATACTGACTCATGGCTGGTAGCCAGTGGCCTGGCCATATGGTCAGGCAGATGGTCAATAAAAAAATGAATTATTAAAGGGATGCCTCTAAGTGTTACGGACTTACTTTAATGTGCTCCTTAAATTCCAATAGGATTTTAGTAAGGCATGTCAAAGCCCATCAGAACCCAGTCACAGATTGAAAGTTAATTAGAACAACCCAGTGGATATCCTGGTGCAGTTGCTTGAAGTGGCCACCTGGGTTTCTGAAGTGAGGAGACATGGGGGAGGTGCATCAATACAGAGATGGGTTACTCACAGCACACAAGGGAAACCGGTCTCAATACAAACTATGAACTAATGAATGGTGAGTAGTTTTGTCCTCAACTGACTTAAAACCCCCAAATAATTGAATCATGGCCAGTTGTAATGATATCATTCCATAATAAATTCTGATATATGGAGATAATTCAATTTTGTTAGGAAGGTATGACAAATACTTTTGTAATTCTTATTGATTTGTTCTGTAATAAAACTGAAATTTACCATGAGGATACTGCAATATGATATAACACCAGCATTATTGGAAAGATTCAGGTACCTAAGCAAGTAAACTAAGCAAATTGGCTTTATAATAATTCTGATGTGAATGATCAAATGTAGTGGGAAGTCAAGTTAAATCCTCCTTAGGGTATAATACTGATGAAAATTGTCTTGCCTGAGTGAAAACTGAATTTGGCTAACCACAAGTTGATTTCTATGCTTGCTACTTCCATGCAAGTTTATCTTAAGGTACAAGTAACTGTCGATCGAAAGAGGAAGCAAATAACTAAATTAGTACAAAAATAGTTTTTAAATGTATGTAATGGCTTTATAAAATGGATTAGTTATCTCTTTAAATCCATCCCTACCCTACACTGACTGCCCCAAATGCTAGGCATATTCGTGCTCATACTATTGCTGTGTATATAATATAAATTCTTCACTAAATATAAATGCCTAGAAAATTTTGATTATTTTGCTGTAGCAGAATATAGGCCATGGAATAGAGAGGTAGTCTGTGAAGGAAAGGGTTAATTCAGCAGACCTGAGTTGTTTAAATTCTGCACACCCTCCCAGAAAGACCTGTCTTCAGGACTGGTCCTTGGATGGCTCCTAAAAGTTAAGCTGAGTCCATGAATATTCTGCCTGATAAGAATGTTTTTCTATGCCTGATGCCTTGACCTACACATCAGCAGTTTAATAGGCTAACAATGTGGTTTATGGTGAATTCCTGTTTTTGTTCTAAGACTTGGAGTCTGAGTTACTGAGGTCAGTCATATGGGTGCTGCATGACTATTTGAGTGACCCCCAATCAAAACCATGGACACTAAGGCTCAGGTGAGCTTCTCTGGGTAGCAATACTTCACACACATTGTCAAACATTGTTGCTAAAAAAATTAAGTGCATCTGTGAAACTCCATTGGCGTGGTCCCTTGGAAGCTTGTGGCTGATTTCTCCTGAACTTCATCCCATGGGCATTTTGCCTTTGCTGATGTTAATGTGTATCCTTCTGCTGTAAGAAGCTGTCGCCATGAGTATGAAGCTTTTCTAAGTCCTATGAGCCATTCTAGTGAGTCACAAAGTCTGAGGTAGTCTTGGAGACCTTTAACATAGTTAGAAACTTAAAGAGTGGATCAAATACTGTGTAAGCTAGATACAGAGTAAATTTGTCAATAGGCTGAAGAGAAAGCTCAATAATAAATGTTGCATATACCTCATTTACTGTAGTATCCAAAACAGTACAAAGAGCAGAAATAATTGGGTGAAAGGTCTTATGGATACTAACTCAAACATTTTATTCATAATAACTCAGTATGTGGCATTTATATCTTTTTGGGTTTGTGTCCTTAAACCTCTAACACTGCCCTCAGACATATGATATTCACTATCCAGCTCTGTTGCTGGCTCTTTTTCTCTGAAAAATAGACTAATTCATCCCCTTCCAGGACCTGGAGGCTATGTCACACATAGAACACCAGAAGCTGGCAGGCTGCTTTATGGGAAAAAAGAAATTTTAGATATTTTGCCTGTTATCTCATTATTTTCTTCCTTTTCCCCCAAGTTTTTTCCACTTTTATGAAGGCTTTTCCTAAAAGCATCTCTTAGACTTCCTCTTCTTGGCCCTGCCTCTCAGTCAAATACATGGGCCTTTCTTTGCATAGTACTTTTGAGGACATACCATACCCTGCACTAAGGACAGATAAATGATCTGTTTTCTAAATGTATGTATATGTATGTGCTTGTTATATATATATTATGATACTTTTCAGGAGCAAAAAATACCTTTGTAGGTAATTACTTTACATACAAAATAGACAAAGGCAGTGGCAGGTACTGTTTTTTGCTTACAGAACCCACCTCCCACCCTTCCTCCTTTCTAGGAATGACTGCCTCCCTCTGTATATATGAAAATGCCAGGCACTCACTTTCCCAGCTATCTTTGCAGGTAAAATAACATATGTGGTTAAATCCTGGCCTCTGTGAACAAATGGAATGTGTTCATGTTATAAATTGTGTTTCTAGGAAAAAGTTGCCATCCCTTATAATAGAAAGTGATGTAAAAATAGAAGTTCCCGGGGCTTCCCTGGTGGTGCAGTGGTTGAGAGTCCGCCTGCCGATGCAGGGGACATGGGTTCATGCCCCAGTCCAGGAAGATCCCACATGCTGTGGTGTGGCAGGGCCCATGGGCCATGGCTGCTGATCCTGAGCATCCGGAGCCTGTGCCCCACAATGGGAGAGGCCACAACAGTGAGAGGCCCGCATACTGAAAAAAAAAAGAAGTTCCCTCCCTCCATTTCTCTATTTAGATGTTTCGATTCACTGAAAATGTTGCTTGGATCTGTTGTAGGCAGTTTGCAACATAAGCGGAGTATCAAAAAAGAAGGTGATATAAGGCTATGATATCATTGTTTTGTTAAATGAATAATGGACTCAGCTACCTCTGGTTTCCTGTGTTTAGGGAAAATAGCCACTTGGTGTTCTATAATAACAAACACACTAATAGGTTCATAGAAAATATTGTTGAGCCTAGGAGATCAAAATAAAGATGATTAAGTTTAATATTAAATTTCATAATCAATCATTAACATGAAATAAATATATTGACCATGTTACTGAACCAAACTCAGGAAAGTACAGCATTTATTTGAAGAGCAGCAAGCAAGGAGAACAGGCAGCTAATGCTCAAAAGACCTAAACTCCCTGATGGCTTTCAGGCAAGGGTTTAAAGGCAGCATTAAGGGTGAGGGTTGCAGGGTGCATGATCAACTCCTGGACATTCTTCTGATTGGTTGGTTGTGGGTAATAGGGTGATGTTTTGGGAATCTTAATCATCAGTCTTCTGGTTCCAGTGAGTCTGGGGTCTGTGTGCTTCTCATCAGCATGTAGTCAACATCCTTCACTGCATAGGAGTCTTAATTTCTGCAGGAGAACTCAAAGATATGCTTCAGATTGTTATCTATATCCCTTCAGGAAGAACTAAGAGTTCTCTGACTCTATTATTCAAGCTATTATTACTTTTCTTACTTGACTGCTTTCCTCTGTTTCTGCCTTTCCCACTTCTCTCATCATTAACTGCATGATTCTGCTCTTGGGAACTCAGAGAAGGCCTAGGAGAAAAAAGCTTTTTCTACAAAAAAGAGGTGGGGGACATGGAGTGGCTTGTAGCTGGGAGGGCCCTGCAGGGTCCTGCTCTGTTTCAACCACCTGCTAGGTTTTGTATATTGTTGACAAACTTTGGATACAGAAGTTAAATAAATAATTGTTGCAATCAAAGGTGGAAATGAGATGTTGGGGAAAAATGCTTCTTCCTCACATTTGGAGGAATCAGGAATGCATCACCCAACCATGTTATTTTTTAGAAGCTGATATGTCTGGAGAATGTGCTTTCTTTCAATTACTCATGGTTATGAGGTGAGCTTAGAGATATGGCCTTGCTTATGGGACAGGTGTGTATTGGTCTAGTATGAATACCTGTTCTATAGTCACTGCCTAATTCTGATATTCAGAAGCTCACTTGACCTTACGATTAAGCCTCACTTACAAATGTCCTTTTTAAGAGGTTTTTAATCTCTATCTGTGTTTTTTACCTCTTACTTTTCAATTAGTCCAAAACTAGCATGTGAAAGAGCAGTTTTACTACAAGACTTCCCTCAAACTTCAACATGATAAGTTAACAATGACCCATTCAGGTAATTAAGAAAATGGCATAGTAAACTGGTGCTGGTGCCCCACATGTATCCCTTTCACACTTATCTGACACTAGTAACTATGGAAAGATTTTCTGAGAAGCCAAGCACACCACAGAAACCTAGTGATAAGCTGAATCATTTGTAGTTTATATGTTTTATTTCCCTGAAATTAGTTGGGGAGTGGTCTTTATTTTGGTTCCCTCACCAATAAAAATGGCTAGCTGTGTCAAAATCATCGCTTTCCTTAGATTGCTCTTCATTGCATATGAATTAGGTTGAATCCCCCAATAAAGCACAAATACATTTGCAGGATACTCCAGCATTTCCTGAAATCTTAATGATTTCCTTCTTACTGTCTCATGAATGGCTTTTGCATTTTGCACTCTGACTTGAACTTTGTGTATTTAGAAAGGACCAACAAATTCTTTACCAACTTCTTTTCTGTTTTGCATGGAATCAGTCAAAATTTAGTAGGAGCTAGTTGATGTTTCCTTCAATCACTTCTCATAAGATTAATATTTCCATACACTTAAAAATGCTGACTTCCTGGTGGTACCTGTTTTGTGGTGTTACAATTCACTTTTATATAAAAATTTATTTTGGGTTATTTTATTCACATTTTGAGAGAATAGTAGGTGTTCGGTCTCTAGGCATCATACTGAAAATATTCTCAGATATTTGAAAATAAACTTTCACATAAATTGAATCATAATCAATAAACATTAAGGGATTAATTTCTGTTAAACATAGACACATACATACAAACACTACAGATTAATCAGTCCTGTACTTTTTTGTATAAGTAAATTAATGTCATAACAAATTTCTATTTAAGAACACAAGAGCTCTTCTGAACCAAGAATCACTTATTTTGGCTAGTAGATTGAGATGTTTTAATTGAATACCTGGGGCTTGACTGCTGGGTGGGAAAAGAAACTAAGTGAAAGTGTACAATATTTACCATCACAAAGAGAATAGGAAACATATGAATACTTGAAGTAGTTTTATTTTAAAATAAATACCTATAAGCTTCACAACTGCAATATAAAATACTCAGGTATTCAAAACCACATAATATCCATAAGTCAAATGACTACTGTTAATATTTACAAGGGAAGAAATTATTTTTAGTCACCTAAAGAAACGCTCAATTAAGTGGTGAAAACTTAACAAACACGATTGAATAAGTATATATAAACAAGAATTGGGACTTCTCTGGTGGTCCAGTGGTTAAGACTTTGCCTTCCAATGCAGGGGGTGTGGGTTCCATTCCTGGTCGGGGAGCTAAGACCCCACATGCCTCGTGGCCAAAAAACCAAAACATAAAACAGAAGCAATATTGTAACAAATTCAATAAAGACTTTAAAAATGGTCCACATCAACAAATCTTAAAAAAAAAAACAAAACAAGAATTGCACATTACTACTTCCTAAGAATTGTGTAGAAGTATCTGAATTATATAAACATTGTTGAAGAGTCTGGTCCATGCTGTATGTTCCCTTAGAACTTATAGGATGACTCATATAATTTTTAAAATAAATGAATAATAAAAATGTAGAGGGAGACCGTCAAGATAGCAGAAGAGTAAGACGTGGAGATCACCTTCCTCCCCACAAATACATCAGAAATACATCTACATGTGGAACAACTCCTAAGGAACACCTACTGAGTGCTGGCAGAAGAACTGAGACCTCACAAAAGGCAAGAAACTCCCCACATACCTGGTTAGGGCAAAAGAAAAAAGAAAAAACAGAGACAAAAGAATAGGGATGGGACCTGCACTTCGGGGAGGGAGCTGTGAAGTAGGAAAAATCTCCACACACTAGGAAGCCCCTTCACTGGCGGAGACGGCGGGTGGCCGGGGGGGAAGCTTTGGAGCCACAGAGGAAAGCGCAGCAACAGGGGTGCGGAGGGCAAAGTGGAGAGATTAGCGCACAAGGATCGGTGCCAGCCAGCATTCACCAGCACGAAAGGCTTGTCTGTTCACCCGCTGGGGTGGGTGGGGGTAGGAGCTGAGGCTCAGGCTTTGGAGGTCAGATCCCAGGGAGAGGACTGGGGTTGGCTGCGTGAACGCAGCCTGAAGGGGGCTAGTGCGCCACAGCTGGCCGGCAGTGTGTCCAGGAAAAGGTCTGGAACTGCCAAAGAGGCAAGAGACTTTTTCTTGCCTCTTTGTTTCATGGTGCAAGAGGAGAGGGGATTGTGAGCACAGCCTAAACAAGTTCCAGAGATGGATGCAAGCTGCGGCTATCAGCGCCAACCAAAGAGACGGGCATGAGACTCTAAGGCTGCTGCTGCAGCCATCAAGAAGCCTGTGTGCATGCACAGGACACTATCCACACCTCCCCTCCGGGGAGCCACTGAAGCCTGCCACTGCCAGGGTCCCGTGATCCAGGGACAACTTACCCGGGAGAACACACTGCACGCCTCAGGGTGTTGCAACGTCATGCCAGCCTCTGCTGCCTCAGGCTCGCCCCGCATCCCGTACCCCTCCCTCCATCCCCTGGCCTGAGTGAGCCAGAGCCCCCAAATCAGCTGCTACTTTAACTCCGTCCTTTCTCAGTGAAGAACCGACACTCAGGGGACTTACACGCAGAGGTGGGGCTAAATCCAAAGCTGAACCCCAGGAGCTGTGTGAACAAAGAAGAGAAAAGGGAACTTTCTCCCAGCAGCCTCAGGAACAGCAGATTAAATCTCCACAGTCAACTTAGTGTACCCTGCATCTGTGGAATACCTGAATAGACAACGAATCATGCCAAATTGAAGCAGTAGATTTGGGGAGAAATGATACATATATATTTTTTCCTTTTCTCTCCCTTTTTTTTTTTTTTTTTTTTTTTTTT
>NW_020175017.1:1562562-1563578 GCF_003031525.2 Neophocaena asiaeorientalis asiaeorientalis
TGTCCCCTGCCTCGGCAGACAGACTCTCAACCACTGCACCACCAGGGAAGCCCCTCCTTTTCTCTTTCTGTGAGTGTGTATATATATGCTTCTGTGTGTGATTTCTGTCTGTATAGTTTTTCTTTTAACATTTGTCCAAGGGTTCTTTCTGTTTTTGTTTTTTAAGTATAGTTTTTAGTGCTTGTTATCATTGGTGGATTTGTTTTTTGGTTTGGTTGCTCTCTTCCTTTGTTTTTATTAAAAAAATTTTAATTTTTTTTTTTAATTTTTTATTTTAATTATTTTATTTTATTTGTTTTCTTTCTTTCTTTTTTTCTCCCTTTTATCTTGAGCTGTGTGGCTGACAGGGTCTTGGTGGTCCAGCCAGGCCTCAGGGCTCTGCCTCTGAGGTGGGAGAGCCGAGTTCAGGACATTGGTCTACCAGAGACCTCCCAGCTCCACATAATATGAGATGGCGAAAATCTCCCAGAGATCTCAATCTGAATGCCAAAACCCAGCTCCACTGAACAACCAGCAAGCTACAGTGCTGGACACGCTATGCCAAACAACTAGCAAGAGATGAACACAACACCACCCATTAGCAGAAAGGCTGCCTAAAATCATAATAAGGTCACAGACACCACAAAACACGCCACCAGATGCAGACCTGCCCAACAGAAAGACAAGATCCAGCCTCATCCACCAGAACACAGGCACTAGTCTCCTCCACCAGGAAGCCTACACAACCCACTGAACCAACCTTAGCCACTGGGGGCAGACACTAAAAACAATGGGAACTATGAACCTGCAGCCTGCAAAAAGGAGACCCCAAACACAGTAATCAAAAGATGAGAGAGTTCAGCACCACTAAACCAGCTTTACAACAAATGCTAAAGTAACTTCTTTAGGCAGGAAACACGAGAAGGAAAAGACCTACAGTCACAAACCCAAAACAATTAGGAAAATGGTAATAGGAACATACATATCGATAATTACCTTAAAGGTAAATGGATTAAATGCTCCCACCAAAAGACGTA
>NW_020175017.1:1563738-1881283 GCF_003031525.2 Neophocaena asiaeorientalis asiaeorientalis
TAACAACTGACACTGCAGAAATACAAAGGATCATGAGAGATTACTACAAGCAACTCTATGCCAATAAAATGGACAACCTGGAAGAAATGGACAAATTCTTAGAAAAGCACAACCTTCTGAGACTGAAACAGAAAGGAATAGAAAATATAAACAGACCAACCCCAAGCACTAAAATTAAGACTGTGATTAAAAATCTTCCAACAAACAAAGGCCCAGGACCAGATAGCTTCACAGGCAAATTCTATCAAACATTTAGAGAAGAGCTAACAGCTATCCTCAAACTCTTCCAAAATACAGCCGAGGGAGTAACACTCCCAAACTCATTCTAAGAGGCCACTATCACCCTGATACCGAAACCAGACAAAAATGTCACAAAGAAAGAAACTACAGGCCAATGTCACTGATGAACATAGATGCAAAAATCCTCAACAGAAAACTAGCAAACAGAATCCAACAGCACAGTAAAAGGATCATACACCATGATCAAGTGGGGTTTATCCCAGGAATGCAAGGATTCTTCAATATAAGCCAGTCGATCAATGTGATACACCCTATTAACAAATTGAAGAATAAAAACCATATGACCATCTCAATAGATGCAGAAAAAGCTTTCAACAAATTTGAACACCCATTTATGAAAAAAATCCTCCAGAAAGTAGGCATAGAGGGAACTTACCCCAACATAATTAGCTGCAGCAATTAGAGAAGAAACAGATATAAAGGGAATCCAAATTGGAAAAGAAGTAAAGCTGTCACTGTTTGCAGATGACATGATATTAAACATAGAGAATCCTAAACATGCTACCAGAAAACTACTAGAGCTAATCAATGAATTTGGTAAAGTAGCAGCATACAAAATTACTGCACAGAAATCTCTTGCATTCCTATACACTGATGATGAAAAATCTGAAAGAGAAATTAAGGAAACACTCCCATTTTCCACTGCAACAAAAAGAATAAAATACCTAGGAATAGACCTACCTAAGGAAACAAAAGACCTATATGCTGAAAACTGTAAGACACTGATTAAAGAAATTAAAGATAATACAAAGAGATGGAAAGATATACCATGTTCTTGGATTGAAGAATCAACATTGTGAAAATCACTATACTACCCAAAGCAATCTACAGATTCAATGCAATCCCTGTCAAACTACCACTGGCATTTTTCACAGAACTAGAACAAAAAACTTCACAATTTATATGGAAACACAAAAGACCCTGAATAGCCAAAGCAATCTTGAGAATGAAAAACGCAGCTGGAGGAATCAGGCTCCCTGACTTCAGACTGTACTACAAAGCTACAGTAATCAAGACAGTATGCTACTGGCACAAAAACAGAAATGTAGATCAATGGAACAGGATAGAAAGCCCAGAGATAAACCCAAACACATATTACCACCTTATTTTTGATAAAGGAGGCAGGGATGTACAGTAGGGAAAAGACAGCCTCTTCAATAAGTGGTGGTGGGAAAAATGGACAGCTGCATGTAAAAGAATGAAATTAGAACCCTCCCTAACACCATACACATAAACAAACTCCAAATGGATTAAAGACCTAAATGTAAGGCCAGAAACTATAAAGCTCTTAGAGGAAAACATAGGTAGAACACTCTGAAATAAATCACAGCAAGATCCTTTTTGACCCACCTCGTAGAGAAATGAAAATAAAAACAAAAATCAACACATGGGACCTCATGAAACTCAAAAGCTTTTGCACAGCAAATGAAACCATAAACAAGACCAAAAGACCACCTTCAGAATGGGAGAAAATATTTGCAAATGAAGCAACTGACAAAAGATTAATCTCCAAAGTTTACAAGCAACTCATGCAACTCAATATTAAAAAAACAAACAACCCAATCCAAAAATGGGCAGAAGACCTAAATGGACATTTCTGCAAAAAAGATATACAGATTGCCAACAAACACATGAAGGAATGCTCAACATCTCTAATTATTACAGAAATGCAAATCAAAACTACAATGAGGTATCACCTCACACCAGTCAGAATGGCCATCATCAAAAAATCTACCAACAATAAATGCTGGAGAGGGTGTGGAGAAAAGGGAACACTCTTGCACTGTTGGTGGGAATGTAAATTCATACAGCCACCATGGAGAACTTTATTGAGGTTCCTTAAAAAACTAAAAATAAAATTACCATATGCCCCAGCAATCCCACTACGGGGCATAGACCTTGAGAAAACCATAATTCAAAAAGAGCCATGTACCACAATGTTCATTGCAGCTCTATTTACATTAGCCAGGACATGGAAACAACGTAAGTGTCCATCGACAGATGAATGGATAAAGATGATGTGGCACATATATACAATGGAGTATTACTCAGTCATAAAAGAAATGATATTGAGTTGTTTGTAGTGAGGTGGATGGACCTAGAGTTTGTCATACAGAGTAAAGTCAGAAAGAGGAAAACAAAGGATGGGAATAAAGATGCAGACCTAGTAGATAATGGACTTGAGGACACCGGGTGGGGGAAGGGTAAGCTGGCATGCAGTGAGAGTAGCATGGACATATATACACTACCAAATGTAAAAGCGATAGCTAGTGGGAAGCAGCCGCATAACACAGGAGATCAGCTTCGTGCTTTGTGACCACCTAGAGGTGTGGGATAGGCAGGGTGGGAGGAAGGGAGATGCAAAAGGGAAGAGGTATGGGAATATATGTATATGTATAGCTGATTCACCTTGTTATAAAGTAGAAACTAACACTCCATTGTAAAGCAATTATATTCCAATAAAGATGTTAAAAACTAAAATAAAATCAAAAAAAAGTAATATACATGCCATCAATATATACATTTTTCTAATTTTGTTCTCATTATGATTTTAATATTTAAAATACTGTTAAATATTTGGTAGACATTTAACTAACTACTCAGTTGATATAAACACCATCTTTTTCTCCTGGTAAAGGACTTTGGAATTTAGCCAAAGTAAGGGAATATGTATGATCTGGAATTTTCAGGGAAAGGACTAGAAGAGCTTAGTGTTTTTCTAAACTATTTGGAATAAAACAAAAGCTTGGGGTTCAGTAACACAGTGTGTTAGTTTGAATGCTGAAGACAAATCTGTTTCTAGGCAGTAACCAGAGAAACATGAGCAGCAGGTGGAGGAGCAGTGTGTTGATGTGTGTTTGAGTTAGACTGTCAAAGAACGGCTGGATGGTAGAAGTCCAGAAGCTTTTGTTATTTTCCACAACAACCAACATAGCACCTGCTAGCCACACTGGCTGGATATATCAGAACTGCCTGCATTTGCAGTAGGGTAACCAAGAGGGGCTTACAACTGTAGTTCTCATTTAAAGAAGCATTTTCTAATTTCAAAAATGGTTTTATGGAGATCAACCCACCCTGGAAATTCAGGCAATTAAAGAAATTAATGATTTCATGTTATTGAAAGATGTTGGTCTTCCAAAGAAACAAATATCTGTTTGCAAAGTAGAATCTGCATAATAGAAATATAACAGTTTTTTTCATTTCTCTTGAATGTTTTTATATCAAAGTTTAAAACTGTCACTTGCCCTGTGTGGCTTCAGTATCAGTCATTAAAGATTTGCTTGAGCCAAATTCTAATCACAGTACAGTTAGGACACTTAATTGTTTCCAAGATTTTCTCTTAGAGACAAGCTAAGTTGTGAAGCAGGATTTAGGATACAGGTGGGTAATTGGTCAGCTCCAGTTGGTTGAGAGGTATTGAATTCCTTTTAGTTCATAGGCAACATACCTTGAACAATTATTAACTTTTAGGGAATAATTGGAGAATTATTTATTCATTCATCTGACAGTTACTTATTGAGTTCCAGTTATATGCAAGGTTGTTTCTAGGTAATTGGACTACATTAGTGAACAAAATAGACAAAGAATCTGCACACATAGAAATGGATTTACTTTCTAGAAGAGTTAGATAATAGCAAATAATCATAATGCACAAGTAAACTTAAATTAGATGGTGATAAAATCTACAGATAAAAAGAAAACTAGAGCCTGGTAAGGGGAATCTAAAAGGAGTGGAAGATGGTTCAGAATAGAGGTTGGATTTTTAAATGAGGTGATTAGGTCTGGCATAATTTTTTTAATTTCTTTCTTTTCTCTCCTTTTTTTTTTGCTAAGGGAAATTCAAGTCAGTGAATCAGTGGAAAAGCAATGCAAATTGATGCTCATCTGAAGAATTAAGATTGTCACATCTCAATATTATGGCAGTTATACAGATTTAGAGTCAATTAACCTTTACTCAGTTCCTACTATTTGCCAAGTTTTAGTGCAAAGTGTAATGACTTATAATATGCTGATTAAATAACAGTGCTTTGAAGCAGTTATCACTGCCCAGGACACACTGTAGCTCATGGAGGTTAAGTGAATTGCTTAGGGCCACGATGGAGATTGATCAGAGGCAGGAAAGATGGAGGTGTGCTGAAGAGTGGTTATTAGCAATTTGATTTTATTTGGGTCAGTAATTGATTTTCTTTTTGTTTCTCCAAAATCAAACCCTGTAAATCAACATATTTATAAAGAAAACTTTAGGTTTAGCTGTTTTTATTTTTGTGTTGAATATGATTTTCTAATTCAAACTCCTTTTAAGTTTGTTGTATCATCACATATGTTGTTACCTAGATTACATTTCTTCATTCCACATCGAAAAATAAATAATGACCACTCAGAACTCAATGATTGTTGGAATAAAATATTGGCTTCAAAAGGAATTTAAAATAATAGTTTCAGAAACTAGAGAAATGCAGTGCATCAAGAAACCAGTTTGTTGCTTATTTATATGCATGCATGGTGGTTGAGTAGATTTCGGAAGAATTCTGCTTCTATTCCAGAGAGGTAAAAATTTTCCGCTCTAAAGTAGCCATTCAAGGACATGTTACATTAAGTAGAAAGAAGAAACCAGACAGTACTTTCAGTGCTTTGCTTGGAAGTCCCCTTAGCTAGAAAATCAAATTCATTAGACATATTTTAAATGTCCACATAACTGCAGACAACAGTTTCATTAAGCTCTTTGCCACTTCGTAACAAAGGATCTCTATATTTTTTCCAGTTTCTGATGACATTTTTCTTATTTCCTCTTTAGTCATTTTTATTATCTCCTTTTTAGACAGCATCCTCAAAACCAGATTTCTACTAACAGTCTGTTGAAATCAGTTTAGGGTTACCCTTATGTGCTCCTCAAAATCTTTCTTGCCTGCAGCATTCCACCCCTTTTGCCATATTTTGTTTGTTAGAAGCAAGTTTCTAGGCACAGTCCTCTCTGGAAGGGAAGAAGTTATGTAAGGAATGCCTACCCGGAGTTGGAGGTCACTGGGAGCCATCTCAGAGGCTCCTGTCACAACTACATTCAGATAACTAGCAGTCTTTTTATATTGTATCAGCAAATAAGTTAGATACAGAAAAAAGAAACAAGAATGTGGTATCTGTAGCAAGGTAGTACTCCATTAGAAATTCTCATAAGTACGTGGCATTGGGTTTGCAAATGCAGGAAATTCCATTCTCTAGGTTAGAAGTTACCAAGGAAAATGGAAAGCTGAAGGCTCTCAGGAGAACATATTCTCTGATTTCTGTTTTTCAGGGGTTTTTTTTCCCCTTCTTTCTCTGCTTTAATTAGAAAAATTCCTATTTTCCAAATTTTCAAGTTTATTCATATTTTTTCTAAATGTCTAATGTGCTGTATGCCTATCTAGTACCTTTCTTGTTTTAGATATTACATTTAACTATATATTTTATGATTATCCATATAGTCCCCTAAAATTTCCTATCTCTTCACAATTTTTATTGTATTATCAACATTGTATATAAAAGTTGATTGGAAACTGAAGCATAGTTTTGTTTTGTTTTGTTTTGATTTCCCAGAAAGTGTAGGCCTTTTCACCTCTGGGAGTTAGTGTGTGCATGTGGGTAGAGGAGGGCACTAATCACTTTCACTCCTTGTGCAGTAAAGTTCAGCTAGCTTAGAGTTTCAGATTTAATAGGATAAAGTTCCCTTGTAATTATACCAACTCCCAATCACCAAGTGGTGGCCTTTATAATTCTACTTTAGTAATTAAACTGGAAGAGTGTTACATTCACTTCTCCCCTCTTTTTAATGCTACTTTTTTGACGTCGTTGAGATAAGGGTTATTGAGCCAAGGAATTTACTTCAGTGTTTGGGGCTTTTCTAGACTCCAGCCAATTTCACAATCCCACAGTGAGATCCAAAACGTGCTTGATCCCCTTCATCCCTGCATGGTTATTCAGCCCATGGTAACCTTCCACCCGCATGGTCCACAACTTCCAGGATCCTCTGATATTCTATGAACACGTCATTCTTTATCTGTCTCTAGAATTTAATTCATCAAGGCTTCCTTAATCTTGCTTTCCATTTTCTTTGTTAGTCCCATTGAAAAGTATGGCTTTTATTTTGTCAAGTTACTTCATATTATCACAAGAGCGAAGGTCTTACATGTCATTCTCTATCTTCCTTGGAAATGAAATTTCACTTGACTTACTCATAATTGTAGGGCACAAAATGATATTCATTTTATATTCTTTTAAAAGGTTTGGTTTAATGTCTACAGATAAGTTTACTTAGAATTCATCTGTTCAGACTTCCACAATTTTTCAAATAGGTGATTATAATTTTATGTTAAACATTTTCACAATTCAGTTTGTCAGTCACCTTTTAATAATTGATTTCTTTGAATAATTAAATGATCATTTCTATAACACAAAAAACCCTGATACTATATGGAATTAGAGTATATGCAAAAATCATGACTTCTCATCCTTGTTTTACATTTCATAAAATTACTTAGATTTGTTAGCCACCATTTTATCCATTTTTAATTTGTGGAATTTTAGAATTGATAGAAAATTTAGTAGTCTCTACAATCACTTTATTTTTCAGATCACACAATTACAGCCTAGAAACTACAACACATATATATGCATCTATTCATTAATGTGTCTTTTCCCAAAATGCTTTTCTGATGTGTCTTATTATCAGGACTCATGTGCACTGCTTTCTTCACAAATCCAGGGATTATTACTACCCAATGGGATTTACTAAGTCTGCTTTTCCATTTTTAGGTGTGATACCTGAAGCTCACAGTAACAGCTAGCTACTCTGATAACATGGTCAGTCCTAAGGAGATACACACGGTTTAAATAACAGCTCTTCCTCTAATGCTGCCTAATTTTAAATGTGCCTTGATTATATTTCACTTACTGTGAAAACAATCTGCATTTAATTGCTTTTAACCTGCATAGTAAAATAAGGTAACTAAATTCAGTAAGGCTGATAAGTCTCCAATATTAGACCTTGGTAATCACAATTCAGAAAAAAATGTGGTTTTTTATACATCCTTTTTCTAAAGGCTGGGAAAGCCCTCTTTCCATTGTTGATATTTTTTTAATAAACATTTTCATTTAATTAAGATAACCAAAGCTATAAATAAAAGTAGATGTATCTTGATTTGATCTATCATTTTTCTTAATGCTATTCATATTGATATGATTTATTATTATAAATGAGTAAGCATTTCCTTAAGGACAGATATATTATTTCAAGCATGTAGATAAATAAGTGATTTTTTTTCCAAGTATGACCTCATTTTTTAGTTTTAAATTTTAAATTTATTTTTCTTTATTCAGGTACAGTTAACAAATATACTTAAAGATATTTAAAGTGTACAATGCAATAATGATTTGATATAGGTATACATTGTGAAAGAATTCCCCCAGTGAGTTAGTTAACACATCCATTCATATATATTTGCAGTGTGTGTATGAGAAAATTTAGGTTCTACTTTCTTAGAAAATTTCAATTATACAATACAGTGTTATCAAGTATAGTTACAATATTATACATTAAATCCTCACTCTTTATTCATCTTATAAATGGAAGTTTGTACCTTTTTACCAACCTCTCCCTGTTTCTCTCACCCCCCACACCTGGCAAACACTTTTCTCTGTTTCTATGAGGTTTTTTTTTCTTTTTTAGACTGCACATATAAGTTATACTGTGCCCTATTTGTCTGTCTCTGCCTGGCTTATTTCACTTAGCACAGTGCCCTCCAGTTTCATCTATATAGTTTCAAATGACAGAATTTTCTTCTTTTTTTAAAGCTGAATAACATTTTATTGTGTACTCTATGTATGATATAGATAGAGAAAATATTATATAGATACAGATATCTCCATATTTCCATTTATTTGTTGAGGGACACTAAGATTGTTTCCATATTTTGGAACATAGAAGTACAGATTATCTATTAGAAATAATTATTTCATTTCCTTTGGGTATGTATCAAGAGGCAGGATTGCTGAATCATATGGTGGATCTATTTAAAATTCTTTGAGGAACCTTCATACTGTTTCCCATAGTGGTTGCACCAATTTACATTCCCACCAACAGTGTACAAGAGTTCTCCTTCACATCCTCATCAGTATTTCTTATTTCTTGTCTTTTTGATATAGCCATTCTGTTAGGTATAGAAAATACCTCATTGTGGTTTTGACTTACATTTCCCTAATGATTAGTGATGTTGAACACTTTTTCATGTACCTGTTGGCCATTTCTATGTCTTCTTTGAAAATTATCTATTCAGTTTACCTGCTTATTTTTAATGAGTGTTTGTTTCTTTTTCAATTGAATTGTATGAGTTCTTTAATATATTTTGGATATCAACCCCTTATCAGACACATAATTTGCAAATATTTTCCCCCATTCCATAAGTTGCCTTTTCATTTTGTTGATGGTTTCCTTAGCTATACAGAAGCTTTTTAGTTTGATGTAGTCCCACATGTTTATTTTGCTTTTGTTACCTTTGTTTTTGGTGTCAAATTAAAAAAAAAAATCACCATGCATGACCAATGACAAAGTGCTTACTAGGAGTTTTATATTACATTCAAAGCTTTAATCCATTTTCAATTAATTATGGTACATGGTATAAGATAGTTGTCCACTTTCATCCTTTTACATGTGGTTGTCCAGTTTTCCTAACACCATTTATTGGAGAAACTATCCTTTCCTCATTGCATATTCATGGCTCCTTTGTCTTAAATTAATTGACCATATATGTGTGGATTTATCTCTGTGTGTCATTTCTCTTCCATTGTTCTGGGTGTCTGTTTTTATGCCAGTACCATACTGTTTGGATAACTGTAGCTTTATATTACAGTTTGAAATCAGGAATTGTGATGCCTCGAGCTTTGTTCTTCTCTCTCAAGATTTATTTGGCTGTTCAGAGTCCCTTGAGGTTTCATACAAATTTTAGGATTGTTTGTTCTATTGCTGTGAAAAATGACCTTGGAATTGTGATAGGGATTACATTGAATCTGTAGACTGCTTTGAATATTATGGTCATTGTAACAATATTAATACTTCCATTCCATGAGCATGGAATATTTTTTCATATATGTGTGTCCTCTTTGATGTTTCTTATCAGTGTCTTATAGACTTCTGTGTACAGGTCTTTCACCTTCTAGTTAAATTGACTCCCAGATATTTTATTCTTTTTGATGTAATTGTAAATATAATTTTTAAAAAAAATTATCTTCCTGATAATGTTAGTATAGAGAAATGCAACAGATTTTTTCATATTGATTTTGTATCTTTCAAATTTACTGAATTCATTTATTCTAACAGTTTTTTGGTGGACTCTTTAGGATTTTGTATATTTAATAAACTGCCATCTACAAATAGAGATAGTCTTACTTCTTTCTTTTCTATTTAGATACTTTTTCTTTTTGTTGCCTAGTTGAATCAATGTGGTGAGAGTGGGCATCCTTGTCTTTTTCTTGATCTTAGAGAAAAAGATTTTCACTTTTCAAGGTTGATTATGATGTTAGCTGTGGGTTTGTCATAAGAGCCTTTTTTATGTTGAGGTACATTCCCTTTATACCCAGTTTTAGAATAGATTTTATCATAAATGGATATTAAATTTTGTCAAATGCTTTTTCTGAATCTATTGAAATTATATTATTTATATTCTTCATTTTGTTAATATGATGCATCACATTGATTTATTTGAAAATATTAAAACATCCTTGCTTTCCTGGCATAAATCCCACTTGATAAAGGTGTACGGTTTTTTTAATGTATTGTTGCATTCAATTTGCTAATATTTTATTTAGGATTTTTGCATCTGTGTTTATCAGGGATTTTATATACCTTAAAATAAGGAATAGTGGGCTTTATTGTACATGTTGAAAGAATGAGGTAAGAGTATTATGTATTAATTTATCTATAAATTTCATGTGTAAATAAATTTAATTTAGAAGCCATAGCCTTTAAGGGAGTTGTGGTCTGAATTTGTTGTTTTGTACTGACCATTGCATGTAAATACAGTATACTCTTTTGGATGCAAATTTTAGAAATTCAGTATGTGTTAACATTAATAAAAAGGTTAATCCCAGTCTTTAAAAAAAGTTTGTTTTCTTTTTCATTTTTTTTGTAGTGTCTTTGGCTTTGGTATCAGGTAATGTCTTGTAACCTATATGAATTTGGAAGTTTTCCCTCCTCTTCTATTTTGGGGAGGTATTTGAGGGATTGATGTTAGTAGCTCTTTAAATGTTAGAATCTCCCTGTGAAATCATCTGATTCTAAACTTTCAGTTTTGTGAGGTTTTTGGTTACTAATTCAATCTCCTAAGTAGTAATTAGTCTGATCATATTTCTTTTTCTTCAAAATTTAGTCTTTGTGAGTTGAACATTTCTAGGATTTTATCTGCTTTTTTCAGGTTGTCCAATTTGTTGGTATGTAATTGCTCATAGTAGGCTTTTATGATTCTTATACTTCTGTGGTATCATTTGTAATGTCTCCTCTTTTTCTTGATAAGTCTATGTAACAATTTGTCTATTTTGTTTATCTTTTCAAAAAAAAGCTCTTCTTTTCATTTATCTTTTCTATTGTCTTTTAATCTCTATTTAATTCTGCTCTGCTCTTTGTTATTTCCTTTCTTCTTCTAATTTTGGGCTTAGTTTGAAGGTATAAAGTTAGATTGTTTACTTGAGATCTTTCCCTTTTTCTTAATATTGACATTTATCACTATAAACTTCCTTCTTAGAACTGCTTTTGCTGATTCCCATAGGTTTTGGTAAATTGTGCTTCCATTTTTATTTGTCTCAGAATATTTTTTAATTTCTCTTTTTAAATTTTTTCTTTGACTCATTTGCTGTGCAGGAACATGTTATTTAACCTCTTATTTTCATTTACTCAAAATATTTTTTAATTTATTAAAAACACCCAGCATTCAAGAACAACTTGAAACTCCATATGAATTTTAATCCCGCTCCTTGCTGTCTTCAGAGCACTCACAGACAGAAGGGCATGGGGCAGAAACCTGAGACTTGGTGGAGCATTAGGGCTGACTCTGCCAGAGATTGGTTGTCACTGAGGCCAGGAGGCAGTTAGCACATGTCAGTGCCACGTTAGTTGGGGGACAAGGCAATAGGAGGCTGGGGGTTTGTGAGGAAGTTGTGGAGATACAGACTCCAAGCTCCATCCAGCAGAGGAGTCGGCACTGGGGGAGCTCAGGGCCTGCTCACAAAGGATCCAGAAACATCATTTCAGACTGGCTGCCCCAGCGGGCCTCACCATGGGGTCTTGTCCTCTTCTGAGGCAAACCTTTTAATGAGCAAATCTTTCAAAAGGGAATCATTTGTTTCATTTGTAAACTTAAAACAGATGTTGATTTCAGTTGGGTTATGTGTCCATAGCTGTAAACATATTCTACCATAACTTACATAGCAAATTGCAGATGGTACAGATAATCACAGTTTAATTGTATATATGTCTTAATTCAGAAAGTTGTTATATCTAATCTGAAAAGTTGGAAGAAATTCCTGGGGAAAATCACCCCCTACATGCTTCACCCAGTGAAAAACCAGCCTTATAACAGGGAGAGGAATATAGCTTTCTACCTTAAATTAAGTACTTCCATAAAGGATATTAAAGTTTCCTTGTAACTCTCTTTGAGGTGGCAGTAGATGCTTTAATTTAAGAGTGATTAAGACGTGATTTGCATTACTGTTTAGGTTTAGTTTGAAGAGAGGGCATAATTGATAGAATGGGTAACACCTTCTGTAATAAATTTTTGTCTCTAAAAACCTTGATCCTGAAAAAAATTCACAACCTTATGAATGAGTGTCATAATTGTTCTAATTCATTCCATAACAAAATAAATCCTTTTACTAAGTATTTTATTATAGTGCTCTTAAATTTCTTAAAATTAGATAGCTTAATGTAATGTTAAAACTGCAAAAGCATTTACCACTTGGAAATCATAATTGTCAAGTTATTTTGCATTTAATAAACAATGCATCAACCAAATATCTTTGTGATGGTGAGCAAGTTGAGCTTTAGAATAGTGATTATTAAATGTATTTTTTCAATAGATGACATACAGTTTTAATTTTAATGGCTACAAGAATTTCTATCAATGCAATTATATGAATTTATACTCACACCAGATATATATTTCTGCTAACATTTAATATTATCAAAATGTAAGTTTTTGCATGTTTGTTGGGTAAAAATTTACTTATTTAACAAATGTTTGTGCCTGCCTCTATATGCTAGGTCTTAGTTTAGGTTTTGAGAATTTGGTAATGAACAAAACAGCTAAAATTCCTGTCCTTGGCAGGAATTTTGGCACCAGATTGTCTTTTTATTTTCATTTATATGAAGTGTAGTGAAGTTGGGCACATTTTCATGTGCTTACCTGACAATTCTTATGATTTGCATTTTACCTTTGGTTTTAATTACTGATGAGTTTTTAAGTTAGTCACTTACATAGTTGTTTATAGTGAACAGTATCCACATTTCTTTCAGTAATTTTTTTTTTCTGTAAAGAGTTTAAGTTTTTTCAAATCCGAGATGATATAAGGAGGGCTCAGTATTCATGGATAACTTTCCTTTGCTAAATGTGTATCAAAAGTGAGGAAATATCTGTATATTAAATCAGTTTGTCAAGAGAAATAAAAATCAAGCTAAAAAATAATTACATGATATTTCAAAACAAAAATTAGGGTTTTTAGAAATGTCACCCTAAACTTCCCACATTTTCACAGTTTGAAATAATTTTGCATAAATAATAATTTGAAATTTGTGAAGATATATAAAAAAAGCCAAACTCTTTTTGGTACCTTTTTTCAAGAACGTCAGAAGAGAGATAATTATCTAGTTGTCTTGCTAAATATACATGTAGTTTAAAAATATGATTAATTAATGCTTTTCATTTTTTATGACAATTTTACTTTCTTCCTCTTTTTATTCCTTCTTCTCTTCTTGTAACCAAAATACAAAAAGAAGGCCATGTGCCAATGTACTAAAAATATTGTAAAAAATTTCAACTAATTATAATAACAATAATTTAATGTTAAATATTGATAGCATACTTTATTAAATGTGTGTGTATACTTATTTAATCCCCATAATAATGCTCTAACGTAAATCATACTACTCTATTCCAATTTTATCCATAAGGAAACTGAGGCAACATTGTTATCCAAGGTAATACAGCTAGTATTTAGCAGAGCAGGTAGTAAAACCTAGGCCTTCAGGCTTCAAAGTCTACTTCGTTAAAACTGGAATAAAGGTGTATACACATTGAGGCTTCAGTTACTGGCCAGGTCTTACGGCTAGGCACTTGTGTGAACATTTAACATATTTAACCTGCAAAAACAACCCCCTGAGAATAGTTTCTATCATTGTGTGCCTGAGGAATCAAATGCAGAATGACTAATTTTTCAAAGTTTACAGGGAGTTATATTAGAGCTGAAATTTATACTCATTGTTCTATGACTTCAGATTCAAAGATTTGAGGAGATAGTATGCCCTGGTTTGTCCCTTTGATTGTCAGTTTGTCTCTGTTATTCCAGCCTAATTATTCATAGGGATTCATTTAAATATGACAGGTATCTCAATTAGGATGGGAAATTGCATCATTATCCTATTAATACCTCCTAGTTTGGAGCTCTTAAACTGTCCACCTTGAGTTGCAACTCAGAACTGTTACCAGGAGATCACATTATGCTGACCTCTGTAGCAGACGCTATCTTACTGATCCCATCACCCCATATCAAGCTTCCTTTATAATTGACTGCTTGTATGGTTATCCCCTTAGGTCTCCTCTGGCCATATTTATGTCTGAGTTTCTCCTGCAGGGAAAATGTGTTCCTGTCTCTGTCATCATAAATAATTGTTTTACAAATATAGATTCACCATGGGAAAAAAATCATTCATCACTTGGGAATTTCTGGGTTAGATATATTGCTTCAGACCTGTTTGGAATAGGACCAGACACCTCATCCTCCCATTCTGATCATTGCTAGGTTTTTAATATCAAACAGTGGGTGAATACTTAGCCATTTCTATAAAAGAGCTTGGATTGCATACTTCATCAAAAATGTCAAAGGAATCAACATGATATAGATGATACAGATCGTCTGTAATAAGGATGATTTAAGCCTATATTTCCACTGTAAAAACATTTCAAATTAGCGGGACTAATGGGAAAGCCAAAGACCCAAACTCGTATCACTGATTGGAATGTCACACAAAGAAGGAGATAAAAAAAATGACAGTATTCATTTCTTTAAAATTAAATAGAAATTCTGTGGAAGCATTTTTTTCCCTGAGAAGCATGAAGCACTGTTGTTAGATGCAGATGGGTCAGTTCCAAACTCTAGCTCTACTGCTCACTACTCACTAGCTCTGCTACATTATATAAATCTACTCTGACTTTTTCTTTATATGTGAAAGATGAATAATAATAGTGAATACTTCATAGGGTCCTTGAATATTAAATTAGATAATGCATGCTTGACTACTGGCATATAGTAGATGCTTAATACATTGTTATCATTGCTGCATTTAACAATCATCAAATTTTCAAAAGGGAAATCTCACCCAACCTACTATAACTTTTAAGATAATTATTTATAAGTCAATAAGCATTTTAAACAAGTGTCAGCACATTTAAAAATTCTTAACATCATAAAATTGATCAATTGTTTTGAAGAGTCAGAGTAAGTATTCATAGTTCATTCTTGGGATTATTTCCTTATTTTCATTCCATAATTTGGTTTTGTAGTATGACAGTATATTCTTCTTCAAAAAGAGATGATATTTAGACATTTTTTTTTTCTGGGTTCTTATGCAATATCAAAAAGGACCTGTGAAAATACAGAATGTTAAAAGAAAAATTAACTGTTGTACACAAGCGTGGCTTTAATAATGTCTCTTCATTTTGGAGAGCTTGCTTTGGTGGCAGAGTTTGTCCAGCCCATGAACTTTAGCTCTTATTTAAGAAAAATGAAATGGATGACCCAGGGATACTATCACTCTCTGAAGATAATCATTAACAGTTCATGGGAGAGTAACCTCATAAGGTCAGTGGCAGGCTCATCTAAGATTTCTTCACCTCAGTGCACAGAATTGGGAGGTAATTGACCAAGTTACCACTGTCCTTTTAGCACTGAAGATTTGTTGATTGTTAGTTGATAAGGAAAATGACATTACTGTAATATCTTGTCCCTCACATTATCACCGTGTGCATGCAAAGAGATGATTTTATATTAGATCAGGTCTAGGACCTTGAATGAATGAAGAGAAGTTTTATAGGTCTAGTGAAATCTCTGCTTTTAGAGGATGAATTATAGTTTTTACTAGAAGGGAGTATTAAGCTAATAGCTTTCAGGCAAGTAATGTATTTCAAAGGGCAAAAGAGCTGCTAAGGTCTCCCGTGCCTCTTTTTCTTACTTTTATTAAATATTTTATTACTCTAGAAAACACCTTAGAGCTTGTTACTGCAGAAGAGGGTCCTAAAAATGCAATAACACAATGTGCTGCAAAGATAACTCCCATTCTTACATATCTAACTTGAAGCTCCAGACTGTAAACAATGATCCTCACAGCAGATGTACCTGTTTTTCAAAATGTATTTCACATAATTTACTAGTAATTAGGCAGAAGCCTTTGTATTGAAGCTGTTTTATAGGTAAGCATCACATTAAAATACTTTCTATTAAGAAAAAATGGCACCCGACAAGAGGAGAAAAAAGAAGTTGAATTTATTCTTACACTACTGAAGTAGGGGAGTGAAACAGAACCCAGCCTCACTGTGGGAACAAAAAAGCTGGGAGTAGGCTGGGGATTTAAGCACTGGGTAAGCTAGTGAAAAAGCACTGGAGGACATTCAGAAAGGAGTGGGGGTAAGGTTGATCAATAGATGTGCCAAGCATTATGTGAGTTATTCCTGAGTTTGCAAATGTTTCTCTTTGTGATCAGGCCATCTATGTTTGCTAATTTGTGCCCACTGAAATTAGGCTCATACCCTCCCTCAGAGCCTGGGAGATAGAGGTGCTATCTCTTTCTATGACTACATTTCAGAGATAGTTCTAAGGACCTTAAGAGAATCTACAACTCTTAGTCATCTTATTATCTGTAAAGCAGGAAAGATGATAATAATTCTTACTGTTTTTGTGAGGATGAAATCAGCTAATGAAATACGTTTAGAATAGTTACAAGCACAGGGTATGGCTTTTCGTAAATGAGAGCTTTCATTATCATTACCTGATATCCATTGCAGCTTTTTTTCCCCTGAATCTCAGTGGAACACATTATACTCTTAGAATTCCAGTATAAAAACAAATAATAGAAAATATAAAATTGTAAAGAAAATTATTTGACATTATATGAATACTTTTAATTGTTACATCGATGAAAAATATCAACAACTACTATTACCCAGCTGGTAGAGTTCAAATCTTTCCCCATTCTCTCTCCCCAGTGCAGACTGTCAGTTTGAAGATATGTGTACTAAGTATTTGGATCAAAGGAAAGAATAAATCACTTAGTAAGAACATGAAATTTAACTTTACATGCTGATTTTCTGTTTGAAATCTATGGTGGGAAATTAAAAGTGGCAATTTTAATGGCTAAAAATGTATATATACACACATACGTATGTATGCATACATACATATATGAACACATATAGGATAAGTATGTATTATATATGGTCTTACTACATACACATATAGTTTAGATATATTAAATCCATATTTACTCTCATAAAAATTTAAGATAGATTTTTAATTGGACAAAAATATTTTAGATACCTTTTAATAGAGTCTTAATTACTTAAATAAATAAATGGTAGATGTTAATATTTATTAATATCTTTGGAAACCAATCCCTTATGTAAAACAACCTAGCAGGAAGCCAGGCTGCTCTAAGTCTTGTATATAAGGTTTGTGAGAAGTCAGACTGCTGTCTCTAGTAACAATCCAGGAAGTCAAACAATAACTTCTATAGCAATCAGCTCAACATGGCCAGGGCTTGATTAATAACTGAACATTTCCCTGATTTCTGAACCAGTTTCCAACTTACGGCCAATCAGAGAAAGCCCAAATATGCATCCCTAACCAATCATATAGGATGCTCTCCTTCTAGTTAGCCTGCTGATAGCTTCCCCATACCAATGATCTCCAGTCAAGGCACACCTAAAGCTTTCTCTTTTTGTTCACTATAAATCTTTTCCACTGCTCTGCCTGATTTTGAGTCTGTACCAAACACAAGTGACAGTGGCTGACTTTCTTGCTAAAGCAAGCTCTAATAAATAGCCTTTGCTTGTTCTTATTTGGTTGGCCTTTGTTTATTTTCACAGATACAGTGGAAGTCCCACTAAAGCCCACCAGTCTGCACTGCCCTTCACCGCAGGTCCTAGCCTTCGACCAGGTACAGTATCCACAGGGGTCCCTTGTGCCTTGCTACTTGCAGGTTGTCTAGTCTGTGAAGATGTAGTAAGTCAGCATGGGGATCTGAACTCCAATTTTTTCATTCTCTTTATGTTGAGTTCCTGGGCTATTTATTATTTGGTTTGGTACTTGGATTTTATTATTGGTTCCTATTTGTTTGGCATCCTTGTTGGAATCAGGCCATTGTTTCTCATCTCTCTTTGCTGTCCTTGTTAACTGTTTTGTGTTATGCAGTCTAAAAGTGTTCTTGTCATAAGAAGGAGAATCACAGCGTAGAACACAGGCATATGCTTTATAATCCTGTTGTTCAAGCCTGACTCACACACCAGTGCAAATAATTTGGTCTTTGTTTATTTCCACAAAATGCAAATGAACTGTTTTCTAGATCAAGAAAGAATTTATTAACATCATTATGGAATAAGTCAATTTTGTAGTCCTGACTGCCTATAAATGTGTCTGTCGTTTACATTCTCCTCTGAAACATTTTTTAAAAGATCTTTCTGATTTCCTCAATAATTAATAAGTAAAATGAAATTGCTGACCTATGTTCACTTATATGTGTCTGTCATGAATTTCCTCTTTAAAATTATTTTGAGACTGCATATAAACCATATGAGTTAAAATTTATATAAAAGTATATATTTTTAACTGGTGAGAAGTTTCATTAAGATTTGAGTCCCTTTAAAGAAATTAAGTAATGGGGTCTTCTTCTTGATAAAAACAACAAAAAACAAAGAACAAAACTGTACACCAAAAATGTTTGCTTCACATTTGAAAAGATGCCTTTCAGTGAGTCAAGAATTACATATGAGAATCATAAGGTACGTGTTTAATATGTTTAATTTGAAAATATTGCATAAGGCATAATGCTAATTTTCAAATGGATTATCCTGCATCAGTTCTTATGTGGTCCACTTAAGTTGCTGGTTTAATATTAGATTGTTTTGTGGTTGATATGAACATAGTGGTTGATGTTAGATTTCAAGTCTCAGAGATGCAGATGGCTATGACTCAGTCACTGCATATCATATTTTCAACAAACAATAAGGAAATACACACACATGCATACACAAAACCTAAAACGTAAAGGAAGTAAATGTTTGTTGCTTCTTTGTAATCTTTTGCAAAGCTAAGCAGGTCTTGTGTGACTCTTCAGAAAAGCGTGGAAGTCAGGGTAAGTCTATACAGTCTCAAAACAAAGTATTGAAAGCATAAAATTGAGAAGGTACACTGGGTATTTTCTCAACTAGATATTTAAAAAATATATTTTTTAATAAATATCCTTTTTATTAGCATAGGAACAAAGCCTAGTTCCCAAAAGAAAAAGAAAATTACATGTTTTCTGGTAAAAAAGAAAAATCAGAGAGTGATAATGCTTTGTCCTTCCTAAATGGAAACATAGCTATAGATTGGGATAAAGAAGATAATGAAGGAGAATATTTTATCAGAAATTATTATGGGAAAAATGTGTGATGAGGCTGTTAGTAGAGTCAGCCAAAATGAAGGACAGGAATTGTGCTTTATCAATTGTACTTGATGTCTAGGCCCAGTGCTAATCTGTAGTTGTTGGAGAACATTGAAAAAAGACAGCTAAAAATTACAATGAGAGGTTATCTGTGGCCCCTAGGTATCCTTTACAAGTTCTAATTTATTGTTGTTCACTGAACTGTTTCAGTCTTTCAGTAGCCCACACATTCTATTTACTCTAAAAACAAAATGACAACTAAAGGCCTTTTGTACATGTGTACATTTGAGAAATAAGAGTACATTTCTCAGAGTGTTTGGCCAGTATTTTTTTACAAAGACATTGAAATATATAGGCAAAATGGCTTAAGCTTGTTATGTTGTCCCTGCTGTATTTTTATACTGTGCAACTTTGATTTTCAATTCCATAATCTGCTGGCTGAGTTTAGTTTGGCTACTACTGTTGGGATACTATCATATATATTTTTTGCTGCTTTTCATCCCTTTGATAGTATGATTTTAATTCCCTAGTGGTAACACATATGTTCTCAGACATGATTCAAGGAATTATTAAAAACAATTTAAAGAAAATTGAATAAAATAATAGCAAAATATACATCTTGGATGCTTCCAAAAATGCTACCATTGTAAAGTTGTGTGATTTCCTTCACTTAGTTTTACATACATATTTTTAAAAATCTTTTGAAATCATAATTTATTTGTAATATTTCATCACATTTCTTTGCCTAATATTATAAGATAAATAGTTAGCCATGTTCCTGAATAGTTTTCATAAGCCTAATTTCACCATCTGTATTATGTACCTTTAATAGATGCTCTAAAATATGAAAACTCTCCCATAGAAGCTTTAATTTTGTTGTTTTTGGCTTTCATTGATGTCGTGTTGAACACGTATGTGCACATTTTTAAGTCTACAATTTTGATTCAACTGTAATTCAATTGTATTTCTGGGTTAGCCATTGGAAATAGACAGATGATTAATAATTTGTCCTGTCCCCAACAAGCTCATGTTTTAGAGAAAGAGACCATTAAAATATACATACACAAACACAATATCTTCTCTTGGTCCCACATATACACAAATATTATGATCCTAATGATAAAAAGAGATTAAAATAAACTCATGAAAAATTTGGTACAATTTTATGTATTATCAAATACCAAATAAATCTGTGATTTATAAGGCTCATTAATTAGTGTCAATCAATTTCTCTGCAAAATTTGTTACTGTTTTAAAATGCCCATTTCAAAGGATACATGTAACATTTTTCTCTTCTTTGCTCTGAGACTTATTTTTAAATTCATCGTATTATTCAAACCTATATTTAAACAAATCTTTACCTACCAGAGAAGTTCTTACTCCACATTTCCCATTCAATTGTATAAATACACAATTTAATCTTACTCGACCCATGACAATTTTATGCACAAACTTATCTATTAGAATAGGGTAAATCATTTTAACTTCAGTCCTTCAGTGTCTCACGGGTTTTAGCTCAGTTTCTTTTTGAGAATGCTGCAAATAGTTCTGAAGGGGTTGGCTTTGTCTCATCTGCCTTTTATCTCTACCTCTGCCCCTGATCTGTCATCTCAGCTTTGTGTCCTTTGATGTTCCAAAGTTCTAGTTCTCTTTTTCTAATTATTTCCAACTTGAATTACTGCGGACAAAGCTGTACATGATCTCAAACTCCTTTGACAGTGAAATCTTAAAAGCAAGTTAAAGACAATCACTTGAGGAATTGAAAACTTTCAGACTGAAACATTGGCTTGGAGCTATGCATAAAAGCAGAGAGAACTTGATACAGAGGACTGAGGAAGAAAAGCGTTTCTTTCCTTCATGGATTTAACATTAGTGTGATTGTCTGAACAACAAAAACAAAAAACCTAAACATTTTATATTATTTTCAATTATTAAGTTTTCTTATGTTTATGGAATGAATCTTTTCAATCTATTCAATATGTGATTGAGTGAATCTAACCAATGAGCTTCCAGCTTAATTCAGTATTATTGCTCTCAGTTGACAGTTGTTTTCTCTTAATAATTGAAACTAATCTGTGTGACATATTTCTGCTTCCAGCCAAGATTTAGTACTTCAGGCAATGAATGACAGTGATACTTGAGAGATGAGAAACAAGAAGTGTGAGCCTTATGACTGCCTCATTTATTTCTGTCAAAGCAAAGATTGCAAGAGGCAAAGAGTTTATTCAAGTTTATTTCAATAGAGAAGAGAGACTTGAACTCAATTCTGCTGGGGTAAAAAAAAAAAAAAGAGCTGGAGGGTTGTTCATTGCTGGGTTGGGCTTTTGGAGAAGTACTGGAGTGGGACTTTAGGGAGAAGGTCAATCAATGGAATGTTATTTGTGAGTTAATAGGAATTAATAGAAGTTATTCCTGAGTTTGCAAATGTCTTTCTCTGTGATTAGGCCATTTGTTTGCTTATGGATGCCCACTAGCTCCTACCTCCCATAGGGACTGGGAGATTGGGGCCCTATTTACTTTGATGTTTACATTTCAAAGACATGGTTCTCAAGTCCTTGAGAAAGACATTCCCTGGGTCCTCAAGTGGTCAAGAGGCTTCTATGGAGATTTACGTGCATTGCAGAGAGGCAGAAGAAGAGTTTGCAGTTATAAAATTTCAAGGTATATGCTCTGGGAAAAGGGATGTCAGGACTATGTCCAGAAATGAACCTGTCTGAAGTACAGTCCAGCTGAGAGGAACATTAAGACCATCTTGGTCACTGCCCTGAGAATTTCCTTGCCAAGGAGCAAGGATGGAGAACAATGCATATTCATAACAATGTTGAACTTTGCCTGATCCCTGTACACCTGGAAAGCAGTGATGGCTATAAAGTTCTTCATCACTTTATCTTTGGAAACAGTTAACTGCAGGGACCACCTTTCCTCATGACTAAGATAGTCATTGCCCACCATTCCCTGTGAGTCCCTTGTTTAACTGCCTTTATAAAACTTAAGGCTTACTTCCTTTTCTCTAAGACATTTTCCTGCAGAAATGAACTTTCTCCCTATTAAAATAGCCTGAATAAAATAATCTTCTTAATTGTCCAATGCATTTTTTTTCTTTTACAGTTTTCATGCCATGACTCATTTTTAAATTCCCTTTAAAAATGAGTCGTTTTTGCTCCTTTCTTGGCTGTAACCTGGGGACCAGACAGGAAGTTTAACACCTGATCTTGCGCTTCTGAGTCTTGCTCATGTGTAGCAGGGCAAGAATTTGATTTTGATTATTTTTGAGTACTGGCTTGATTTTAATGCTGGTTTCTTCTGCTTTGAGTTTTATTTTTGGTTTGTTTACAGCCAATAAGTTATTTCCCATTGGGAATTTGGTTTTATGGTCTAACAATTTGGTGATCTTTATAAACAGATTAGTGGCTTATAGAGCTCTTAGCATTATTGGATAAGAGACAACAGGTAATCTGGTTTATTATTATTTTCATTTTTTTCTGTCCTGAGCTCAAATCAATTAAGAATGTGTCTCCACTGAGAAGAGAACAGATCTTTGATATGGACCTGTGAGTTTTATATATCTGTGTTTACTCCTGATCCAGGGATGGGATTTTAGAATTGAGTTTATAAGCTCTGATATGTGTCTGTATGTACATTTTTGTGTCTGTAATTCAGAGAAGTCTTTCCCACTCATTAATTGTGTAATATTTCCTCCCGCCAGATGGTAATACCAAATTAGATTGTAGAATCTCATTAAAAAAACTATATTCTGATTGGATTAGAGATAGACCTTACATAAATACAATATTCTTAATTTCTTTTATAGAAAATAAGAAAACTGAAGTAACTTCTGAGAGTTTCAGTTCTGAGATTTTAAAAGTATCCTTTAAGAAACCAATTTGGAATTTTTTAAGAATTCAAGTTCACATAATTAAGGTAAATCTTTGATAGGTGAGATTGTTACCTAATCAGATTCGGCTGCTTGCTGCTCAAAAAATCAGTACTCTAGCGAGAGACAAATGTTAGTAGAAAGAAAATTGCTTTTAATCAGAATGCTGGCAATCTGGGGAGGTGGTGGACTCAGTGTCCCCCAGAAACCATCTCCGAAGATTCTGCTTGGCCATGAAAGGTTTTAAAGGGAAAAAGGGAAGTAATCTCAGTTAATCATTAAAATGGGGGTCAGAGTCATCACCATCCCCCACTGTTTGCAGGCACGTGTGCCGGCTTGTCAACTTCTTGTGATTTTTCTTTAGATGCTCTGTCGTTTGCACAGTTTGTGAGATTTCTGAAGGGGAAACTAGGAAAGAGATCTGGTCTTCTGTTAATCACTTATTCTTCATTTCTACTTCTTGGATGTATGGAAAGAACCAACAAATTAGGCAAGGTATTGTGTGGTCAAAAGATTTAAAAAGTGTGCTAGGGCCAGAGATGAGTAGAGCATGGGGGTGCCTGGTTTTAAGGTTTGTGACAAAACAAAGGGGCCTCCTGCAGAGAGCTCTTTCCTGCAGAGAGCTCTTCCCTGTCAGAAGGGGCTTACAAATCCCCACTTGTCAGAACATCATTCCTTTTTTATGGGATCATGGGCAATGGTCCCTCTTCTGTAACTTCTTCATGCTAATGTAGGGCGCCATATTCTTAGAGTGCAAGATGTCAACAGGGGTCTGTAGCATCTCTTTGCTGGCAGTTATAGTTGCCTGTTTACATACGTGGTCAGAACAAGCTACAATTATTTTGATGCCCACAAAGATATAGATTATTTTGAGCAATAGTGTTAATCCCATTCTCTTAAGGCCAGTTCTTGGAACTGTGTTAGCCATAGACTCAGTACTGCTCAAAATAGAGCAGTTTATGTCATGGCTGCAGTCTGGTCACCATGCAGTCAGCCTTTCCCCTCTGGTAGCAGTTACAGTATATGTAAAACAACTCAGGAATGTGCATCAGACACTGTCTGTGACTCTATAGTCCTAATCATTAGCTGCTTGAGCCTGCTCCTTTATGACTCAGGAAGACCTGGGAGACTTCAGCTTCTCTAAAAACAAGAGGCAGGAAACATGGAGGGGCCTTTGTATTTGGGGGGCTGGGGGGCAGGCAGGGTTCTGCTTGGTTCCAAGATTAGTTTAATATTTTTGGTTTAATAAAAACAGCTATGCGTTTTCTGATTTGTCAGTATTAAATATAATATACATTTTTATTCTACTTGGGTATTTCTCCCTAAACTTATACAGATTTACTGATTAAATAGGCTAATATTGCCTCTACTTATAATTATGAAAATATAATTTTTTAAACCAAATTGAATCATTATCTGACAAACTATTACAATAATAGTTGCATTTTATAGTGTGTCAGAAAATAATTTCAAAAAACTTTAGGTAACTTGCATACTTGGACTGATAGTAGGTTGAGTTAATGGATACTCATAAGACATCTAGAACATTTCTAAGTAAGAGAATGCTACATTGATTACTAAGCCTAATTTAACTTTATATACTCCCACCTTTTATTTTTATATGCTGCAGAAAAACTATATCTTTAGGTATATCCTGAACATTCATTTCTGTCCCTTTGAGAACTGTATAAATGATGTGTATGGCTATAGACAGCTGTGTTATGTTTTCATGAGCTCTGCAAATGTGCTGTAAAAGGCTGCTGTATGATCACGCACAATTATCAACATCACCCTATCCCAGTTTTCTCTGTGAAATACAAGTTAGTTTCTTTGGTTAAAAGTTATAAGTAATATGATGTTTAAACTATACATAGATACACTAGTTCAGATAAATAGATCTGTGTAAGTTCTTCTGTAGTTCAAAGGAATAACAAAATCTGCACACAATCTGTTCAGTGTAAATAATATAATACATTATCAGGCAAAACTTTGCTCATTTTTACCTTTTAAATGACCCCAAAAGTCTATTACTTAGTGTCAACATATCATTAAATAATTTTTTAAAGAGATTCTATTAATATTTATACTTGGTACAAGGCTAACTGAGGATAAACCAAGACTCTCTGGGCAAAATAGATATTAAACTTACCCCACAATTAGAAATTCATGGATTACTGGAAACACCAAAAAAAAAAAGCAAAGTTCCAAAAGCACCAGAAACACCAAAGTAACTGTTTTCCTATACTCTTAAGTCAGTTAACATTTCTAGTCAGAATATGCTTCCACCCTACTGTGAGTAAGCCTTTTTAAACGTTTTTTTCTTCTTTTAAATTGTGGTAAAATACATGTAACATAAAATTTACTGTTTTTGCCATTTTTAGATGTACAGTTCAGTGCTATTAAGTACGTTAATATTGTGGAAGCATCACTACAATCCATCTAATGGAACTCCTTCATCTTGCAAAACTGAAACTCTGAACTCAAACAATAATATTCCATTTCCCCCCATTTCCTGGCAACAACCATTCTTTTTCTTGTTCCTATGATTTTGACTACTCTAAATACCTCAAATAAGTGGAGTTATACAGTATTTGTCTTATTGTGATTAATATTTTACTTAGTATAGTGTCCTCAAGATTCATCCATGTTGAGGCATATATTAGAATTTCCTTCCATTATAAGGCTGAACAGTATTCCAGTGTGTGTGTGTGTGTCTAAACATATATACGTATATACAGATATATATGTGTGTGTATTTCATTTTGCTTATCCATTCACCTGTCCATAAACATTTGGCTTGATCCCATGTTTTAGCTGTTGTGAATAATGCTGCTATAAAAATGAAGTGGCATATATCTATCCAAGACCCTGTTCTTAATTCTTTGGGGTATATACACAAAAATGGAAACATTGAATCATGTGATTATTCTATTTTTAATATTTTTGAGGAAACTTCAAACTGTTTTCCACAACAGCTATAGTACTTACATTCCCATCAACAGTGAAAAAGGGTTCCTATTTCTCTATATCTTCCAACACTTGTTATTTTCTGGATTTTTGTTTTTTGATAATAGCCATCCTAATGGGTCTAAGGTGATATCATTGCAGCTTTGATTTGCATTTTCCTAATAATTAAGAATTTTGAGCATCTTTTCATGTGCTTATTGGCCATCCAAAAATCTTTGGAGATATGTTTATGATATTCTTTGCCAATTTTTGGAATCAGTTGTTTGTTTTATTATTGTTGAGTTTTAGGATTTCTCTATACATTCTGTGTTATATCCATAATCAGATATATGATTTGCAAATATTTTCTCCCATTCGTTTCTATTTTGTTGATAGTATCTTTTGATGCACATTTTTTTTCTTTTCCGTGAAGTCTAATTTTTCTGTTTCTTCTTTTGTTGCTTCAGTCTTTGGTGTCACAACTAGGAAATCACTCCCAAATTCAATGTAGTGAAAGTTTTGCCCAATATTTTATAAAAGTTTTATAGTTTTACCCCTTACATTTAGGTATTTGATCAATTTTAAGTTAATTTTTGTACATGATGTTAGGTAAGGGTCCAACTTCATTCTTTTGCATACGTATATCAGTTTTTTCAGCACCATTTGTTGAAAAGACTGCCCTTTCCCCCAGTGAATGATTTTGGCACTCATCGAAAATCATTTTACCTTATTTGTGAGGTTTTATTTCTGGGCTCACTATCCTATTCCAATGGTCTACATGTCTGTCTTTATGTGTGTATCATAGTGTTTTGATTACTATACTTTATAATATAGTTTGAAATCAGAAAATATGAGACCTCCAGCTTTGTTTTTGTTTTCAAGATTGTTTTGACTATTCAGCATCCCTTGAGTTTTTATATGAATTCCAGAATGGTGTCTCTATTTTTGCAAAAATACTTCTTTGGAGTTTTGATAGTGATTACATTAAATCTATAGATCACTTTGAATAGGATTGACATTTTAACAGTATTAACAATATTAAATTTTGCAATCTTTGAATATGGGATGTGTTTCCATTTATGTATGTCTTTAATTTTTTCAGCAGTGTTTTGTAGTCTTCACCGCACAAGTCTTTTGCTTCCTTAGCTAAGTTTTTTTTTTTTTGATGCTATTGTAAATAGAATTGTTTTCTTAATTTTATTTCCAGATTGTTAATTGTTAGTGTGTTGAAACAGAACTATATTTTGTGTCTTAACTTTGTGTCTGCTACCATTTGCTGAATTTGTTTGTTCTAGCAATATTTGTTGAAACTTTAGAGTTTAGTACGTATGGGAAACAATAGGTGATATATAGATATATGTGAGAGGAGATGTTTATAGGAATTGATTCATGGGATTATGGAAAATGAGAAGTGCCATAATCTGCCATCTGTAAGCTGGTGAATCAGGAAATCTGTTGTTGTAAATCAGTCAGTGTCCAAAAGCCTGTGAATTGAGCTATTGGTGGTATAAGACCCTATCTGAGTCTGAGAGCCCAAGAATCACAAGTGCCACCAATGTCTGAGGGCAGGAGAAAATGTTCATCTCAGCTCTCTGGGCATCCCTTAGCCCAGGCAAGTTGACACAAAATAATAGTCTCATATATGTATTCCAAATGCTTTGGAAACTTTACTGTCTCTTTAGCAAAATGATTCTATGGAATGCCTCTTTGTATCTCCAACGCCAAAAGTTTTTCTTGTAGATGCACTTGTGTTCTTACAGAATATACCAAGTCACAAAATAGACTAGAAATATAATAACATTATAAATAACATTATTTATCCCCAGATGTTGAGACAATGTGTAAATACTTTTTATCTTCCCACTGCCTGTATTTTTCAATTTAAAAAGAAATTAGCACATTTAAACATTTAAGTTCAAGTCTGAGTCTGAGTCTGAAGGCAGGAGAAGACCACTGTCCCAGCTTGAAGATAATCAGGCGTAGTGAGTTAATGCTCCCTTACTCAGCCTTTTATGCTCTATTCAGGTGTTCAGTGAATTGGGTACACCCGCCCTCATTGGATAGGGCAATCTGCTTTAACTCAGACTACTGATTTAAATGTTAATTTCTTCTAGAAAAACCCATGGAGACACACCCAGAATAATGTTTAACCAAATATCTGAGCACCCTATGACCTGGTTAAATTGATACATAAAGTTAACCATCACACTACATAATCCTTTATTGTCTCTTTTGCAATAATCTATTACAGAAAAATTGTCTTTCATTTGAATTAGTACATTTTTGTTTTATTTTTTTGGACTAATGTCTAAAAATTTTATTATCATTCACAGTTTTGCATTAAGAAATTCTCTTTATAAACCAAGGTGTATTCACTGTAAACTCTGAGAATTTAGTTATGAGTTTATTTCTAACGCTTAATACTTACATTTATATGATGAATTTAATCTTTGGAAGTACAATCAAAAGCCAGTTTTTATTCAATGTGCATATCTAAAGTAAAAACATCTATAAGGAAGTATATCTTGATATTCTAGAAGGAGGCATTAAGGGGAGCCTATTCACAGCAGGCTTATCTTCAAAAGTGATTGGGAAAAATCTTAAAAATGAATAAGTATTGAAGATAACTTTTCTTTAATGACAACAGTTGTTGAAAATTCATTTTAGTTATGAGAAATGAATACTAGTATTTTTAGTTGAATAGTCTGATGCTAATGTGACTGTAAACTTACTCCATGGTGACAGAAATTAAATGAAGTTTCTTTTGAGTAACTAAAACTACATAAAAGCAAGTTATATCTTTAATAGAAGCCTGAGACAGAAACCACTTGTAAGTTTAGGTTGTAATATAAATTTAGATTGGCTAAACATTAAAATGCTCATGTGAGTGTTTTTTCTCTTTCCTGGAGAGAAGTTGATGTGTAAATTGTTCCCTTTTATTGTCTAAAATCTTTACTGATGTAGGAAATCCTTATATTTTACAAAGCCCTCCCACTTTGCTCATCTTCCTGTGCAGTCTTATCCATCAGCAATCTGGTGATTCCTACGTCTTTCTCCCTGCCTGGACCTATCTACCAGGCAAGAGGTTATAAATCAACTTTCACCTAAAAGTATGCACTCTTGCATCCTCTAGAAAACTCAAATACAACGTGGAAGGATTATAAGAAGTGCTTGTTGTGGGTGCATGTTATATTAAAAAGGATATCAGGGAAATCCTCACTAACAGAGTGCCATTGGAGCCAAAGTTTGAAGAAGAAAGAGAGCAAGCCATGAAAATGTCTGAGGGAAATTTTGTCCAGGCAGTAGAATAGCAACTACAAAGTTTAAAATTATTTATATGTTTCTTCTTTGTCTAAGCTTGGGTTTCACCACTCCCATCCCAAATAGACCTGAGAAAAAAATTTGAGTGGAGATATTGTATTTGGAAATAATCACAGAGAGCAGGAGTGGGATGTGGGACAGGTATACAGCGATGGGAGAAAAGACAGTAAAGTGTGAACTGCAGAGTAGGTTACACTGTGTGCAACTGAGGACCCTCTACATTTGGGTAAAATGTGTCTCAGAATTATCTCACTGAGGGGTGAAAAAGCTTAAGTATTTATCCACCAAATTCTTCTTTAGTTTGGACTGATTTTTTTAAGGGCTAGAGAAATTGCTCACAGAGGAACTAAAAGACAGGAGTGACAATGTATATAAGATATCTATAGTACTGAAAATGAGTTTTCAGATGTAGGCCAGTGGGGTATGGATGGGCTTTGACAACACCTACTGTTCCTCAACCTAAAAATTAGCAAATTGGACTGACTCTGTGTAATACATTTCACTCAAACCTCTCTCTTACATTTATACCAATATTGGCCCAGTATAAGCCTTTACCATAAACTAAGTGATTTTCAATTCTATCAAACTGAAATTCCATTTTTATAACAAGCCATTTTTAATGCTCACTTCACTCTTCTGAAACAAAATATATAGAAAAATAGAATATAACATAAAATAATTTTGAAGTACTAATGTAGTATACTAATACTAACATAAAGGAAAAACCAAAAAATAACTTAAAGTAATATGCATTTCAATAAGTATGCCCTGAAAAACCACTACACAAGAAGGCACAGTAATGCATCATAATCAGTGACATAGACTATTACAAAGATGTTGAATTGGTAGGTGACTGAAATATCAGGAACAGTGTAGTCATTGCTGATATAATTTCCCAAAAATGAACAACTTATTGTAGAGTTGCAAAAAAACCCAAGTGCAAGTTTACCATTCTGTACAAACTGCTTGCATTTCTGAAAATGTTACTGTATATTAAAATAAAGAATCAATACAGACACAGCTAAATTCAAACAACATTTTTTACAAAGTTATTACAATTTGTTGGCCATAAGCCCCATGCTATACATTTTATTCCCATGGCACATTTATTTTGCAACTGAAAGCTTGTACCACTTAATCTCCCACACATATTTCACTCATCCTCCCATTCCTCTCCCCTCCTCTCTGGCAACTACCTGCTTGTTCTCTCAGTCTCTGATTCATTTCTGTTTTGTTATGTTTGTTCATTTGTTTTTGTTTATTTTTTTAGATTCCATATATAAGTGAAACTTAATGGTATTTGTCTTTCTCCAACTGACTTATTTCACTTAGCATAATACCCTATAGATCCATCCATGCTGTTGAAAATGGCAAGAGTCCATTCTTTTTATGGCTGAGTAGTGTTCCATTTTATATATATACATATGCATATATGTTTTTGAATTAGTGTTTCTGTTTTCTTAGGAAAAAATACCCAGAAGTGGTATTGGTGGGAGGTATGGTGGTTTTATTTTAATTTTTAGAAGAACCTCCATGCCATTTTCCATAATGACTGTGCCAATTTGCTTTCCCACCAGTGGTGCATGAGGGCTCCCTTTTCTCCACATCCTTGCCAACATTTGTTATTTGTGTTATTATTATTATTATTACTTGCGGTACACGGGCCTCTCACTGTTGTGGCCTCTCCTGTTGTGGAGCACAGGCTCCAGACATGCAGGCTCAGCGGCCATGGCTCATGGACCCAGCCGCTCCGTGGCATGTGGGATCTTCCCAGACCAGGGCACGAACCCACGTCCCCTGCATCAGCAGGCGGACTCTCAACCACTGCACCACCAGGGAGGCCCTACTGGTGTTATTTATTTATTTATTTTTTTGGTGTTATTTTTGATGATAGCCATTTTGTCAGGTGTGAGATATCTCATTGTGATTTTGATTTGCATTTCCCTGATGATTAGCAATGTTAAGCATCTTTTCATGTGCCTGTTGACCATGTGCATTTCCTCTTTGGAAAAATGTTTATTCAGTTCTGCCCACTTTTAATTGGGTTGTTTGATTTTTTGGTGTTGAGTTGTATGTGTTCTTTATATATTTTGGATATCATCTATATCATTTGCAATTATCTTCTCCCATTCAGTAGGTTGCCTTTTTTTTTTACTTTGTTGTGGTCCCACTTGTTTATTTTTGCTTTTATTGCCCTTGCCTGAGGAGACATCTAAAAAACTGTTTATAAGACTGATGTCAAAAGGCATACTGCCTGTGTTTTCTTCTAGGAGTTTAATGGTTTCATGTCTTACATTTAAGTCTTTAAGCCATTTTGAGTTTACTTTTGTATATGGTGTGTGAATATGGTCTAGTTTCATTCTTTTACATGTAGCTGTCCAGTTTTCCCAGCACCACTTATTGAAGAAACTTTTCCCCCATTGTATATTTTTGCCTCCTTTGTCATAGATTAATTGACCATGTGTGCATGGGTTTATTTCTGGCCTCTCTATTCTGTTTCATCAATATAGGTGTCTGTTTTTATGCCACTACCATATTCTTTTGATTACTATAGTTTTGTCATATAGTTTGACATCAGGGAGCATGATACCTTACAGTTTTGTTGTTCTTTCTCAAGATTGCTTGGGTGTTTGTGGTCTTTTGGTTTTCCGTACAAATTTTAGTGTTAGTGGTTCTCGTTCTGTGAAAAATGTATTTTGATAGGGATTTCATTGAATCTGTAGATTGCTTTGGGTAGTACAGACATTTTAATAATACAGTTGACCCTTGAACAACATGGAATTGAACTGTTTGGGTCCACTTTTAGGTGGATTTTTTTTTCCAATAGTAAATACTACAGTACTGCAAGATACATGGTTGATTGGATCTGAAGATGTGGAACTGTGGATACAAAGGGCCACTATAAAGTTATACATGGATTTTTGACTGTGTAGAGGGTGGTGCTCCTAACTCTGGTATTGTTCAAAGATTAGACACATTAATGCTTCTGATCCACAAGCATGATATATCTTTCCATTTATTTGTATTGTGTTCAATTTCTGTCATCAATGTCTTTTAGTTTTCAAAGTACAGTCTTTTTACCTCCTTGGTAAATTTATTTCTAAGTATCTTATTATTTTTAAAGTGATTGTAAATGGGACTTTTATCTTGAATTCTCTTTCTGATAGTTCATTATTAATCTACACTAATGCAGTAGATTTCTGTATATTGTCTCCTACAAAGTTACTAAACTTATTAGTTGTAATAGTTTTTTTGTAGAATCTATAGGATTTTCTATATATAGAAAATCTGCATCATACACTATTTGCATCATGTCATCTGCAAATAGTGACAGTTTTACTTCCTCTCTCCCAATTTGAATGCCTTTTATTTCTTTTTATTGTCTGATTGCTCTGACTAGAAATTCAATAGTATGTTAAATGAAAGAGATAAGAGTTGCATCCTTGCCTTGTTCCTGATTTTTGAGGAAAACCTTTGACCTTTTCATACTTGCGTACGATGTTAAGAATGAGTTTTTCATAAACAGCCTTTGTTATCTTGAGATATGTTCCCTCTATACCCACTTTCTTCAGAGATTTTATTACAAATGATGTTGAACTTTGTAACATGCTTTTTCTGCATCTATTGAGATGATTGTGTGATTTTTATCCTTCATCTTGTTAATATGTGTATCACATTGATTGATTTGTGGGTATTGAATCATTCTTGCTTCCCTGGAATTAACCTCATTGATCATGAGGTAGGATCATTTTAATGTATTGTTTAATTCAGTTTACTAATATTTTGTTGAAGATATTTACATGTTCATCAGGGATATTGTCCTACAATTTTCTCTCTTTTTTCTTCTTCTTCTTTTTTTTTTTGTGTGTGTGTGTGTGTGTGTGTGTGTCTTTGTCTGGTTTTGATATCAGGGTAATGCTAGCCTCATAGAATGAGTTTGGAATTATTCCCTCCTTTTAAATTTTTGGGGAGAGTTTGAGAATAGGTACTAGCTCTTCTTTAAATATTTGGTAGAACTCTACTGTGAAGCTGTCTGATACTGAAATTTTGTTTGTTGGAAGTTTTTATTATTATTATTACTGATTAAACTGCATTACTGGTAATCAGTCTGTTAATATTTTCTATTTCTTCCTGATTCAGTTTTGGGAGATTGTATATTTCTAGGAATTTATACATTTCTTCTAGGTTTTCCATTTTATTGGCATATAATTGTTTGCCTCTCTTGATGAGTCTGGTCAAAAGTTTATCAATTTTGTTTATCTTTCCAGAGAACCAGATGTTAGATTCCTTAATCTTTTCAATTTTTTTTTTTTTAGTCTCTATTTCATTTATTTCTGCTCCAATCTTTATGATTTCTTTCCTTTTACTAATTTGGGATTTTTTTTGTTCTTCTTTTTCTAGTTCCTTTACATGTAAGGTTATGTTGTTTATTTGAGATTATTTTTCTTGTTTCTTAAGGAAGACTTGTATCACCATAATCTTCCCCTTTAGAACTGCTTTTGCTGCATCCATAGATTTTGAATTGTTGTGTTTCATTTTCGTTTGTCTCCAGATATATATTTTTTGATTTCCTCTTTGGATTCTTCACTGATCCCTTGGTAGTTTAGTAGCATATTGTTTACTCTCCATGAGTTTGTTTTTTCTTGTAGTTTATTTCTAGTCTTTTACTGTGTGTTTAGAAAAAATGCTTCATGCGATTTCTGTCTTTTTAAACTTATTGACTCTTGTTTTGTGTCCTAAAATGTGCACTCTAATCTCATAATCTCTTTCTCTTCACATCATCCACCTGATTTGGAAGAATGATTCTCAAAGTCTCATCTCCTTTGTTAAATCTCTTTAAAACATTGTGTCCTCACTATTTTTCTTATTTATATTCACTGCAATGTAATTAGTTGTTTCACATTTGTGTTCCCTATGAAACACAATTTTTTGAGCAAAATTATATAACCATATTTTTAAAATTAGTAGCTAACATTTATTCATCAGCACAACTATGAATTAATGAATCAATGAATGAAGTGAATATTTTGAACTAGATTCTTGTTTGGTCACATGTTCTGTCTAGTTATGTCTCTCAATTTAGTGTACTGTATCTTCATTATTCATTATTCGATTTTATAAAAATTGTGTTCCCTAATTTATTAAAATCAGTCATTGTTTAGATAATCATTTATTGTTTAAATTGTGAATTTTGTAGTTTTATATTTTTATATCTCTTTTTTTTTGCATAGAAGCAGTTATATGCCTAATTTTTAATTGGAGTTTGGTATAAAATGATCTGTATATTAGGGCCTAGACAATAAAATGCCTATCATGGGACAATGACTAGGAAGATTCTGTTTTTAAAGAGTGTTCTTTTCTCCTAAACTGTATCAACCAGGAGATTTTGATTTGTAGTGGACAAAACTATCTTAGAGGACATTGTGAAGTAAGAAACTTTATCATCAGTTGTCCTTTAAAGATGTCCAGCCCTTACTTCTGGCATAGGCACACACAGGAGAAGAACCTCTCTCTACAACCCTTGTTCATTCCTGGGCAATTTTCCCATCTACCTACATTGTTCCCAGTATTCTGTTTTCATCTCTCTACTTCATGAGTCCTAATTCTGTATTTTGTTTTCTAGTATATCCGGCCATAGTTTTGTTGTATTTAATTTTTTTTTAACCTAATTCTTTTTTTTTTTTTTTAAGATTTCTTCCTTGGTTCATTCCTTTCTTTCTTCCTTTTTTTCTTTCTTTTTTAAATCTTTCTTCCTTTTTCCTTTAAGTAATGTCTTATTAAAAAGTTCATGTCTAAGTATACTTATAGGAGAACAAAGTTTATTATAAACTATTTCATGACCTTAAATGCATTTTTCTGTTATCTATATAAATGCCATAACTTACAACACTGCAATAAAAGGTGACGTTACTTATCAATATCAGTATCAAGATCATTGAGCTAGCCAGGCTGAAATTGAATAATAAAACCTCAGAGTTGGAAGGGCCTTAAAGATTATTTAATAATGCAGATCTTGCATTTGCATATAGATAAGGGAACAGATAAGGTCAGTAGAAGCTGAATTACTTGTGTAAAGTCACATAATTAGTTTGAGGATGGAAAAAATACCTGTTCTTTGATACCTTTGCAGAGCTTTCTCTACCGTATTCCACTGCTTCTGTTGGTCTGACGCTCAGGACTGATACTCTTAAAAGTAATCATATATCAAGGATACTAGAAAACTCTGATATAGTGATTATTATGTACCAGGGTGTTAAAGGAGAGAGATAACCTAAAAATATAAATGTATGATATACATGTGCATATAGAATGTGATTGTAGCCATAGAGAATGAAATATAATAAGAGAAAATGGCATAGAATTGAGCTTTGAATATCTCTAATATTAATAGGCAAGATAAAAATAGAAGAATAAAAATAGCACTATGAGATGTAAACAGAGTATCTGGATAGGAAAAAATCCAGAAAAGATCAAAGGAAGAAAGACTTTCAAGAAGCAGACAATAAAATGAATGAGTAAGATAAGAAGTACAAAATGTCCATTAGGTTTATATTAGGTTTGCATACATGTAGGTCATTTTTGTCATTAGAAAGAGTGATTTCTATAGATTGATGGAGCAAACTATAGCTGGAACTTATTAGGGAAGCTCTTGTGAGGAGACCTTAAGGAGATAGTGACAAAATTCTTTGCTTGACTAAACTTTACTCAGGTTCCTGAACCTTCTCCTAGGCCCGTCTGTGGACTTCCTTATAAAACCTTTTAGCAAGAATCTTGCTAAGTCACTTTAGTCAGTATCTTCCCCACCATTGATATCTGATCATGTTGATATCTGATCAGGTTTCTCATTCTCCACAGTCCCCCAGGTGATATCTGACTACCCTACCCATCTTTAGCAAGAATCCTCTTAGATCTATTAGATTGGTTTAGCCAGAATCCCCCATATCCCTGATGTTTTCTCTTATTTTCCATACACTGACCACCACCCAGTTCTTTGGCTATAAATTCCCACTTGCCCATACTGTATTCAGAGTTAAACCCAGTCTCTCTCTCACACTGCAAAATTTCATCATAGTGTTCCCTATACCTATTAATATAATGACGCGTCTCCAAATAAAGTCTTCCTTACCAGGCTTTAAAAAGTGTCATTGAATATTTTTTTTCTTTAACAATGTATAATAAATACGAATCATTTTTCAGAAAGTTTGTTATGAAAGGGTAAGGTGGTGTAATGTATTATTTGGAGAGTAAAGTAAAGGGGTAGAAAACTTCTGTTTAAGTTTTAGTTATATACTTTAAATAATGAAAGAAAGATAAGATTTAAATGGGAAATTAGAAAATTATATGAGAGATCAGGGAGACTCAGTGACTAAAGTTCTTCCAGAAGGCTAGAGGGCCTGACTGGGAACTAGCCAACAATAGCAGAGAAGGATTGTGCAGATGTACATGGCCGTGGACTGAGAAAGTTGTGGTGTTTTCTATTGTGAGGACTCTTGTATTCTCAGGGAAGCAGAGGAGGGAGATGGGGAGGTGAGGTTTGAAAAGGGGAGGAGGAAGGAGGAAGAATCCAAAGTCTGGGAATTGTGAGAGAATTTTGAATTAACCATTGAAGTGAACTGAAAAGCAAGTTAGTTATAATATATAGCCAGTTTGGGACAAAAACACAATTAGAATATGAATCTCCAGACTTGAAATACAAATAATATTACAATTCCCCTCAGATAAGTACTAAACTTAAATATAAAGTAAACAAAAGTAGATGTTTTAGGAGATACGGATATGTCATTTGTTTAATATATATGATGAGGCATTAAAGGGGCAAAAATTTAGTACCAGTGATATCTTACATAAGAGGAAACTACAGCATACCTATCACTCATATTCACTCTACTCAAATAAAAGAAGGGAAATCTAACTTGATGATATTTTAAAATTATGTGTGACAAGTTCAAACAGATAGTGTATGAGCTTGAAAGTAGAAGGATAGATCAAACTCCTGATTTCCATTCTAGACAAATATTTGAGCCAAACAGCTAATTTGGACATCTGATTACCAAATTCAGGCTAGTTTACCTGTTTTAATTTATAGTCCCATCAGCAGGGTATGAGAGTACCTGTCCCACTTAATTCTTGCTAATCGTAATAATATTTGTAAACTTTATTTCTTTTTTTTTTTTTTTTTTTTTTTTTTTTTTTTTTACAACCACTGCGCCACCAGGGAAGCCCATGTAAACTTTATTTCTTGAAAGGTGATAAAAATTAACATGAAGAGAGAAAAATTGAATTGTTATGTTGATTTGTTTAATTTTTTGAATCTGAATATTATTTTCCTGTGTGTTTATCCTTTTCTGAATGTGTATGTATTATACATCTCATTTGTTTATTGAGGTTTGGTTATCTTCCAACTGGTTTTCATGAGATTTATTATACTATGTATACTTTGTCTGGCTCAAATAGACTGGTTAATAGTGTTGCTTTTTAACCATGTACTCAAAGAACTTGGGGGCAGTTTGCACCAATTTAACAGCGCTGTTTTTAATAGCAGTGAGATTTGTGAATTGCACCTGGTCCTTCTAAGACTCCCAGAGGGCATTGTCTTTAGGGCTGGTTACATAAAAACAATATGCTGAGGTGACCAGCAGACTACAGCAACTCCGTCTTAGTTCCAAAAAATTTCATGGCCAAAATACTGGTTCCTGATTGGAGAAAGAAGAATATCTGGTACAGACCCTACGGAGGTAAGGCAATTGGGGAATCACACAAGATCTGTTTATACTCCTTGCTGTGAGGCAGCCCTTGGTTGTGATTCATGTTTCAATTAATGCTGTTGCTATACTGTATTTTTCTGCAGTGAACTGTGGATTTGTAAACATTTTTATCTATGGTTCTGTGAATCTTGATCAGAAATTGAACCTTGTACAGCTGCCACAATTAGTACAGATTATTTAAGAATTCAATTTTTATATGTCAAAATTGTTTATATTTTTATTTGTGATTTCTTTCCTAGACATTAACCTGATATAATTAAAAGAGTAACACCCTCCCTGCTGCTTTACACCTGCCTTTAAGGTGTTGATTTACTTAAGGATTATACATACATTGCCTATTTTCAGGTGACTAATGATGAGAAAATAGTGCCTCTTCTGGAAATTTACTTAGCCTAAGGTACCTCACTTTAATTACTTTGAACAGAGTTAATTATGAAAATATGCCTCTGAGTAGCTAAATTTCAGATACTAACAGATATTTCCAAAAGGGATCTTATTTCTTATAATTTATGTGATATTCTGATAGCTAGAAGATAAGACACAATGGTGTGAAGTGTTTTCTCCAAGAGTTCAATGGCAAAAATAAAGAATATGGAGCAGTCAAGAACGTATTTTTTATGAAATGGCAAATGATGATGGTAACTATCATGTATTCAGAGATCTCTTTGTTCCAAACCCTACATAAGCATTGTCTCAATTAATACTCCAGGTTAAATTATGACATAGTATTCACAGATTGTAGATGAAAAGTAATGGTATAGAAAGGCTACATAACTGCCACAATTTCCCCCAGATAGGAGAAGGTATACCACCAATTCAAAAAATATGATTCCCGGAGCTTAACTCTTAGGTATTCTCTATTCAATATGTGCTTACTATGCTCCAAGTATTCTTCTAATGCTATTGCAGTTACTGAAAAAAATCACTCACTGAATTTTCCTAATAACCCAATGGGGTAAGGTATTATTATCCCATTTTACGATTAACTAAATTTCACACTTTCAGAAAGTGGAGGAACTGAGATTCAAATGTAGACAGCTCCAGAGTCTCATCTCCTGAGTGTTAAGCTATGTTGCCTCCCATAGGCTCTACTGACCACAAAATGATAATTTTCTTTATTGAACATTCTCTGTATACTTGGCACAGTGCTAAAAGCTTGTGTGCTACATATTGAGAACAGTAAAAAAAAAAAAATAATGATAACTCTTTATTGGTGTTTTTTAAGGGAGGGAAGAAAAACAAATTACAGTTAATGCTCCTATATAAGAATGTGTGTTCCCTGGTTCTTTCCTACAACTCTTGTCCTTCTAGTGATTTGATATGCTGAAAGAGAGAAATTTATAACCATAATTATAGTATACATGAGAATGTTATAAGTGCTCAAAATGGTTATGGAGGACAAAGGGGACAGTGATTAATTCAATTTTTGAAGAGTAGGGAGTGGAAATGCTACATAAATACTTTTAATCTGGGCCTTGAAGGAGAAGCAAGAGTTGTCTCTGTTTTACTGTTAGGTAATATTTGATCCAAACCACAGAGACCAGAAATTACAGATAATGGTGAGCAACCTGGTATAGTTGAACTTTGTACTGTTGAGCACTTATGTGTGAGAAGAAGGGGCAAGGATGTAATAACTTAAAGCAAAGGAACAAACGTTTTAATAATTTCAGTTGGGTAGACTTATTAGGTGTTTTAAATATATTGTCCAATTTATTCTGACAACTCTGTGAGACAGATTTTAGGATTTTTATTTTACTGTTGAAGAAACTGAGCCATGAAGAAGTTACATTTCCTGTCCAACATGACACAATTTTAAAAGACAGATTCAGGTTTCAAAAATAAGCCTCTTGCCAAAGGACACACACTTCTGACTATGTAATAATGCCTACTCTGATTATGGAGGAAGGTAGATAGTTTGAACCTCCATATGTAATAACATATATATATATATCTATAAAGAAGGATGTAAATTAAGACAAGAGTTTCTCAGTTAATCATTCAGACAAGAAAAAAATTGATTTAATTTTTTCAGTTCTAAAATCAAGCACAATAGATCACTTTAAACATGTCATTGAAAAAAAAAAAAAAACTCATATCATGAGCTGCACGTAGCAACATTCTCTTCAAAAATAAACTCATGGCAGTCAGTGCTAGGTTTGATGATAAAAACATACCATCCTCTAAATACAAGGATAAAAGCACTCTCCTGAATTGAATTGTGTTGTATACTTAAGTTATATATTTTCATTGATCTAGTCAACTTGTTACTATCTTATGTCTTTTTAACAAATGGCATAAATTTTCATGATGCTAATTCAGATCAGCCCTTGAGAAAAAGCACATACCTGTAAATAAAATAGAATGAATCTTATATTTTGCACTTTAAGTCCTTCTTTTTCTTTTTTTAAAAAATTAGTGATTAAGTATCAGTAAAGATCGAGCTCTGTGTACATCTTCACATGGATGTATTTCAAGAGAAATGCAAATGATATGAAGTTTTATTTTATTGTATTCCATTTTTTCAGTTAGTGTTATTTGGATGGAAAACAAGAAAAAGTATAATGGCCTTTGTGCTATTTGGTTGACATTGTATCACTTCTTTCATTTGAATTTGATTTTTCCTTTTGAAGAACCACTATTCATGCCACATTGGTCCACATAATTTTGAGTGATGCTCACTCCACCTTCTAAATTCCTGAGGTGGCCTCATAACCTAGACTTTCTCAGAGCCCCCTTTCACTCTTGTTTAGGTTTCAAATTACTTTTCCTTCTCTAATGATATCTTTCCAGGACATTCTTTGGTTTTAACTGGAGAGATATTTTCTGTCCATCTGAAATGTAGATCATGACAGAACAATGGAGCTGTAGCCATATTTCTTAATGATGGCTTGTATAGAGATGCCTAGAAAATGAAGTCAACACAGAGAAGGTCATCGCCAAGAGAAAGAGAAAATCTGTACCATACTCAGTAGTTTGGGGCCCTGAGTCCATCCATGTCTGGAACTTTTCATGGATGAGTGAACAAATATCTTTCTTACTTTTTTTCTTTTATTTTCTCCCTCCCTACCTACATTGCTTCCTTCCTTCTTCCCTATTAATCGTTTCTTTCTTTTTTCAAATTTAAGCTACTTTAAGATGAGGTGTCTATCAATATCAAAGAATTCTTATTACTAAGGGAAGTGACATTTTTAAAAAATTAAAGTTTATATACTGGCAGATTACTGCTTTGCTAACATACTGAAGGCAGCTTAATAATGGCAAGTGACCATGACACTTCTGTGATCTCACTTTCAGGCACAAACCTCAGGCGATTCAGTTTCAAACATCTTTTGACTATAGGTGTATTTACTCAAAATACAAATTACCAAAAGAGGACTTGAATAATTTAGCTTGTGACACATTAAGACTATTGCTTGGTGTAGAGGTTACCCAACTTTGGGTTTAGTCATCTCCTCCCATATGGTTTAATATATGACAGTGCCAAAGGAAAGAAGGGCTGTACCCAGAGAAGTTGGAAAATGATGTTCTGTAGGAAATAAATGCCCAGTCAAATGTATAAACATATATACCAAATTGACATAATAAATAAGAGAAAGATGATATTTCAAAATGAACTATTCATATTTATAATATATAACCACAGATTAATAACTGGTTTAGAAAAAGTCTATATTTTACCTGTGGAAAGATTTAAGGATGGATAATTCATTCAAATTATTCTAATTAGATATCTTCTAAAACCAGAAACTTGGCTAAAGGAATATATAAAACAAATTTGGGAAAATCAGTTTCACAGCCAGAAACTACTAATTAAGAGAATTAAGAGAATGAATGGGTACATAAGATTTCAATTTCCCGCAATATCACAGATTAGAGACACTGAATAAACGTCCTACTGAAAACAACTGAAAACATAGGATAAAATATTTAAATACTTAGTATTTCAAATCTAATGCCCAGATGACAAAAAGTAGCAAATCTTTAGAGGCCAAAAATAAAGTGGAGGCTGAAGGGTGTGAAGACAGACAAATACTAAATCTGGTTCTTGATCTGACATTATGCTCTGAACCCTAATGTGCTTGGGCTTTTGCTTTAAATATTTCAGAGGACACTGGAGCTGAATTAAAGATTAAGGCTTACCCAAGGCAGCAAGTCAAAGAGCATCCAAGATAAACTTGGGATGCCAAAGGGCTTTATCCACATTATAAAGATGAATGGAAAATAAACTTTAACCTCTAAATAAACCTTTAAGCCTGTGCTCATGAGGGTTTAGCATGGAAATATATGAAATTTTACTGTCAAAAACCTTCAAGCAAACAGTTTATTTTAGAGGAGTGACATCTCTAAGACAGTGAAGTAGGAGACCCCAACCTCTGTGCCTCCACGGAGATCAACAATTAAATAGCTATCCACAGAAAATCAAATGGCTCAGAGAGAGCTCAGGAGTGCACTTAAGAAACTTCAGCAACACAGTGGAACAAAAACTTTGAGAATAACTACACAAAATGGAAAGGAAGAAGAGTTTTATTTTGCCTGCATCATCCAATCCTCTAGGCCAGAATTGTTCAGTGCCAAGAGGGAACTCTCCAGCTAGAAAGAGTTCCCTTCACTGGCAAGTGGAGAGCAGGGTGAATAACCAGCTTCCCCAACTTTTCAGGGCCGTGCACAATGGACCTACTTTAGCTTCATCCCATCCAAAGACCAGCAAAGCTGAGATGTATAGAAATGGCTAGGAACAAGCAGGAAGAGCAGGGACTACCAATATCAGCTATGGAGCATGAGCAGCCATCGTTCCCAGTCCTCTTTAGAGGACTATCTGCTTTCACCACTGAAGAACCAATGGCCATCACAGCTGCCACCAACCCCCTGCAGATTTCACTGGTTTTGCCCCACAGGTATTCATGTTGGCATATGCCAGTCAATTGAGTTCCTCTCCATTTCCTCAGCCCCTGTCCTGCCCCCACAAGAATAGGGGATCCATACCCACATCTATCCTAGACCTCTGTGGCTGGGTGAGTGCAGTACACTAGCCTAGAACACCACGGCTGACCCCCACTGCTGGGAGTGTGCTTGGGACTAACCCATCTAGCTGTGTACTTGCACACCGCTAGGCTGAGTCTCTTTACTGCCCTCTACTGCTGGACAGCCATCCTGCTGCCACAGTAGTACACGCCAACAGCCAAGTCCTCAGCAGCTGCCAGTTGGCCCAGGCACTTGCTTCTGGCCCTGACCCCCACCACTACATATGTGTTTGCAACTGATCCCTGCCACTACACCAGTACCTACAATTGGTCTCCGCAGCACAGTGTGTGCACATCACCTACTCTGGCCATCATGGCTACATGCCCTGGTCCCTAGCTGCTGAAACTGGGGGCACTGCTGAGGAGCCCAACAGCCTTGCAGCCAGTAAGAACCTCCTGCAGTGCTTGTCAAGGTCCATGCAGTTGTCAATGTGATGAGTCTCAGTGGCCTGAGCCAATGAGACATTACATTCCCCTAGGGCCCAGAGCTGCCATACAGTCCTGCACTTGGCACACTACACAGGTAGACCTGGGGTCATAGCATGTCCCACCTGTTGGTGAAGAGGAGACTGCTTCTTTACATGTGCAGATACCTATGTAAGGCTACAGGGATCAGGAAGAATCAAACATGACTCCATCAAAGAAACACAGTAAACTAATAGTAACTGACTCCAAAGAAATGGAGATACATGAATTGCTCAATAAAGAATTGAAAATAATTGTTGTAAACATGCTCAGACATCAAGAACACTGATAAAAATTTAACAAAATGAGGAACAAATAAAGGAACAAAATAAGAAGTTCAACAAAGAGATAGAAAACATAACTTAACCAAGGAAGTGAAAGATCTATACACCATAAACTATAGGGTGTTGATGAAAGAAATTGAAGAAGATACAAGTAAATGGAAAGATATACTATATTAATGGATCAGAGAGTTAATATTGCTAAAATGCCCATACTACCCAAAGCCACCTATAGATTTAATGTAATTCCTATCAAAATTTCAATGGCATTATTCACTAAATAGGAAAAAACCCTAAAATTTGTATAGAAACACAAGACTGAATAGCCAAAGCAATCGTGAGAAAGAACAAAGATAGAAGCAGCACACTTCCTGATTACAAACTGTATTACAAGGCTGTAGTAACCAAAACAGTATGGTACTGGCATAAAAACAGACACATGGACCAATGGAACAGAATTGAGAGCCCAGAAAAAAACCAATGCATATATGGTAAACTATGGTAAAATATTTGACAAGGAGCCAATGGAGAAATATAGTCACATCTATAAATTATACTATAAATGATGTTCACATGCAATAAAATGAAATTGGACCCCTATCTTACACCATTCACAAAAAATTAGCTTGAAACAAAGACTTAATTGTAACACCTGAAACCATAAACTCCTAGGAGAAAACTTAGGGGCAGAAGCTCTTTGACATCAGTTCTGGAAATGATTTTTTGGATATGAAACCAAAGCACAAGCATCAAAAGCAAAAATCCAGAGAGGAGTACATCAAATTAAAAAGCTTCTGAACAGCAAAATACACAATCAACAAAATTAAAAGGCAATCTGCATAATGGGAGAAAATATTTGTAAACCATATATCTAATAAGGGGTTAATGTCCTAAATATATAAGGATCTCATAGGACTCATGAGCATAAAAAAAAATCTGATTAAAAATGAATAGAGGACTTGTTATTTCTCCAGAGAAGACATGTAAAGGTTAATAAGTACATCAAAATGTACTCAACATCAGTAAGTCCTCAGAGAAATGTAAATCAAAACCACAATGATATATATCACCATTAAAATGGCTACCATGAAAAAAAATAAAAGATAACAATTGTTGGTGAGAATGTGGAGAAAAGTGAACACTGGTGCACTGTCGCTGGGAGTATAATTCGTAAATTTCCACTATGGAAATCAGTATGGAGTCTCCTCAAAAATTAAAAATAGAACTAGCATATAATCCAACAGTTCATTTCTGGGTATATATCCAAAGGAAACAATATCACTATCTCAGATAACTGTACCCCCATGTTCATTGCAGCACCATTCACAATAGCAAAGACATGGAAACAACCTAAGTGTCCATTTATATATGAATGGGTAAAGAAAATGTGATATGTATTAGAATAAATATATTATATATTAGAAATATATAATAAAGTATTATTTAGCCATCAAAAAGTAGGAAGTTGTGCCATTTGCAGCACATGCATGGACTTTGAGGGTGTTATACTAAGTGAAATAAGTCAGAAATGAATACCATATGATCTCACTTATATGTGGAATCTAAAACTATGGAGTTCATCTTTTTTAAAATTAATTAATTAATTTTTTAAATACATATAATTGATTTACAACATCATGTTAGTTTCAGGTGTACAGCACAATGATTCAGGTATATATATTCTTTTTCAGATTCTTTTCCCTTATAGGTTATTACAAATATTGAATACAGTTACCTATGTTATACAGTAGGTCCTTTTTGTTATCTATTTTATATATAGTAGTGTATATATAAAATATATAATATAGTACATATTAATCCTGTCCCCCAAAGGAAGGGACAGAGAAAGGAAGGAAGGGAGGAAGGGAGGAAGTGGGGGAGGGAGGAAGGAAGGAAAGAAGGAAGGAAGGAAGGAAAGGGAAGAAATAGAGGAGGAGGAGAGAGGAAGAGAGGGAGGGAAGAAAGAAGGAAGCAATGCAGAAATAAGGAGATGAGTCAGCAGTTTCAACAGACAGCCAGGTCATCAGATTTGGGTGTAAAATAAGTATGAAGAAATAAAAGTGGGGACGAAAATGTGAGTAAGGAAATACAAGTAGATTTGTAAAAGTACAAAAGTAAATCTCAGGAAATATGTTAATTGTTAAATTAAAATCTCTTATATTAGGGAGAAAAAATAAATATAAAGTACCCATAATACATACAAAGATATAAAGAAATAGTGACTACTGTCTGTCCTTCATATCCCTATCCAAGGGCTCAGCACTGTCAAAACAGAGGCCCTGGAGGGCCGACTGTCCTACACCATTTTATACAAGGGACTAGAGCATCTGTGAATTTTGTTATCCATGGGGTTCTGGACCAATCCCCTGTGGATACTGAAGGAAAACTGTATAATGTTAAGAAACATAAACTAGAATAAGAAGTTTTAGAATGAGAATGACTAGCCTGGATGGATGGATGGATGGATAGATAGATAATAGATAGATATATGTAGATATGTCCAGATATAATAAAGAGAATGTGACAGGCATATTCAGAAGACAGTGACTGAAAATTCACTGATGAACACCAATAAATAATTTTAGAACAGTTCATACATATTTATAAAATTGAAAATCACTAAAAATAAACAAATCATAAATGCTAATAGAAAAAGAAAAATGATTTCCTTTAAGTCAGTGATAGGGTGACAACTGACAACTCCTTAGTAAATTGGAAGCCAGATAATAATGACAACATGAAGAATATTACGAATTTTCTTTTGAATACTTGTAATAACAAGTGACTCAATTGAAAATGATTCAACATTTTCAAATTTATTCTTTCCCTTAGCAATTTCTGTAGGCATATAGTATGGTTATTTTTTAAATTAATTCTTAAAACTATATAAGGCTAATTTTGTGTTTTATATAATGTTATTAACTGATTTATGGAATTTAGGTTACAACTAAACTTTAGTTCTTTCTAGATTCAAGAGTTTGTGAAAAAGCAAAATGTACAGCCCTGGTTATATGTACTGCTCTCTGTACAAATAGCAAGACAAGCAAGCTATAATTTATTTCAATTATTTTATTTATATTATCAGTATTTTTTTATGCCTCATAAAACTTTCTTATAATTCTATTTATAGTTGAAGTAAAATAGTTACCAAGTACATACCCCTTTCTAGGTCCTTTATAGGGAGAAGTGCTTTTTGCTATCTGAAAAAAAAAATTGATACTGGGGGGGAAAAAGAGATGTAGTCAGATAAGTATTTCAATAAAATAATAGTGTTGGATATTTTGGGTGGAAGAAATGGAAACGCTTCCTTAAAAATATAAGCTATGATTTGAAGGAATTGTACATGCAGACTTTCTAGACAGAAGTATCAAACACATACTAAGAAGGTAACTTGAAAGAGCATGGAATTTTGGGAAAGTCAATTATTTTTATATAATTAGGGTTGAGTTCCAAGTGGAAAATGTGGCAAGAGACTAATAAAAGTGGTCTATAGTTTTCAGATCATGAAGGACACTCTAAGGTATGAAAGAGATATTGGTATTTAGTCTGAGTTAAAAAGAGCAGTATATAATGGATTTTGAAATAAAAATGACAGGATTAAAAATTTGTCTTTTACATCTATTACTCCTGAAGCAATATGAAAGACAGTAGGTTCATCTGCAAGTATTTTCTCCCATTCTGAGGGTTGTCTTTTCACATTATGATTTCCTTTGCTGTACAAATGCTTTTAAGTTTAATTAGGCCCCATTTGTTTTTATTTTCATTATTCTAAGAGGTGGGTCAAAAAAGATCTTGCTGTGGTTTATATCAAAGAGTGTTTTTCCTATGTTTTCCTCTAAGAGCTTTATAGTATCTGGTCTTACATTTCGGTCTTTAATCCATTTTGAGTTAATTTTTGTGTATGGGGTTAGGGAGTGTTCTAATTTCATTCTTTTACATGCAAGCTGTCCAGTTTTCCCAGCACCACTTATTGAAAAGGCTGTCTTTTCTCCATTGTATGTTTTTGCCTCCTTTGTCATAAATTAGGGGACCGTGTGTGTGTGGGTTTATCTCTGGGCTTTCTATCCTGTCCCATTGAACTATATTTCTATTTTTGTGCCAGTACCATACTGTCTTGATTACTGTAGCTTTGTAGTATAGTTTGAAGTTGGGGAGCCTTATTCCTCCTGCTCCATTTTTCTTTCTCAAGGTTGCTTTGGTTATTCATGGTCTTTTGTGTTTCCATACAAATTGTAAAATTTTTTGTTCTAATTCTGTGAAGAATGCCATCGGTAATTTGATAAGGATTGCATTGAATCTGTAGATTGCTTTGGGTGGTATAGTCATTTTCCCAATAGTGATTCTCCTAATCCAAGAACATGGTATATTTCTCCATCTGTTTATGTCATCTTTGATTCTTTCATCAGTGTTTTATAGTTTTCTGAGTACAGGTCTTTTGCATCCTTAGGTAGGCTCTCCAAAATATACAAACTGCTCATGGAACTCAACATCAAAAAAACCAAATAACCCAATTAAAAAATGGGCAGAAGACCTAAATAGACATTTCACCAAAGAAGACATACAGATGGTCAAGAGGCACATGAAAATCTGCTCAACATCATTAATTATTAGAGAAATGCAAGTCAAAACTACAGTGAGGTATCACTTCACACCAGTCAAAATGGCCATCATCAAACAATCTACAAACAATAAATGCTGGAGAGGGTGTGGGGAAAAGGGAACCCTCTAGCACTGTTGCTGGGAATGTAAATTGATACAGCCACTGTGCAGAACAGTATGGAGATTCCTTAAAAAACTAAATAATAGAACTACTGTATGACCCAGCAATCCCACTGCTGGGCATATACCCTGAGAAAACCATAATTCAAAAGGACGTATGTACCCCAGTGTTCAATGTAGCAGTATTTACAATAGCCAGGACATGGAAACAACCTAAATGTTCAATGACAGATGAATGAATAAAGATGTGGTACATATATACAATGGAATATTACTCAGCCATAAAAAGGAATGAAAGTGGGTCCTTTGTAGAGATGTGGATGAACCCAGACTCTCATACAGAGTGAAGTAAGCCAGAAAAAGGAAAGCAAATATCATATATTAACATATATGTGGAATCTAGAAAGATGGAAAAGAAGAACCTATTTGCAGTGCAGGAATAGAGATGTAGACATAGAGAATGGACATGTGGACACCGTGGGGGAAGGGGAGGGTGGGACAAATTCGGAGATTAGGTTGGACGTATATACACTACCATGCATAAAATAGATAGCTAGTGGGAACAAACTATAAAGCACAGGAAGCTCAGCTCAGTGCTCTGTGATGACCTAGATGGGTGGGATGGGGTTGTGGTAGGAGGGAGGTCCAAGAGGGAGGGGATATAGGTATACATATAGCTGATTCACTTCACTGTACAGCACAAACTAAGACAACATTGTAAAGCAATTATACTCCAATTTAAAAAATCAAAAATGAAACACATCAGGGAAAGGATACCACTTAGAAACATGTTACAAAAATCCAGGAGGAAATTAAAGAGATATAGATTAATATACTTTCTATTTATAGATGCCCATTTTAATCTGATAACTTTAAAATAATTTCCAGTATGCAAAGTTTTATTTCGTTCATTAAAAAGATTGCTTTACAATAAGCCCCCTACATACAAATGAGTTCTGTTTCGAGAGCACATTCATAAATCCAATTTGTTCGTAAGTCCAACAAAGTTAGGCCTATGTACCCAACTAACACAATCGGCTATATAGTACTGTACTGTAACAGCTTTATAATAGTTTTCACACAAATAATACATAAAAACAAACAAATACAAAAAATAAAACATTTTTAATCTTACAGTACAGTACCTTGAAAAGTACAGTGGTACAGTACATCATCTGGTATACAGGGGCTGGCTTTGAGTGAACAGGCAAGAAGAGTTACTGACTGGAGGAGGGAGAGGAGGTGGGAGATGGTAGAGCTGAAGGATCGTCAGCAATAGAAGACAGAGGGCAAGCTGCAGTTTCACTCACGCCTGATGTTGATGGCACAGTTTCTGATTCCTTGCTGGATTCAATTCTATCTACCCTCTTGAAGAAACAATCCAGTGATGTCTGGGTAGTAGCTCTTTTTTTTCTCATCATAGATGACATGGTAGCACTGGATTGCATTCTGAATGGCTGCTGCAACCTTTGTGTACCATTCTACATTCGGGTCCTGTGCCTCAAAAACTAACAGTGCCTCCTCAAATGAAGAAAATCCTCTTGCCATTTCTTGTGCTGTGAATCTCTTCAGTTACTTCTTCCTCTTGTCTCTCTTCATCCTTTCTCTGGGCCTCCAGTTCAATCCAGTCTTCACTAGTAAACTCATGTTGCATAACAAGGGGTTCAATGAAGTCGTCCTCTTGCAGATCTATGTCCAGCTTCTCGCTGAGTGTCACTAAGTTGCTGAAGACCTCTTTGGACTCCTCAACCACCTTCTCAAATCCACGTAAATCTTGAACAAACTGCAGGCAAAGATTCTTCCAAAGCCCATTCATGGTAATGACCCTAACCTCACACCAAGCAAAGTCAATGTTTTTTATGGCCTTGTAGAAGTTATAATCCTTCCAAAATTGTTGCAAGGTTATTCCTGATTCATCACTCACCTTTACTGTCTTTACAAAAAGTGTGACATAAATAGTGTTTCTTGAAAGTTGCTGTAACTCTGTGGCCCATAGGTTGGATGAGCAACATAGTACAGTATTCGGGGGCAGATGCACTACTTTGATGTTGGGATGAAAGTGGTCCATGAATGGGGGGTGACCCAGAACATTGTTGAGCAGCAAAAGAATGTTGAACTGGACATCCTTCTCCAAGCAATATTTCTCTACCTCCAGGATAAAGTGGTAGAAAAACCAGTCCTGGAAAGTGGCCTGTGTAACCCAGGCTTTGGGGTTACTCTTCCACACAATAGGAAGAGAGCCCTTGGCTATGTTTTTATGGGCTCTTGGGTTCTCTGAATGATAAGCTAAGAGAGGCTTCAGCTTCATATCACCAGAAGCATTGCCACCAAACAACAGAGTTAGCCTGTCCTTTGCTGCTTTATAGCCTGGCATCAGCTTTTCCTCCTTACTGATGTAACTTCGGTCTCACATCCTCTTCCAGTACAGTTGTGTCTTATCCACATTAAAAACCTGCTTGGGTAAATACATGCCTTCATCAATAATTTCTCAAAGCGGTTCAGGAAATTCCCCAGCAGCTACCGTATCTGCACTCACTGACTCCCCACTTACTTTTACATTGTGAAGGTTGGCTGTAGCCTTTAATCAATGAAACCAGCCATGGTTGGCATTAAAAGATTCTGATTCTTCACCGTGTTTCTTCTTCAGGTCTTCCTAAAGGCTTTTAGCTTTCTCTTGAATCAGCATTAAGCTGAGTGGGACTCGATGCTGAGGCTGATCCTGCATCCACACACTGAGAAGTTTCTCCATCTCCTCCATCACTTTTCCACACTTCTTCAATATTATTGTCGATATCCTTGGCACAGCAGACTTCACATGTTCCATGATCTTGTCCTCTTTCTTTAGAAGTGTGCCAGTGGTTGAATGATTCATGTTGTAAGAACAAGTGATGTCTACCATCTTTTCATCTCTCTCCACTCTCTTAATTATTTTCACTTTTGTTTCCATCGTTATTGCTTGGTGCTTCTTAGCAGTACCAGCTACATCACCACAGCTTTTACGCTTGCTTCCAGACATCCTGGGCTTGAAGTAAATATACTGTGCTACTGTACTCTATGCAGTTCTGTACAGTAAAGTACACAAAAGCACAACCACTTGTAGAGGATGCATGCACTTGACAATGCACATCACATATGTGAACTAACTGATGTGATTGAACATGTGAATGCATGCTCACATCTTTGAAAGTTTGCAGCTTGAAGGTTTGTATGTAGGGGACTTACTGTACATGATTTCCTCTTTAGATCCATTAATTCTTGTCCATTCCATTACTCTTTGTTTCTGTATATTCATGGTCTTTTGACCAGTTTTTGTTTGGTCTCATTTTTAATCTCCACTTATTTATATTATCTTTGTGTTTGGTTATAATTTTATTTAATATCCTAGCTTTTCATTTGTATAACACTTTAAGAAATGCCTTTTCCCTGAGTACTCACACTCCATACCTAGCTAAATCGAGCAAATGGATTACTTTGGATTACCCTATTGCATATCAGGCTCTCTGAACTCCATGGACTAAGTTCACCATTCATTCATTTGATGTTTCTGCATCAAAGAAGAAGGATCCTGCAGTGATGAAGAAATGAGAGAATTGGGGGTTATAATTGAGGCATGCCTTGGAAGGCCATAAGGATGCAGGAGTTAGGGAGAGGGAAATGCAGGTGATTCCTCATCCTCTAACTTTGGTCACTTGGATGATGTTGATTTCACACTCTGAAACAGAAAATGTCGAATACAGATGGAGGGTGTTGAAATCTGCCTTTGATCTGATAATTTCAAGATACATAGCAGGTGATATAGAGGTCAAGATATAATTCAGATTTCAATAACAATGGTCTACGAATACTCAAAATATAGTTAGTAGTTGAAGTCACTGAAGTGAGATTTCTTAGGATGTATATGAGTGAAAATGGAAGAAAGGTATACGAAGGGAAGGAATAGGAGAGAAGAGGACAAGAGTAAAGAACACAGCTTGAGAAGAGAGAAAAAGAGAATTTTTTAAAAAGTAGAAGAGAACTGGTACTGCTGCCAAAAAACTCAGCCTCTGTTCACCAGTGCCAAATAGAAACTTGGAGACAGAGCTCTGGAGGAGTAGAAAGGAGTAGCTTTATTACTTTGCCAGGCAAAGAGGGGAACAGGGGGCTAATGCTCTCAAGACTGTGCCCCCTTTCCTGGGAAGCTGCAAGGGGTCTTATAGTTTCAGGGTGGAAAATAGGGCTGTAGATAAGGATCGGGGCTGACGTAGTCTTGCATTCTTCTTTCCTTCTGGAGACATTGAGATCATTAGGCCTGGCATCAGGTGGTTCCCGAATAGGTTCCGGTGGTCCTCAAGGTTGTCATTCTGTGACCTTCTTTTAGGAATGAAGAATGCTCACAAAGGAAAGGAGAGTTAGGGAGTGTTGTCTTGGAGAAGTAAACATCAGGTGCATAGTACAGCCTTAGCTAGAGGGCAATCATTTTCACAGGGAAATTAAGCAAGAAAGAGAGGGAGAAAAGAAAGAAAATCAGTAGGAGACCAGTTGCATGGGCGGAAAGAATAAGGGCTGAATAAGGGCTAACATAGTGGGGGTGCCCCAACTAGTTTCTGCTACAGCAGTGTCATGAACAGAATCCTGAAGTTAACCGCTTTTAAGAGGATAGAGAAACCTATAAACTTTATATACATATTTGCAACAAAATTCATCTCTATTCACAAGCATTTACCACTGCAGAAAAAAAAAAAACAAAAAAAAAAAAACAGAGCAGGGTGGGTGGGGGTGGCAGGAGAGCCAGTGGGTTAAAAAGATTGGTGCCAGAGAAGGAAAGAAAATGTTTCAAAAAGAAGCATCATGTACACTGCTCTAGAAACATCAGATCAGAAAGTACTGAAAGTCATTTACTTCATTCCACAACTAGGATATCACAGTGTTCTTGACCAAATAAAAAAAAAAGTTATTTTTTTTTAATAACAGAGGTAAATAGATTTCAGTTCATTGAGAATAGAGACAGTGAATATCTCGAATATGAACACTTCTCTCAAGGAGGTAAAAATATAAGGGGAAGGAATGAGAAATAGCAGAATTAAAGAAGGGCTTATGTCCAAGAGGTTTTTGTTTGGCTACTTGTGCTTTTTAAAAAATTTTTAGAAGGAAGACAATGGAACAATTTTACAAGATGCATAATATCGATCTGTAGAGATACTTGATGGAATATTTTCACTTGTCTTAAGTTTGTGATTTAAATACACTTTCTTGGAACATTAAAGGAAATTAAAATGCAGCATTTTTGTTTGTGTAAACTACGTAATTAGTTCCCCTCTTACTCCATCCTCCATGGGTTAACAGGAATTAAAGCAGATAAAAACTAAATTATTTGAAGTTTAAGTAAATAATTACAAATTTGCTATGAATGAGCTGTTATAAATTAGAACACAGATACTGCTAAATTTAAGAAGCTATTCCCTCTCCAGGGAGCAGGTCATAGGCTTCTACACAGAATTTTCAGTCTTAGATCCTGCTGCCTTATATTGACAGCACAGAAGCCCAGGGGTGGGAAAAGAGGAGAGTTCTTGTGTTAAGAAATCATTTAAGACACGCAAGTTAACTGGCTTTTGATTTGAGGCATGGGGACTAATATGGTGCTCATAAAGACACAAGTAGCTAAATACAATAATAAATACTAAAGATAGCACTTTATTCAAAAGTACATGTACATTTAATAGAAAAGAGCCTGGTATATACACGAGGTTCAATATTATTTAATGAAATAATTTTAGAATCATGAAGATAAACTGAGTTTCTCTTTTTCTATTCAATGTAAAATGATGATTTAATGTCTCAATGTAAATCAGAGTAATTGGAGAATAGATTTAGTTGATTGGATGACATAGTCTATGCCAACCCCAGCTTATATTGTTTCTTTTTTGTCTGATATTGTTTTTTGCTTTTTAAAAAAAAATTAAGGCTTTTTTGTGGGGGGGGCGGGGAGCAGTTTAAGGTTCACAGCAATATTAGGAGACAGTACAGGGATTTCCTATATCTGGGAGGAAGAAATTCTCTTTTACCCATATAGGTTTTTCTGGCTGGTCTAAGAATTACATTGACATGAGACAGATTAACACGAGAAAATCAAACAAAAATTGAATAACATACATACATGGGAGAGACCCAGGAAAACTGAGTAACCAAGATGGCCAAAGCCCTCACCTTAAACATCATCTTCAGCTAAAGACAAAAAAGGATGTTGGGGGCTTCCCTGGTGGCGCAGTGGTTGAGAGTCCGCCTGCCAATGCAGGGGACACGGGTTTGTGCTCCGGTCCGGAAGAATCCCACATGCCGCGGAGCGGCTGGGCCCGTGAGCCATGGCCGCTGAGCCTGCGCGTCCGGAGCCTGCGCTCCGCAGCGGAAGAGGCCACAACAGTCAGAGGCCCGTGTACCGCAAAAAAAAAAAAAGGATGTTGGGGGTAATGGTTTGGGACTTCAAAGGGGAGGAAAAAATTCACCTGGAGATGGAAAAGCAAATGTTTGGTAAACAAATGGCTGCTGGGCCTTTCAGAGACAATCAGACACAGAGTGAACTCTGGTCTCTAGGCACTGCCTAGTCTCTCCCATCACATCTAGCCCATATTCTTTGCAGATATTTCTGGTGATAGACCTTTATCTAAATTATTTAAGGAGCTAAGAGCGGTATAACAAGAAAGAATTCTTGAGCCTTCTGTTTCTTAATAAAAATCAACCTGAAATAATCCTCATACCAGTGAGACATTTGGGGGTGGCAAATTTTGTTTCCTTACACCTACATACCTCCTGCCCCACAGTGGCCTAGCTTCCCACATTATCGAAGTTCCTCACCAGAGTAGTACATTTGTTATAGTTGATGAACCTACATGGACACATCGTAATTACCCAAAGTCCATAGTTTATACTAGGGTTTACTCTTGGTGTTGTGTAGTCTGTGGGTTTGGACAAATGAATAATGATTTGTGTCCATTATGATGGTATCATACTGAGTATTTTCACTGCTCTAAAAATCCTCTGTGCTCTGCTATTCATTCCCTGCCACCCCACCACCACACACACCAAACACAAACCTCTGGCAGTCACTGGATGTTTTTATTATCTCTATTACTTTGCTTTTTTTTTTCTGATATTTTTATTCCAGAGCAGATAGCATCATCCCTGTAAAATGAATATTTAATGGTTTTGTGGACTAATATGGTTCAGATCCAAGGTTCAAAATCCAAGATTCTTTCCCTTGGAGTGTTAAAAGTAAGTAGACCTATTGGTAATATAGAATTGACCCCCATTCCTTAATAAAAGAAACATACAGTCTAATAAATAAAATTCTATGCCAATAGAAGCAGTTCTAAGCTTGGGCCTATAGGAATGAATGCAATTCTCTTCTAAATACAAATTTCCAGCATTGTTTGCATCAACCTTGTTGTTGATCCTGAATTCCTCCATAGTTGCATTTCCTCCATAGTTACACAGCTTTGTTTTACTTAACTGAATAATTGTGGCATTGAGGATGATAATATTTTTAGGGAAAAAGATCAGTAAAATAGGAACTTAAGAGTGTGGCAACTTAACCTGTCATTTATAAAGAAGAAGAAACCTATTCATTCTAGCATGGGAAAAGATAGTTATCACATAATGGAGTTTTTCAAGTAAATATGCAAAATGCCATTCACTACCACCATTGGGGTTTGGTTTTCAAATATGAACATAAACATATGCATAAATATTTAAGGATTACATACTTTGTGCAATATACTTAGTGACGTATCTTAATGAGAGAATATTTTGCATAAAATATATATAGGAGTAAATGGTTCTTCAATTACTTAAACGTTTTATTTATTTTTTGGGGGGTAAGACAGGTAATTTATAAACTTGAATAGTTAAATAGAATCAGAGACAGAAAGAATTAAAATAATACTGAAGTCCATAATCACTACAGGCATCCAGAGAAGGGAATGATTACTTTAAGAAACAGGTTTTCAAAGTGTGTGGCATGTATTCCCTATAATATTGAACCACTATCACATGAACATTCAAAGTGTACCTACTGCCATAAGAATATACAAATGGTCATATATACTTTGTAAAAAAGTAAGTACAAAATGTTCAGTACAATATTCTATACATTAAAAATATAGAAACAAACTATTAGGTTAGAATATTTTATGAAATTAAAACTTAAATAAAGCGAACAACAAAATTTAGTTGAGGCAGTTCAACAAGCAACATTTCTATCGGAAATGATTGAAATATTCATTACTGGGCAATATATAAAGGCTAGCTTCTGAGAGTAAAATTCTTTAATTTCAGATTTTGTTCTTGGTATCATGTAACTAATTAGCTAAATGCCTTGCAGTTGAAAAGCAACTGTTAAAAGCCAGATAGAGACCACTGTAGTTTCAGTAGTTCTTTTGAGTTTCTGAAAATTTCTTCCTCCTAAAGGTCATCATTGATACATAGTTCTAAATTGATACTTACTGCTGGTCAAACAGAAATATGACTTCACAGTCAAATGTAACAGACTTTATTTGCTTTATTTATCTAAATAGTCATTGCATACTGACATGTCTTGATTTAAAAAAAAATTTTAAGTCATTAAATGAGCTGAATGGGACAACTAGAAACAAAGTATTTGACCCAGTTTAATTTTATTTTAATATACATGTTTCAACAAGATTTTTCAACAGAATGTGACAGATTCAGTTTTTCTATCACCAGCAGGTGCTGTGCTCAAAAGCTTAAACAGTTATGGTAGTTTAAGTGGAAATAACTGAATTAATTCAAGTGAAACGAAGGATAATTTCAGTTTCTAGCTGTTAACCTCATTGTATTTCTAGCAAAAACAATATGGTTCCCCCTTTTAAAAATTTTAGTGGGAATTTGGGTAACCTTTATTAAATATGTATTATTGCCACTTACCTAAACACATTTATTAAAAAAAGAAGATGCTAAAATAGGACTTACTTTTTGTAAAGTAGGGGTATGAAGATAAGAAACTATGTGGTGGTAATAAAAATAATGCAGTATTTACTTAAAATTTGAAATATGAACTTTTAGGTATAAGACACTGAAGGAGACTCACTTGTTTTTTTCTCTCAAATGGGCTGAATTGCATTTGAGGTCAGTCAGTATGTAGCTTTATGAATATCACACAACTCTGATTTTCAAGGGAGTTGTGTCTCTAAAAATAGAAAGATAATATAAACTGTAGACTATAATTGTTAGGTAACAAGTGTGAGAGTGAACTAAAGTTCACATGACTGAAAATACAGAATAAGCAAAAACATTTAGTGAACTAAAGCAATGACCATTTTAATATGGATTTTAACATTTAATCTTTGGAACTACATTTGAATGGCAAAATCAATCCATGTTATTCTATATTTATTGATATTAAGCATTAGTTTTGATTAGTAAAGCTAGATTTACTTTAGTCAAGTAAATGAGTTGTGCCAGGCAGTAGAGGGATCAAATTTTATTTCCAGTGGATACAGATTGGAGGACTTAGTGAAAATAATAAAGTGTTTCCTGTTTTACCTTCTTGGTTTAAAGATACTCTTAGAACAGTAAACCAAATAGTGTAAGCCTTTGGCTTCCCTCAACAGTTTGGTTTTAAGTTAGAATCATTTTCTGAAAACAGTCTGTGTCATGAAAGATGGGTGAGGTCAAAATATTGTGTTAAATTTCTCTCTGGGTAAATTTCCCTCTGCTGCTATTACATTATTCGATATCTTAAAAAATCATATTCTCTGGTATTTAATTATTGCAACTCTTTTCTCCGTTATGAAGTAATATTCATACATTATTAAAGAAAATCTTCCGTACTCATTGACTTTCTGATGTTTATGCGATATTAGTCCTAATAAATAACGTGTCATAACCAATGGTTGCATGTGTGTCAAATGCCTTTTAGAGTGTGACCTTTCTGCTCAGAATACACTAACTGACTATAATGTTAAAAATACTTTTATTCAAATGTTGTTCCTAAATCTGTGTCTTAGGGAGTAATTGTTAAAGGTTGCAGTGATGACTTTGTCCACAAATGTAGCAATAAAAAGGGTTTCGAGAAATATATTTAAGAAAAATAATCAGTCAAGTGACATTTTAGGGGGAGTGCAGTACAGTATTGTTTAGAATCTATAATATTTTGAGCTCAAAAGTATGCATTATGCCATCATGTTTTATAAATCAACTATAAGTTATAATTCCTTTGAGAATGTCCTTCTAAAATGGGCCTTGCCATTTGTATTCTTGATATGAAGAAGGCAAAACTTCATAAAACTTCTACAAGTCAAAGCTTTCTCCAAGGCTACATAGCTACTTTAATGTGTTTTTCTCCTAAATTATTATCTTGAACAAGTTAGGATTACCTAAACTTCCAAAATAAAGTCCCACATTTCTTTTATATTACTATCTATATGTTAATGTAGGCACTCTACATAAAGTATTATATAATCAACATAAAAACTGAGCTGGATTTCTGTACTCAGTGAAATTACTGTTCCTATTAACAAAAGTTTTCATTACAAAGATACAGTCTATGCTGCATCTACATATGTAGCATTATTAGCAAAATAGCTATTCTCATTTTGTCTGATTCCTGGAAGGGCTGCAACTAGTATGTACTGTAATCTTTTACTCTAATGAATGACTCTGATATCCCCAAAGGATATTTATTAATGCCTTTCTTATTAACCAATTAATCATTCATTCTTCCATCCATCTTCCTAACATTTTTAAAGCATCACCTGTGTGCCAGGCATTGTGATATATACTTGCGGAACAGAAATAAACAGAGTTGAGATGAATTTCTTGTAATTAATTTACTATGGTTAAAAAGCTGAGTTAAGAAGGGTGCCTACTAGGGAGAGAGTTAGTTTACTTGGAGTAAAAACTCACATAAAAGTTTAATTTTGTTAAGTAACTCCTTTTGTTTAGGGAAATATTTTTTGTCTCATCAATACAAGCTGAGGGTTCATAAACCTGAGCTGTGAGGAGATAGTAAAATGTTTAGCTAAGTTGTCTACTAAAAAGTGAACAGGCATCTAGGGATGTAATAGATAAAAAATGAGAAAAGGCAGTGATACATGGGAAGAGGAGAAAAGGTAGAACAGTAGGATCGGAGGCTGGTAGCTGGGTCGACGGATGGGGCTGAAGACTTTAAGAGTTGGAAATTTGGGGGCCATCTGAAAACTATCTGCCATAGCGTGCTGTCATATAGCATCTCCTATAGTTAGGTATACTTAAATCTCCAGCCGATAATTTATTTTCTGTAGTATTATTTGTGGCATAGGGTAGAGGAAACAAAGAGATTTCATGCTTCGTAACTGGATCAGCATTAGACCACTGCAAATAGATGGAGTATGAGAATTCATCAAAAGTTGAAAATCACAGCCAGGTGTAAATAGAAAATAGCAATCAAAAGAAAGTTCTTGACAGATAATGAGAAAGCACTTAGTTTCACAGAGGATTTATGGCAGGATTGAACCTGTCTTATCTGTAAATTAAGGAGCACCTGCCAGTCGGGCTGCGCTAAGCATATTAGCGTGCCGGTTTTTTTTTTTTTTTTCTTTGCGGTACGCGGGCCTCTCACTGTTGTGGCCTCTCCCGTTGCGGAGCACAGGCTCCGGATGCGCAGGTTCAGCGGCCATGGCTCACGGGCCCAGCCGCTCCGCTGCATGTGGGATCTTTGCGGACCGGGGCACGAACCCGTGTTCCCTGCATCGGCAGGCGGACTCTCAGCCACTGCGCCACCAGGGAAGCCCTAGTATGCCTGTTTTACTCCCACTTTTAAGTCTACAGTTAACATTTTATAAAGTCACAAGGCAAATACCTAGTTCTATCATTCTTCCTCTAGTAATACTAATTTTATCTCCTAACTCTTCCCATTTTCTTTCACTTATGTCTTTTCAAGTTTCTAACTTATTTGAACTCTCTTATCAATTGACAAAATAATGGTTTTTCAGAATCAAGTTGAATATGTCTACTGTAAAATGCTGAACTTCCATTTCCTTAGAGTAAATTTTACTGATACTGAGTGAAATTTTTATTGGCGCCCAGGTGTCCACACTATGGACCAAAAGCCCAGTCAGAGAAGGCATCAGTCTGTCCAGGAGATAACACTTTCACTGGGCTTATGCCATCCCTCCACTTGGGTCACCTCCTTTTGATTCTCTGAGCTATACAGTCCACTCATGTCACAGTGGTTGTCTGATAACTGTTTCTTTTAAACAATATTTTAGTAAACTCTGCAGGAATTACTTTATAAAGTAATACCTGAGAAAAAAACTCTGTAAATGTGAAACTATAAAGACTGAAAACTTTCTACATGTGTGAGATTTTTTATGCATGAGATTCGTTTGATTTTAATTTCTTTCAGGTGAACGTTTAGCTAAGGCCATCTCTCAATTTTGAATAATTGTATATTAAGAAATAGAATCTCATTTGCAAGCTAAACAGCACCATGAACATTATAAATTTCAGAAGATATAACTGGTATTTTTTCATGTTAAAATATTTTTTTAAACTTTATCACAATAACTATTGGGATGGACCTATGTATAGTGTCATAAATATTCATGAAATTTACAGTGATTAACTAGGTAAAGCATAAACCACATTTTTATTAGAAAAACATTTTCATTTATATTCTAGGCAATACAGTAGGCACAATTTCCCCATTGTTACATATTCAGAGAGGCAGTTTTAAATATAGGGTTTATATAATGTTTTGCTTTCTCATTTTTATACAAACACCGATAAGGTAAAGTTTATTTTTCAGGGTTATTGATCATATGATATACATTAATTTTTATTTGTCCTGACACAGCAATTTTTAAAATGCTAATAATTAGAGCAGGAGTTTTGGAACAGTTAATGAGTACTCGTAAATTTTTTTCAATGATGCTTGTTACTGATTACTGCAGAACTATATAGGTAAAAGCAGTTGTTCAATAGTATATGCTCAGGAACTATTCAATATAATACAGCTGTTCAATACATGAGAATATTATGGTATGGGATTTCAGTTTAGAAAAGGTACAGTATCAAAAATTTCCATCAAAAATGGTAAGCTGTGATAAAGTGGGAGAGTGGCATGGACATATATACACTACCAAACATAAAATAGATAGCTAGTGGGAAGCAGCTGCATAGCACAGGGAGATCAGCTCGGTGGTTCGTGACCACCTAGAGTGGTGAGATAGGGAGGGTGGGAGGGAGGGAGACACAAGAGGGAGGAGATATGGGGATATATGTATATGTATAACTGATTCACTTTGTTATAAAGCAGAAGCTAACACACCATTGTAAAGCAATTATACTCCAATAAAGATGTAAAAAAAATTTTTTTAATGAAATAATAAAACTAAATCAAATTTAAAATATTAAATCTAAGTAAAATGTAGATTAAAATTCATGTTCAATGTCAAGCAGAGTGAGCGAGGTAAACAGACTTATTCATTTGAGTAGATAATTATAATTAGATATACATTAGATCTATAATAGAAGAATTGCAGTACTACATAGGTAAAATACTTAACTTGTATATAAGAATGAAATAAAGCTTTCTGAGGAAAAATAGTTAAGGTGAGACTTGAAGGAAAGTTAGGGATTAACCTGACAAGGGTTGAGAGTGTATGGGGAGGAGGATGCAGAATCATTCAAGTACAGAACCAGTATGTATGAAGAGCAAATCAAAGAGGAAAGAGAGAAGGGACGAAGGTCAGTAATGACTGAAATAAATGAGACATAAGGCCAGAGAGTTAGACATGGAACAGACCTTGCAGCACTCTGTAAATGTTAAGTATTTTGAAACACATTTAAGGGTAATGAGAGTCTTTGAGTCTTTGACTCCATTAAGAAACTGATATAAGATTTGTCTTTTATTAAGGTCACTCTGACTGTAGAATGAGGAATGGATTGGAGATCATTCAACCAAGGAAAGACACACTATTGATCTGAGACAGGGGGATGGAGAAATAGAGTTGGAAATAAGATAGCGTAAGATAAAATCAGCCAGTCTTGCTGACAAATTTAATGGGGAAAGGCAGAGAAAAAAATTGAAGAAATAACAATAATGTTCAGGTCTGTGGCTTGAACTACTAGGAAACTGTCAATCCCATTTTAATAAGATGAAAAACAAAAGGAAAGGTATAGGTCTGAGGCCAAGAGAAGGATTTAATTATTGTTGGACATGCTGAGCTTGAAACGTATTTCAGGCCTTGTGGTGGAAATATCCAATAGGGGAACTATGGGGGCTTCAAGCTCAGAAGTGGATGGACTAGAGATATGGATTTGTTGATCTTTGCAATGCTACATATACATGGCAATTAAAGCCCTGAGAATACTTTGTGGAATTGCATAGTTAAAATCATAAGATAATTTAAAAGTAATTAAAAATTTAATAATTGTGCATTGAGTTGGTTATATCTGCTGGGCTTTAGCAAAGTGAGAGCAAAGCAGAATATCCCAAATTTAGTTTCCCTGAGAGAATTCAACTAGGAAGAACCTAGTCATATTAGGACTCTGCTCCTGGAAGTCGGCGGCAGACAATTAACAATCATTGAATATTCATGAGCACTTCCACAGTTCTCAGCCAACTTGCAGTTGGGGCCATGTGATTGGGTTCTGGCAGGGGCCCAGCTATACAATCATGAAAACACTTTCCATACGAGAGGAGTCTTTGAAAAGGTTGTAAAGAAATGAAGATTAAGACCTGTAAATGAATATTCTATATTATAATAAGCATTCTTGTCTTTCATCAACATTCTCAGTCAGTGGCCAATTCTGACAGGGCTATGGGAAGGGGAGTTAATGGGGAATGTATATTGTAAGAAGGAGGTAGACCTGTTGGTCTTGTAGGATCAATTAAAACTGAGTATTAATATCTTTCACATATTGGGGATGGGAATCCTCTGGTGTTTTGTCTTTAGTTCATCATAAACCATGATATTCCCATGAACATTAAGGTCCCACACATATATGGCCAGGAAAACGTCAACCTACCATACAAAAGCCCGTTTAGTTCACACTGAGATCAATATATCAGTGGTTCTCCACTCCTCAAATATTTTACAGATCACTTTACAGAGAAATTTACCAAAACAAATTACTGATTGTACAAATGAAAAACAGAAGGATGACTATTCCAAGTATGGCATGTGGGCACAACATATTAGAAGTCACCAGTATTGTTGGCATCTGTCCTCATTTTTCAATGAGGGGACTTTGCTTCAGGCTCAGTAATGTATAATATTAGAGTGAGCAATCTAGGTGTTTTTATACCCTCTATTTATTCCTTCCCGTTGATGGATTGAGTTATCTTATTGGTGAGATATGGAGAGCTGGACAGGCTAGAATTAAATCCTTAAAGTCAAGCTAACCACTGGCTGGGGTCACTGTATTCAAAATAGATGTATATTTGTCCACTGATTTATCATAATTCTCTTTACTGCATTATCCTATTGACTTGTAAAACAGGCCTCACTAATCTTTCATGTGGCTGCCTGGCAAAGTGCTATTTAGCACACCCAAACGTCCCCACAGTAGTTCCAATTATCCTCATTTTTGCAAGTGTTTCTTTTTCTTCTTCAGTGGTATAGCTTTTTTCCTGTCCCCTACTCTTTCCCTGACTGCAACATACACAATCTATTTGGGGTCTCGTTTTTACAAGTGTTTCTTTTTCTCCTTCAGTGGTATAGCTTTTTTCATGTACCCTACTCTTTCCCTGACTGCAACATACACAATCTATTTGGGGTCTCGTTTTTACAAGTGTTTCTTTTTCTCCTTCAGTGGTATAGCTTTTTTCATGTACCCTACTCTTTCCCTGACTGCAACATACACAATCTATTTGGGGTCTCGTTTTTACAAGTGTTTCTTTTTCTCCTTCAGTGGTATAGCTTTTTTCATGTACCCTACTCTTTCCCTGACTGCAACATACACAATCTATTTCCTTCAAGCTGTGTCTCTTGTTGACAATGCTTTTTCACCCCTTAGGTGAAACAGGAAGGCTGGAGAGTGCTAGAATGGGGAGAAATTCTCTCTCCCAGCCAGAGTTTGTTTCCAGAATTGAGCTCTGGCAAAGTCCTTTCACCTGGAGACTAGGCTTGTCTTAGGGAAAATGCTTTGGCCACACTTCATAATAGTTACTCTCCTCCTCCCCCTCCAGAGCCAGCAGTGGGCTTTCTCTAGTTGCGGTGAGCGGGGGATACTCTTTATTGCAGTGCGCGGGCTTCTCATTGCGGTGGCTTCTCTTGTTGCGGAGCATGGGATCTAGGCATGCAGGCTTCAGTAGTTGCAGCACACGGGCTCAGTAGTTGTGGCGCACGGGCTTAGTTGCTCCACAGCATGTGGCGTCTTCCCGGACCAGGGATCGAACCCATGTCCCCTGCATTAGCAGGCGGATTCTTAACCACTGCGCCACCAGGGAAGCCCCCCAGAGGATTATCCTGAACCCTAAAATTGAGAACTTGGTCAGGTTCCTAGAGGGGAAGTTCATGAAAGTTTAGGGAATCCCTAAGAATGTTCCCCTCAGAAGTTTCTCACTCTCTGTAACATACTCTGCCCCCAGCAACTCACCAAAATTGCCATTTAAGTGTTTCTACCAGTATATTGATCCTGTAGTTTCTGCTTCAGGTAATCAGACCCACCTTGCTCTATCTCTCTGGGTGCACTTGTCTTTCCAGGTTTTATGGCAGTTGTGTGCCCTGCAACCTTAGTGTCCAAGAAAAACCATTGATTCTTAGTGTGTGTAGCTTTATCTTGCTCTAACAACAGGAGTGATGAGATCAAGCACTTTGCACATCAGAGCTGAAACTGAACCTGTGTAATTTGATACTTTCTTCCACATCTATACCTATGCCACTTTGTGGTAGTTTGGCTGCCCACTGATGAGAGTAAATAAAACCCCGGAATAAGTCATTATAGGTTTTGAAAAGAAATGGTCATCACCTAGAGACTGTGGACTTTGAGATTGACAGTGTTTAAAAATTATGGATCTGTATCATCAGGGGAGCTTTTACAATATGTCAGTATCTGTGTTCTACCCCAAGAGATTCTAATTTAATAGGTTTGGGATGGGGTCCAGACATCAGTGCTTTTTGATATCTCTCCAGGTTACAGTAACGTGTTAACCAGGTTGAGAACCACTGCCACAAAGGAGCTTAAAAGACCATCTCTAGAAAAAATTTAGGATATGGCTTGGAGGTGTTCCCAGTGAGGGAATGAAAGAGAGTTTTTGATATTGCCCATTGAAAGTTTGAACATTTTAGCTGAAAAACATTTGAAAATATATATATAGAGAAAACACTGTTGGGGCATGACATTCAAGAATAATGGTACTAATTGTGTAACTCAGGGTAACTATGCTGTTTATACTATCTTCTAAGGATTGTTGCCTCACTCACAATCCAAACTGTAGTCCTTTTGGTAACAGAGAGAGCTAGTAACAGTTCAAGAGGTTTAAAACTTACCCAAGGGCACAGATTCCATATTTATATGTGAATTTACTTTTTAATAGGACTTGAACTAATTGTTCTCTCTCAAAAGTTGTAAAAGAACCAGGTAAAAAAAAGTGTTAGCCAAACATAATAGTGTATAAATGCAATATATAATATTTTAGGGACCATGAGGAACGATTTGTAAATTGAAGTTATACAGGAACAGATGCTAGGAGTGGCCATGTGAAGCTCGCTGATCTATCTGTGGCAGAACAGTAGAGCGAAGCGATAAGAACCACTGACTAGGTCCCTAGAATTACTTTGAATTCAGCATTAAGTTCCAGCTTCAATTGCTAGAATCATATTTCCACTTCAGTTTTCATGTAGTTAATCTGATGTTTCTGTGAGATTTTATGTGTATCCTAAAAATGTAATCCCTTATTTGATGTAGTTTGAGGAGTCTGTTTCTTGCACTCAAATATGGCTGATTAAGTTATTCAAGGAGCCATATAATTTAGTCAAATGGAGCACAGAGTCATTTTAACCTATGTTTAAATCTCAGGCTCAGCCATGTCTAAGTATCCCATTTAATTAAAAAATACAGGCATGGGGACTCCTCTGGCAGTCCAGTGGTAAGACTTCACCTTCCAACGAGGGGGGTGAAGGTTCAATCCCTGGTCAGGGAGCTAAAGTCCCACATGCCTCATGGCCAAAAAACCAAAACATGAAACAGAAGCAATATTGTAACAAATTCAGTAAAGACTTTAAAAATTGTCCACATTTAAAAAAAAAAAAAAAACTTAAAAAAAAATACAGGCATGGCTCGTTTTGTTGCACTTCACTTTATTGTGCTTCACAGATATTCTGTTTGTGGCAACCTGGGTCAAGCAAGTCTATTGGCACCATATTTGTTATGGTACCTGTGATCAGTCATCTTTTTTTTTTTTGCGGTACGCGGGCCTCACTGTTGTGGCCTCTCCCGTTGTGGAGCACAGGCTCCGGACGCGCAGGCTCAGCGGCCATGGCTCACTGGCCTAGCCGCTCTGCGGCATGTGGGGTCTTCCCAGACCGGGGCACGAACCCATGTCCCCTGCATCGGCAGGAGGACTCTCAACCACTGCGCCACCAGGGAAGCCCAATCAGTCATCTTTGATGTTACAATTGTAAAACTCCCTGGAGGTTCAGATGATGGTTAGCATTTTCAGCAACAAAATATTTTTTAATTAAGGTGTGTACATTTCTTTAAACATAATGATATCACACACTTAGACTACAATATAGTATAAACATAACTTTTATATACACTGGGAAACCAAAAAAATTGTGTGATTCACTTTATTGCAATATTTGCTTTATTGCAGTGGTCACGAACTAAACTGGCAATATCTCTGAGGTATGCTTGTATTGTGGTGCTAGTAGGGATAATTACTAAATCCATACCCGTTTTTTGGAGAACTGTTGCTCAATCTCTTAAGCCTGGAGCCACATTCTGGGAACCTTCATCATGTTTGTAATATGAGTAAAGATAAAAATAAAGAGAAAAGATTGTAACCAGGAAGAAACTAATTCCTGAAATAAATTTCATCGGGTAAGCCTAGAAAGAATCACATTCTTTCCTAGGAATTTTAAGGTGGGATCCGGGAAGACTGAATCATTTTAGTAAGGGGGTTTTTGCTGGAAGAGTATCTATAATTGACCGTAACAAGGTGGTATCAGGGAGAATTAACCAGAAAGAACTTCATTGGAGAAGTTCTGGTTTTATTTATATGAGATAGTAAGAATGGTATTTGCGGCATGGTCACAGTAACTAGGAGAATAAAAACCTTACTTCTAACCCAAGAACTTGTTCCCCATAAGATGGCTACAGAAGTACAGAAGAGAACCAAGTTTCAGTCAAATATAAGCACTAAAAGGAACTTGATTACCTTGGAATGAGAATTATAAATACTATAGAAGAAGTCTGGGAAAGATGTTCCCAGCAGATTTCCTAATAAATGTTTCACTGGGCTCCAAGTTGAGTCCATATATTGCACAGAAGTCCTGCCTAAGTGAGAGGTCTGTGTAAATTCTTCAGATTATTAACATATGAAGGAGTTTGGTTTCCATAAGGAGTTATCCTATTTGAGGCATTTTGCCTCACCCCTTATTATTATTTGTGTGTGTGATTTGATTCACATACCATAGTACTCACTTTTAAAGTGTAAATTATAGTGCTTTTTAGTGTATTCATAAAGGTGTACAGCCATCACCAATGTCTAATTACTGAGTATTTTCATTACGCCCAAATTAAATCTCATACCATTAACAAGTCATTCCCCATTCCCCCTCTCCTCCAGCTCCTGGCAACCACTAATCTACTGTTTGTCCCTATAGATTTGTTTCTTCTAGGTATTTCATATAACTGGAATCATCTAATGTTTGTTCTTTTGTGTCTGGCTTATTCTACTTATTATAAGGCTCATTTACGTTTTTAAGGTAATTATCAATATGTATGTTCCTATGACCATTTTCTTAATTGTTTTGGGTTTGTTTTTGTAGATCTTTTTCTTCTCTTGTGTTTCCCACTTAGAGAAGTTTCTTTAGCATTTGTTGTAGAGCTGGTTTGGTGGTGCTGAATTCTCTTAGCTTTTGCTTGTCTGTAAAGCTTTTGATTTCTCCATCGAATCTGAATGAGATCCTTGCCGGATAGAGTAATCTTGGTCATAGGTTCTTCCCTTTCTTCACTTTAAATATGTCATGCCACTCCCTTCTGGCTTGTAGAGTTTCTGCTGAGAAATCAGCTGTTAATCTTATGGGAGTTCCCTTGTATGTTGTCATTTTTCCCTTGCTGCTTTCAATAATTTTTCTTTGTCTTTAATTTTTGCCAATTTGATTACTATGTGTCTCGGCATGTTTCTCCTTGGGTTTATCCTGTTTGGGACTCTGCGTTTCCTGGACTTGGATGGCTATAACTCTGCTCCTTCCCCTGAGTCCCGATGTGCACACTACTTTGCGTGTGTCCTCTAAGAGTGGAGTCTCTGTTTCCCCCAGTCCTGTCAAAGTCCTGCAATCAAATCCCGCCTGCCTTCAAAGTCTGATTCTCTAGGAATTCCTCCTCGCATTGCCGGACCCCCAGGTTGGGAAGCTTGACGTGGGGCTCAGAACCTTCACTCCAGTGGGTGGACTTCTGTGGTATAAGTGTTCTCCAGTCTGTGAGTCACACATCCAGCAGTTATGGGATTTGATTTTATTGTGATTGCGCCCCTCCTACCATCTCATTGTGGCTTCTCCTTTGTCTTTGGATGTGGGGCATCTTTTCGTTGAGTTCCAGTGTCTTCCTATCGATGGTTGTTCAGCAGTTAGTTCTACTCCTCTACTTTAAAGAGAAGCAATTCTTATATGTTGAAAATAAATCTGTATTTTTATTCTTTATAGATATCAAGTTTTCAATTTAGTCCTTACCTTGGTATTTAGGTTAACTGTCTTTTCTGAGAAAATCTTTACTCAATCTTAAGACTCAGAAAGAAAAACCTTTATTTCTGTGCATCACAGCTAAAATCTACTGTTCAGTCTTACTCAGTATTATAATGAGAATACCAGTACCAGATCTACTCCCATATACTGCATAGGTTTAGTCAATATGCCTGTGGCGATGTTATCCTTATCTGTGTCAATTTCCTTGTATTACCATGGTTTCCAGGGGCTTCTAGGAGACCAAAAATGTTTCTCCTGTCTGCACATTATTTTCAACAAGAAATCTGTGTTTTATTTAAAGCATTTCTTCATTCTCCAACCCTTCAATGCTTAAATAATTCAAGCTTGTAATATTTGTCTGTTTGATGAAAACTAGTTACTTTGGTTTCTTTAAACAGATAAAATTCTAAAATATTTTAAATTTTAATGCAGCAGGAAACCAATCTTAAGCCTAAATTTAGTTCACACCAATATTTTAAAATATCTGGAGTTTGGAGGAGATACTTAAAGATATGCATTTATTTGAGGTATACTACTATACTTGGATTGCAAGAAATAAGCCCACAAACTAAACAACAACAGCCAAAAACCCTTACCTATCATAACTGAATACTTATATATAGGGAGACATACACCATAGCCAAAAATTACTAAACAGATTTAAACAGAGTTCTCCAGAGAAACAGAACCATATATATATATATATATATATATGAAGAGATTTATCTTAGAGAATTGACTCATGTAGTTATGGAGTCTGAGAAGTCCCACATTCTGCACTCTGTGAGCTAGAAACCTAGGGAAGCTGATAGTGTAGATTCCAGTCTAGATCTGGAGACCTGAGAACTAGGAGCTCAGAGGGCGAGAGAAGATCCATGTTCCAGCTCAAGCAATCAGGGTGAAAAAAGGGGTTAATTCCTCTTCCTCTGTCTTTTGTTCTCTACAAGAACTCACTGGATTAGATGATATCCACTCACATTGTGGAGGACAATCTACTTTATGGGAGTCCACCAGTTCAAAAGCTAATCTCATTTGGAAACACCTTTACAGACACATTCAGAAATAATGTTTAATCTGGACACCGGGTGGCCAGCCAGGTTGACCTAAAATTAACCATTCCAATATTGCTGTATAAAAAATTATGTATATGTAGTTCTATAAAATAGGTATTTTGTTACATCTGATGCATTTATTAAGGTATCCATTCTACATTTGTAAAAATGATAAAATTAAAAATTCAGTTTTACGAAGCAGTAAACAAAGATAGAAAAGTAGAAAAATAAAAAATACTGACTAAGGAACAAGATCTTGGATATTGAATTTACATTGCTCATGACAACTCACTTTCCTTTAAAGCCAAGTAGGTCTAGTTCACTCTTAAAAATACTTCTTAGTTCTCTCTCTCTGTCATTCTCTATGATTGAAACATACTAATTTCAGTCCAATAATAAAGTATTTTATTATACACTTAAAAACTTTAAGAAAAATCTTTCATTTCATTTTTTTGGTATTTGTTAAAATCTGTTTTCTTTTTTCCTCCTCATATTTATAGAAAAAGTTCCCTTTTATAATAACCATTTAAATCATATTTAATTCTTAAAAGTATCTATTAAATTAACATCATTTAAAAATAAAGTGAAAGCTGAAAGATAAATTACTACTTCTTGCAAAGTTCAACAGATATAAAATATCAGGTATAAAGCTATGATATGGGCATTTTTGTTTTAAATTCAATTAAAAACCTGAAAAGGCTTTCTTTGGACATTTTCATTGTTACTGTATTTATCCAACTAGAACAATAAATGTGATTGTCATTTTAAAAACTCCTATTATTGAAATGTTTTTCTTATTCTCTTATACTTATCATTGGGCTTAATTTTTAAAGTCAGGCTTAATTTGTATTCTATGTTAGCATCATAGCAAAGTGTACACAGATACAATATGTCCTTGATTTTTATAAAAGCAAGGATTAGTGCCTATTATATTGTTGTGCTTTACCTCATTCTTTCATACAACAGCTTCGGTCCATTTAATGGTAGTTTTTGAATCCAAATAAGATCCTTTAATTTGATTTATCACTTTAGCATCTAAAGTCACTTTGCTTAATGGATCTGGTTTTGACTTTTTAGTCATTTTATTCATAAATGTACCACAATGTTCATCATCATATAAGGCTTATGATGAATCCAACCACAGATCACTGAAAATAAGGCACAGAGTCAGATAGCAGGACACCTTAGTAGCACTTTTTCCATACCAATAATCATGTTATTATTTGAATTTAGCAAATTGCTGTCATACCATCCACTTCTAGTCCTTTTTTAAATGACCCTGTCAGATTATTTTGCTGCTGGGTTGAAGCCAACCATGATAATGCAGCTAAATGTGAAATTTGGAGGTACACAGCTCTTGCTCCAGACCATTGGAAAGGAAACAGCATTTCCCCACCACAGTGCAACAGAGTACATCTATATTTCTTAATTTCAATTTTTATTTGAAGATAGGTATCTCTTAGCTGCTCATCTCCTTTAGGTAGCAGTCAAACCTAAATCATACTGGAAGGTATAGCATTATTTTTTTAAGTTTATAAAGTCATTTTTAAAATTTTCACTCATATCTCTGACCTCAAGTGAATGTGTATGTATAAAATTTAATTGTGCTCAAAAACTTATAGGGCTTCCCTGGTGGCGCAGTGGTTGAGAGTCCGCCTGCCGATGCAGGGGACACGGGTTCGTGCCCCGGTCCGGGAGGATCCCACATGCCACGGAGCGGCTGCGCCCGTGAGCCGTGGCCGCTGGGCCTGCGCGTCCGGAGCCTGGGCTCCGCAACGGGAGAGGCCACAACAGTGAGAGGCCCGCATACCGCAAAAAAGAAAAAAAAAAACATAACGAGATGTTACTGTGCATATGTGTGTATACGTGTGTGTGTGTATATATATATGTATATATATATATAGTATGTAAAGAGATATAATCTACTCTAAAGATGAAGTTACTTTCCCTGTATATTTGAAGATTATTAAAACGTGAAAGAATTGAGATGCTAATTTTTAAAATTAATTTATTTATTTTTGGCTGTGTTGGATCTTTGTTGCTGCACGCGGGCTTTCTCTAGTTGCAGTGAGAGGGCTTCTCATTGCAGTGGCTTCTCTAAAAAACTCCGCAACGGGAGAGGCCACAACAGTGAGAGGCCCGCATACCGCAAAAAAGAAAAAAAAAAACATAACGAGATGTTACTGTGCATATGTGTGTATACGTGTGTGTGTGTATATATATATGTATATATATATATAGTATGTAAAGAGATATAATCTACTCTAAAGATGAAGTTACTTTCCCTGTATATTTGAAGATTATTAAAACGTGAAAGAATTGAGATGCTAATTTTTAAAATTAATTTATTTATTTTTGGCTGTGTTGGATCTTTGTTGCTGCACGCGGGCTTTCTCTAGTTGCAGTGAGAGGGCTTCTCATTGCAGTGGCTTCTCTCGTTGAGTAGCACGGGCTCTAGGCGCACAGGCTTCAGTAGTTGTGGCACATGGGCTTAGTTGCTTCGCAGCATGCGGGATCTTCTCAGAGTAGGGCTTGAACCCGTGTCCCCTGCATTGGCAGACAGATTCTTAACCACTGCACCACCAGGGAAGTCCCAAGATGCTAATTCTTATATTCCAAAATAAACTTTGGATTCTCTTGAGTTCTCAGTAGTATAGATGGCAAATTTATATAGAGAAATACAATTATTTTACATAAAAATCAGATCAATTATCTATTTACTAAGTTTCTCTAAATCAATACAGATTATCTACAAAATGGATCAATCGCTAAACTTCTAAAATTTTCACTCTTAGGGGAAGTTTTTAATTTTTAAAATCTCTCTATTGATATGGAGCACACATAATACTTAGCACCTAGAGCATTTGTGTAATCTATAAAATGCAGTTTAAATATTTACCAATTATTTAATATGTGCTTGGCATTGCTTTTAGAGTTTTAACTACGTTATTTCTATTATTGTGTATAGAAATCATATGAAGTAAATATTGTCATTTTAAAAATAGTAATAATAGCTGGGTTTGAGCCCTTGCTTTATGTCAGGAACATCAAACATTATCTTTTAAAATCATCACCTATGATTATTAAAATAGGGATCAGACTAAAATAGGTAAATGTTAACTTAGTTTTGATAAATTCAGATTCAACCTTAAACGCACTCCTCAGATCCTGTTAAAAATGCTTCCTCTTGGTAGATGCTTTAGAGAATTTATGACTGGTTCATATTAAGACTGAAAAAAAAAATCAGACACTTCTTCTAATTGATAAGAAACATAGAGGAAATTTTTTGAATGTTTTTATTCCCTGAGCACATTGTTTGAATATTTGACAGATTATAGACTACATTTTATTATTTTGTCTCATAAAATTTACATTTTCTTATCTTCTCTCAAAAAATTTACAATGACAAAATTACACTTGACTCTGCCAATATAAACATTTTTTCCCTCAGAATGAAGCAACTGAGGAATTATTTTCTTAGATGGAATAGTGGTATTCAGCTATTTTAAGTTTTAAGAAACAGAGACACATTCAGTCATCTAACTCTCTCCAAGATTACTTAGAGAAGTAAGATAGATAGAAATAAATACCCGGCCATGTCTCTTCCAAGGAGAAGCTTGTTCGGGTCACAGAAGTAATTCTAAAAGTCCATCAGCAATTCTAGGGGATCAACTGGGCCTTAAGTAATTGGTCTTTCAGAAACAGTAAAATGATATTCCTGAATAATATTTTAGCTTCTGTCTCTATATCTATAGCTCCCAACTAACTGATTTTTTTCTTTTCATGTCTTTAAGAGTAAAAAGTCCCTGAAAGAGAATCTGATTGGTTTCCTCAATTATAGCTGCTTGTCTAAAACAGTGATGGCTCACACAGCATCTTCTAGATATATTTAGTTAGACATCCATTCTTCCTCAACTAAGTGAAGGCACAATGGGAGGGTCTTAAGTTGACTTAATGCCTAGTCAGTAAGCAATGTGGCCATGGCAATAATAAAGCAGTTTCCTTGATAGGAATGGAGTTGCTTGTAGATACTTCACTTCATTCCAGCTCTGGTTTTTGCTGCTTTGATAGGTAAGAAATGTTTGATTTGGAGAAACAGTCACTCTTATTCATTGCTGGTAGGAATAAAAAATTGTACTTTTGGAAAGGAATTTGGCAATAGTAATGTGCAAAAATTATATATGATATGCAACTTTTGTGTAAGAAAGAGGAAGAAGTAAGGAAATATATAGTATTTGTGTCTTTTTAACATTTTTGGAAAGGAAGGGAGAGAGAGGAATGGTGGGGGGGGAGGAAAGGAAAAAAGGGAGGCAGGGAGGAAGGAAAAGGGAAAGAAAAGGGGAGAAAGAAAAAGGGAAGGAAGGAAAGCCAGAGAGAGAAGGAGAGAGAGAGAGAGAAGGAAATGAGGGAAGGATAAACCAAAAACTAATACTAATAATATTGTTAATCTACAGGGAGTAGGTAGAAATGATCCCAGCTCTCCAGAAGTGGCAGTTGGGGTTTTTTGGTCTTTTTGTATCTTTTGTCCAGAATTTTCTCCAACTGCACATGCACAGTTATTTTTAGTCCCATACAGTTTCTTTGTATTTTGTTGCTTGAGGAAACGTGTGTCCAGGGGCAAGCATTGCAGCAAAGGGTCTCAGGTCGCAGCCTGTCTCATCCTCACATGTTCTTTTCTATGTGTGTGCACATCCCTGGTGTCTCTCTGTGTGTCCAAATCTCTGCTTCTTTTTTTTTTGCGGTACGCGGGCCTCTCACTGTTGTGGCCTCTCCCTTTGCGAAGCACAGGCTCCGGACGCGCAGACTCAGCGGCCATGGCTCACGGGCCCAGCCACTCCACGGCATGTGGGATCTTCCCAGACCGGGGCACGAACTCGTGTCCCCTGCATCGGCAGGTGGACTCTCAACCACCGCGCCACCAGGGAAGCTCAAAATCTCTGCTTCTTGTAAGGACACTAGTCAGGTTAATTAGGGCCCACTCTAACAGTGTCATTTTAACTAATCACTTCTTTAAAGACCCCGCTTCCAAATAATTGAGGCAATGGGAATCAGGACTTTAACGTATGAAGGGTGATACCATTTGGAGGGGACACAATTCAACCCATAATAGGACCCACATGCAATATAAACAATAACAAATGAATCACATAGTCACAGTGACCGGGGTGGGGAAGAAAAGCACTACCAATCTGGGAAAAAGTAACATGGGAAAAGCAGTATCTTGGTTATGTACTCTACGGTTAAAGACAGTAGAAAATAGTGTACACAAATATTGAACTCTAGTGTGTAGTTTGTGTTCCATAGAAGTATGTGTTAGACATTCCAAAATTATTTTATAAACCTTCAAGGATTATAAATTTTCCAAAAGTAAGTAGATATATTGAGGTAATGAGAGCCAAGTCTCTCACTTTCAGAGAAGGGAGTTACAAACAGAGAAGGTTAGAATAAATTCTGCAGAGCTGGATTGTAATTTGAAGTATCAGTTTAACTTGTGGAGAGAGAGAGAGAGTGATACAGAAATAGAAATAAATGTGTTTGTATAAATGCATATTTAAAAAAATTCTAACTAGCATCAAGCTACCCATATGGCTTGAAGGTAAAAAGAATTCCACGTTTTTGGAAGTGGAGGAAATGTATTCACCATCAAAGAAAAAGTAGGAGCCAAAACTGAGCTAGAAATTGGTTAGTTAGCCTCTAAGTGGAATGAAGACTGTAGGGTTATAATGAGAATGTACCTAGAAATTTACCTTGAAACAGATCTTTGAAGCCATAAGTATCAATCCATTAGGTTTGAAATCCCTGTGGTAGATATCCAGAAAAAATAATACTTCTTAAATAAAAAATAATAAATGGAAAGTTGTCTTATATCTGAAAATGGATCTTTATTGTGATGATTAACATCAATGATCCAGTATAATTTTCAAAAGCAAGAAAAATATAGTGATTACAAAGTGATGTCTGCTAATTGTTATCAATTTAGAGGGAATATAAATCTCAGTTTGAAAGTGTAAGTATGCCAGTGATGAAACTTCAGTTCGTAAGCCTTTCAAAGTCCCTCATTTGACAAAATTAAATACATTTGAAAACTTAATTCAACAAAATTTTAAATCTCACTCCTGTTTTTCTTTAGTTGACATCTATGTTCTAAGGAGGTTATGCAGTGCCAAGTTTTCTAAGATGCGGGGTAGGGCTGGGCATCTTGTCTTCAGTTCTTTGTGCACCAAAGTTAATTCACTATTTTTCCTTATGCATGTAACACTTCAGAAAGACCCAAATAAGTTCCCACCCGTACTCCAGTTATTAAAAGCACAAAGCCCAAAATACAGATTGGAATACAGTGTTAGAACCCTCTGGACCAAAATCAGGCCACTGATCACAGAAAATCCATTTCAGCAGCAATCAAATAGGCCACAGCTCTACAAACTCTCAGAATTTTCTATCCCTTTCCTAATTTCCTGTTAAATATTGTACTTGTTTGAATTACTAACCATTTTTGAGGGACTTGATTGATGTGGTCGTTTGCCTATGAAGAGGATAGAATAGGTGGTGTTGCAAGATTAGTAGCTGAATCAGGGAGACATCACTTTGATAAAAAAAAATACCCCAACTTCAGGGAAGGGGGTTAGGATAAGTAGATCTTTGAAGGACTAAAATAAATACTGAACTATACATAGAGCAAGTGGTTCTCTTCTGGGAGAATGAGAAGGAGAATCATCTGGATGGAAAGAAAATGAAGTGTTTCAAAGAAGTATTTGGAGGTAACTTTACAGACTGATAGGAATGTATTGGATTGATACCTTTCATCATTTTTATCCCAGTTAACACTTCCATGGTGATACCATATCCTCTGCATGTGTTTTTCCTTCTTATCATAACCCTTTTATATAAAGGCTGATGTGTTTATATTATTGTTATGGAATTTCAGATTAGAGACATTTTTCATTTCACTTTGTTAACATGCATGAATTTGAAAATAGCTGTTGTTTAACTGATGATCATAATGTGAACTGATATTAATCAGCAGAGGTTATGGCACTTATGTCTGGGTGCTAAGCAGACTGACACTTGTGAGTTATCTGGCGTGAAACAATTATTTTCTCAGAGGATCTTACCATTGCTGAACATGTACCAGCTCTGCCCAAGGTAAACATATGATAGTGCTATTTATTTATTCCAGCTGATGTTCTGGCTGTTAACATAATAAGAAAAAACATAACTATATACAATCATTTACAGCTTTGTTACAGATTTTTTTTCACTTTTTGGAAAAAATTTTTAATCATTTTTAGTTTCCTTAAATACTTACTAATAGACATTTCATTTCTCTACATGAGCTGCAAAACCCAGCATGCGTTCGCCTCTCACTGAAGAATACCTAACAAACTCCAGTATCTGCAAAAGTCATTTGCCAAGTTGCCTCCTATTTTTCTCCAGTCGGTACTTTCCTTAGCTTTTGCATCATTCTGGTTTGTGGAAATGTATCTGATACCTAAACTTTATGATACATGCACCAAAAAGGCTTTGTTTCTCTAATTCATTCTTTTATTTTTAATTTAATTTTTATTTTATATTGGGGTATAGTTGCTTTACAATGTTGTGTTAGTTTCAGGTGTACAGCAAACTGGTTAATTATACATATACCCATTCTTTTTTGGATTCTTTTCCCATATAGGTTATTATAGAATATTGAGAAGTGTTTCCTGTGCTATACAATAGGTCTTTGTTGATTATCTATTTTTATATATTCAATAGTAGTGTGTATATGTTAATACAAACCTCCTAATTTATCCCTGCCTCCCACATTTCCCCATTGGTAACCATGTTTGTTTTTGAAGTCTGTTTCTGTTTTGTAAATAAGTTCATTTGTATCATCTTTTTAGATTCCACATATAAGTGATATCATATGATATTTGTCCTTCTCTGACTGACTGACTTCACTTAGTATGATAATCTCTAGGCCATTCACGTTGCTGCAAATGGCATTATTTTGTTCTTTTTTATGGCTGAGTAAAATCCCCTTGTATATATGTACCGAATTTTCTTTATCCATTCCTCTGTTGGTGGACATTTAGGTTGCTTTCATGTCTTGGCTATTGTAAATAGTGCTGCAATGTACATTACAGTGCATGTATCTTTTTGAATTATGGTTTTCTTTGGTTATATACCAGGAATGGGATTGCTGGTAATAATTTTATATGGTAGTTTTATTTTTAGTTTTTTAAGGAACCTCCATACTGTTCTCCATAGTGGTTGTATCAGTTTACATTCCCACGAACAGTGTAGGAGAGAGTCCTTTTCTCCACACCCTCTCCAGCATTTATTGTTTGTAGATTTTTTGATGATGTCCATTCTGACTGGTGTGAGGTAATACCTCGTTGTAGTTTTGATTTGTATTTCTCTAATAATTAGTGAGGTAGAGCATCTTTTCATCTGCTTTTTGGCCATTTGTATGTCTTCTTTGGAGAAATGTCTATTTAAGTTTTCTGCCCATTTTTTGATTGGGTTGTTTGATTTTTGGATATTGAGCTGCATGGCCTGTTTGTAAGTTTTGGAGATAAATCCCTTGTTGGTCACATTGTTTGCAAGTATTTTCTCCCATTCTGTAGATGGTTTATTTGTTTTGTTTATGGTTTCCTTTGCTCTGCAAAAGCTTTTAAGTTTAAATTCTTTTACATGTAGCTGTCCAGTTTTCCCAGCACCATCTGTTGAAGAGACTGTCTTTTCTCCATTGTATATTCTTAACTCCTTTGTTGTAGATTAACTGACCACAGGTGCCTGGGTTTATTTCTGGGCTTTCTATCCTGTTCCATTGATCTATACTTCTGTTTTTGTTCCAGTACTCTACTGTTTTGATTACTGTAGCTTTGTAGTATAGTTTGAAGTCAGGGAACCTGATTCTTCCAACTTCATTTTTCTTTCTCAGGTTTGGTTTGACTATTCAGGGTCTTTTGTGTTTCCATACAAATTAAAATTTTTTTAATTCTAGTTCTTTGAAAAATGCCATTGGCAATTTGATAGAGATTGCATTGAATCTGTATATTTGCTTGGGTTGTATAGTCATTTTTACAATATTGATTCTTCTAATCCTGGTACATGATATATCTTTCCATCTGTTTGTGTCATCTTTGATTTCTTTCATCAGGATCTTATAGTTTTCAGAGTAAAGGTCTTTTGCCTCCTTAGGTAGATTTATTCCTAAGTATTTTATTCTTCTTGATGTGATAGTAAATGAGATTGTTTCCTTATTAATTAATGGGTTAATTTCCTTATAATTCCTCTTTCTGATCTTTCTTTTTTAGTGTATAGAAATGCAAGAGATTTCCGTGTATTAACTTTGCATTCTGCAACTTTACATAGTACATGATATATCTTTCCATCTGTTTGTGTCATCTTTGATTTCTTTCATCAGGATCTTATAGTTTTCAGAGTAAAGATCTTTTGCCTCCTTAGGTAGATTTATTCCTAAGTATTTTATTCTTCTTGATGTGATAGTAAATGAGATTGTTTCCTTATTAATTAATGGGTTAATTTCCTTATAATTCCTCTTTCTGATCTTTCTTTTTTAGTGTATAGAAATGCAAGAGATTTCCGTGTATTAACTTTGCATTCTGCAACTTTACTGAATTCATTGATGAGCTCTACTAGGTTTCTGTAAGCATCTTTAGGATTTTCTATGTATAGTATCACATCACTGCAAACAGCGACAGTTTTACTTCTTCTTTACTAATTTGGGTGCCTTTTATTTCTTTTTCTTCTCTGATTGCCACGGCTAGAACTTACAAAACTATGTTGAATAAAAGTGGTGAGAGTGGACATCCTTCCTTTGTTCCTGATTCTAGAGGAAATGCTTTCAGCTTTCCACCATTGAGTATGATATTAGCTGTAGTTTTGTCATATATGGCCTTTATTATGTTGAGGTAAGTTCCTTCTGTGCCCACTCTGGAGAGTTTTTATCATAAATGGGTGTTGAATTTTGTCAAAAGCTTTCTCTGCATCTATGAGATGATCATATGGATTTTATTCTTCAGTTGGTTAATGTGGTGTACTGCACTGATTGATTTGCAGATATTGAAAAATCCTTGCATCCCTGGGATAAATTCCACTTGATCATGATGTATCATCCTTTTAATATACTGTTGGATTTGGCTTGCTAGTATTTCATTGAGGATTTTTGTGTTTATATTCATCAGTGATATTGGCCCTGTATATTTCTTTTTTTGTGATATCTTTGTCTAGTTTTGATATCAGGGTGATGGCGGCCTCATAGAATGAGTTTGGAAGTGTTCCTCCCTCTGCAATTTTTTGGAAGAGTTTCAGAAGTATAGGTGTTAACTCTTCTCTAAATATTTGATAGAATTCACCTGTGAAGCCATCTGGTCCTGGATTTTTGTTTGTTGGAAGATTTTTAAACACAGTTTCAGTTTCATTACTTGTGATTGGTCTGTTCATATTTTCTATTTCTTCCTGGTTCAGTCTTGGAAGGTTGTACATTTCTAGGAATTTGTTCATTTCTTCTAGGTTGTCCATTTTATTGGTATATCATTGTTTATAGTAGTCTATTATGATCCTTTGTATTTCTGTGGTGTCAGTGGTAACTTCTCCTTTTTCATTTCTAATTTTATTGATTTGAGCCCTTTACCTTTTTTTTTTTTTGATGAGTCTGGCTAAAGGTTTATCAATTTTGTTTATCTTTTCAAAGAACCAGCTTTTAGTTTCATTGATCTTTTCTACTGTTTTCTTTGTCCCTATTTCATTTGCTTCTGCTCTGATCTTTATGATTTCTTTCCTTCTCTGGGCTTTGTTTGTTCTTATTTCTCTGGTTGCTTTAGATGTAAGGTTAGGTTGTTTACTTAAGATTTTTCTCTCATGCTTTTAAAAATATATGTTATTAAGTAAACTGATGATTCAACTAAAACAGAGAGTCGGAGTTTTCTGTTCATTAGCATCTCGAAATGAGCCATCAGCAGTTTTCTAAAAGTTGAAACATTCACAATTTTTGATGTGTGATTTGATAAGGGACATATTGATGTGTTAAAAGTTAATGCAGCTTCCAATGGTGCCAAATTTATGCCAAGGGAGTATCTAATGCACAAGGAGAATCTGACTCAACAATCTCATATTTAAGGTCAGTAGATTAAGCTTTATTGGAATTTTAGGAAGGAAGCAAACAAAAAAAATCACATAGGTTGGCAAAGTCATGCTTCCTGATCCCCAAGTGTTTAAATTGGGAACCAGGGACAAAAGTGCACTGTAGGTGGAGAAGTGCTGACAGAGAGACAATCTTTAACAAAGGTTAAATAAAGATTAAGCTCAGAGCAGAAACAAGAGCCCTAGAGACTTTGGGTAGGCAAGATGCCCAGATGTTCTTCCTATCATTTCAGCCTGGCATGTGAGCAAAGGTGTAGAAGGTCAAGTGGGTAGGTGGCTGATTGTTGAAGATGATGGCAGGGTCATCAGTTATTCTTGTAGTGTCTGAGAATAGAACTGCACTGCTAGCTAGTTAATTAATGATTTCCTCCACATACTTAAAAGTCTTTTGAAATTTTATTCTTAGACTCATCTGATCCCAATAATGATCCTTCAGTCGTCCTAACCTTATACAATAATAGCTACCTTCAAAGCAAAACAGTGTGGTTTTCACAAAGAATTACATGAAAAGCTAATTTCATGATTTCATGTGTATATGTAATTTGGCAATATGGCTACTATTACATTGTATTTGTACAATGGTCTAAGAATATAATGAATGGGAAATATCCTGAATGGTCTTCTTGTGATCAATGAAGCAAGGATTCTAACACTTTTCCTTATGAGCAATTCTTACTGTCCTACATATAAGATTACCAAAGCATAAAGATCCAGACATGTCTACCTTCTGGCTTTGTTTCATTCCCTGATGATTTTAGGTTTCCTACTTATCAGAAGAGTCATGGTAGAGTAGGAAATAATACGAGTTCTTAAATGTATGTAATATTTTGTAGTCTGTGTTTTTTCCTTGTTAAGTTACCCTCAGGAACAATCATAAACTTGGTTGATAACCAAATGGGTAATTAGCACTACTTCATTTTCATTGTGGGGTCTCCAAATTCATAAGTTACTTCAAAATATCATGTCAACTCAGAATCTCCAGAAAAAAGAAGTGTCGAAATCGAACAATTCTGGAATCTCACACAAAAATTTTTAATTCAGAATTATCACGGACTATAGTAAAGATAATAGCTACTGCCTCTTCAAGCATACATTTTTATAAATGATGCTTCCCCACCTATGGTTGCTCCTAAGGGGTGGACCTGGGTAACAATTTGAACAGCTGACCTTGCCTCCTCTCCTACATATGATATAAACCAGTGATGTACACCAAACTCAAGTTGATTTAGTCAAATGCTCTTTTGTGAGAACTTCGAATTGGGACATTTAAAAAATGTGTCAGCTGCAAGGGAAGCCCAGTCGCAATTCATTGGGGTGATAAATGGAGCCATGACAATTCAAAACTGTCCTCAAGCTGAGGTTAGACAGTAGTGGAAACTAAAACCTGGTCCACATGTTACAGAAGAGCAAATCTGCAGAGATGCTGATAATAGAGATCGTGGACAGAGGAAACACACAAACACCCCCCACAAACACACAAAGGGAATAAGGGTGGAAGGGAGGGAAGATGAGAGGAAGGGAGAGAGAGAGAAAGAGAAAGAGAAAGAAGGAAGAGAGGGAGAGAACCTAAAGAATCATAGAAGGATGAGTGACAAAGAGAGTCAAAACTGAGAATGTAGTTTTAAAGGCAGAGAGAATCCGGAATGTGAGAGAACAGAGGGAAGTAAAAAGAGAGAAAGAGAAAACACATGATGAGTGATATTCCCATTTCACTGAAAAACAGTGGCTTCAATTGTATTCCATGGTATTTCTTGTACTCCTCCTTTGAAGTATCAACCTCTGTTTTAACTTAAGGTTTAACCTCCTGGCAAAATCCCCCAAACTTCCAGACTTCTGAGACCCCTCTCTCCCTCGTTATCAAAACATACAACCCCCATGAGTGCAATAATGTCAAGAACTTCTATCCCATATGCCAAGCGGAACCCTGTGAAAATTCCAGTGATTTCAAGATCTTGGAGAGGTTACATTTTTCTCATGAGCTTTTGCTCCATTTCTGCTAAATTCTTGATTTCACCTAACCTCTGACTTCTTCAACCTTTTTTTCAACACATGTTACTATAAGCATGAAATATGGCTTCTTTTTTTGTTTTTTTCAATTTAACCAAGAAAATCTCACAAAAGGTAGTACTGTTAAGCATCAGCCATTGACAATTCATAGGAAATAATTAGAGATTATGGCATAAACCGGTGTAGGCTACATTGTACAAGTGAAAGAGCCTGGTCCTACAACAAACAGATTATTCCCTACAGTAATAGGGGATGGCTATTTTCCTTACAGTAATTTTCACTGCTTAGATTTCCTCTTTAACAGCCATACCTGCCAATTTGTCACCATAATTATGAGTTTTCTTTTTCCACTAAGACTACAGGACCCTTCTCCCTCATTTCCCCTAGTCTATGTTTTTTCATTATCTGGGCTATTTCCAGAAAACTTCAATTTTTCCCATTTTATTTTGCAGAACAAGAAATTTGAATAACTGGTACTAAGTGCAACTGAAATTTTCCTTTACTAACATATCTGTAAGGGCAATTTTTTCAGCACCCATTATTTTTTTCTGACCCTTAATTCCTCCAGAGTTTTAATCTCTTTGCTCTGAGTGCTGTCAATCCCAAAGCCCCCTTCAGAGATTTTCCCAGCAAGACTACAGGCACAATATAACTATAACTTCAGTTAGCCAGTGCTGAGACCTCAGAATTCCTAAGGAAGGGATATAACTTGCTAGAGTCACAAAAATAATAATTTGGGGGAATACATCTATCTGTTTATCTACTTATCTATCTAGATGGATAGCAGCACAATAATAGAAATATACATATATTTTCCTTTATAGATATTTAGAAAAAATAAAATTGACTTATTGAGGATATTTACATGAATAGCTGTAGAGTTAGTCAAGAGACAGTGGTTCTTATTTTGGTCCTGCATATTGTTACCAATGAGAATGAACATTGACAGAAAAGTGTCCATAATATTTTACTTGATCTCTCCCTGACTTCGTTATGCTTATAAATTCATTACAGCAGCTCGGCCTACATTATTTTATTTGTATCAAAAATGAACAAATCTTTTAATTGCAACCATAAGTAGACTTCGTATAGTTATGTAATAATTACTTGATAATTGTATATGTTAGAAATTCTAGGAAAATTATGCTCAAAATTACCAGGACACTTAAGAAAGCATTTATCTTAAAATTGCTTGCTTTATGCAAAAATAGGAGGTGTCTGATCTTTCAGAGTAAATTGGTGTACAGAGGTGGGGCCTTGAGTTTAAATCCTTTCAGTCATCTCTCTGTGATGTCAAGAACCTTGTTCATGGCATCTTGAGTCAGGGGATAGTTCCTTTTTTTAAATTTTTTCTCTAGCTTGCACTTAGTAATATTTGATACATAAAGCTGCAAGCAAGAATGTTTGACTTGGCAAAATATGCCATTTGAAAAAAATTTATGTAAACTCAAATGAAAAACTGGTATCAAAATTAACACTGGCTGCTGACAGTAGTGCCACGTTTTCATTTTCAGACCAACACTTTTTTCTTTGTACTTTCAGGTGCACATATATTTTATAGTTTAAGTTAATGATTTTTATTTTGCTCACAGCTTCTCAGAATAAACACTTAAATTATCATAATAAGTGTTCTGCATGGATCCCTTAGATACAGAGATTATTTCAAATCAAAATCTAAATTTTAAGGTTTTGCTTTCACATAAAAATGTTATATAAGATATTTTTATGACCTCACTATCCATTATTAACTTTTATGCTATTTAGCTGACAGTTGTATTGACCTCGGCAGGCTGGCTGGCTTGTTATCTGTCATCTATCTATCTTGCTTTTCCTCAACTACTTCTTATGATTCTGTTAATCTAACCCCCAATTCTGAGCATTCCACAGATTTTTTACTCTTTCTCTGCACTCCTCAACCCACTGAACTCATTTGGTTAAAGGTCTTTTTATCAGGATATGTTTGACTCCATTTTTGAACATTTCCAAAAACCACAAATACTCCAAATCACATATTTATATTTCCCCCCATTAAACAATAAAACACATCTTACACTTAATGAGACTGTAAATAAAAATTAAGATAAAACTTTCAGAGGTTGAAAGATTCTAAATGTACTCAACAGTGGGCATTGTAGAATGACTGTGGTACTATTGACTGTAGTTAATATTAACATTAATAGTAATGTTGTATCTAGAAACCTGAAAATAAGATAAAAAATATAGAACAATCAGTAGTTTTGAGTGAGTGTCATGATAAAACTTACCAGCCATAGAACACAGGTGATTTCACCCAGGTGGCATAGTCTTCCTTCACTTGACTTTCTGGCTTATCAGACGTACCTGTAAGGGATGATTTATGCATATCATACGTTCTTTCTTAAGGCACAATGACTGGTAGTTGTCTTTTACAAATGTAATAGTCTCTACAAAATTACCATGTAGAGATCCAAGGCCAATATTATTTCATGCATGTTCCATTTAATTAGTAGATTGTAACTTATGAAAATGTCATTTGCCAAATTAAGTTATGACATTCCCTCCCTTCCTTGTATTAATATATGTTCAAGGAACTATTATATTCCATAAGGCTATTTTCATTGATTTGAACATTTATTCCAGCCAATAATCCTTTTCACCTATGGGCATGCTTAGATCTGTTGGAAATAATTTAGTGACACATAGTCAGTTAATGCCATTTCCCTTATATTTTAGTTTATTGGAAAAAAGATCTTTTGTAACATATTCAAATCAACATTTACTCAAAGTAATGTTCACTTCAGTGGCCTCATCTCTGCCTGAAACTTCATGAAGGTGTCTAAGATTTGTATTTTTTCCCAAAGTCAATCATATTGATTCAAGTTTCCATGTGTGCATATACTCTTACATGATTAATGCTTTTTCAGCCTTTACTAAACTCTCATCTGTTACTCAGTGAGTAATTTTTATACTTGGTAGGTCACTTTATAATTTTCATTATTTTAAAATAATAGCATATTCTCTACTTATCAAGTCATCATTGTAGAATAACTTTAGATACACTAAGGACATTCCACCTTCAATGCATATAAAACCATTATCTGGCTAAGAATCAATATTTTCTTAGCAATATTTCCTACTCTTATATCCTGATAGGTGATTTTTTTTGTTATTATTTTTTACTTTATCTCTTGGACTGTCTGCCAGAGAGAAATACCATTTTTATCCATTCACAAGAGGCTCTGTTTAGTAATAACAGGGTAAAGAATAACAAAACGATGTTGAGATATGAATTCTGTGACCTAGAATAGTTTTATTTACAAGGAGAGTATTGTGGCTCACTTCCTAACCATGCATTCTTGCTGTAGGAACTACTTGGCCTTGCAACTAAACATAATTTTAAAAATTATGTCATAGATCTATGCTTTTTTTATTGAATAGTTAACATGAATACAAAAACATGCCCTATTTCTAGCATTTACCTAGTATTTAACTTCTAATTCTGTATTGGCACACACACACACACACACACACACACACACACACACATAAACACAGAAAGTCACCACTTAAGGAACAGTTTACTTATTGCTAATTTATCACAACAATATGAACTTCTCAATCTCATTCTACAAATATGGGCTACCTCTGAGAATCATAATTTTTATTCGAAGTCTCACTGATATCTCAGTCATTTATACTTCAGGATATTAAGTATTCATTTTCTTTTTTTTCTAATTAAAAAAAATATATATTTATTTATTTATTTTTGGCTGCATTTGGTCTTGGTTGCTGCACGTGAGCTTTCTCTAGTTGTGGCAAGCAGGGGCTACTCTTTGTTGAGGTGCGCGGGCTTCTCATTGCAGTGGCTTGTCTTGTTGTGGAGCACAGGCTCTAGGGCACACAGACTTCAGTAGTTGTGACTCGCGGGCTCAGTAGTTGTGGCTCGTGGGCTCTAGAGCACAGGCTCAGTAGTTGTGGCGCACGGGCTTAGTTGCTCCACAGCATGTGGGATCTTCCTGGGCCAGGGCTCGAACCCATGTCCCCTGCATTGGCAGGTAGATTCTTAACCACTGCACCACCAGGGAAGCCCCTGATTTTCTTTTAAACATTATGATTCATTAGTCACTAATTTCTGTTGATTTTTACTTTAAAATAATTCTAAAATCATCTCTATTTTCAATGTGATCTCTATAACCCTGTTTTTTATTAAGTTTACCCAGTTTGATTTTTGGAAAACTGTGTTTGTGTGTTTTATATTATACCAAAATTAAATTATCAAAGAAATATTTAATATATACTTTGCAATAGATTAACAAAGATTTAAGTATTTTCTCTGCACATACTATTAATGAAACTTCTTTTAAGCTATACACATCAATAATAAATTATATTTTAAGGTATTTGTATTGTTTCCTAATTTAAAAAGGAGAGATCTGAACTAATATTGTGTTATAAAATAGCTTGCAATAAAAGTCTGTTAAAAAATTCAGACACAGTTTTCTCAAGGCTCCCCGCTGCTGGTAGAATGAACTCCTTGTAATTGGGCAAATGTCAATGAGGTAGGAAAGTGAAACAAACTTTAAGTCTGCACAATAGTTATGATTTCACATGCATATCAAACTGTAGCATTGATTTGATTCTCAAGGGCTATTGCAGAACCACATATGTTGTATTTCTCAGTAATCTAAGCAGGCCTAATTGGCTATAGAACTTGTCCTACAGAGACAAAAGGGGAGAACTGAAACAAATCAACGTGAAAGCCTTTCCCCCGCCCCCCATAAGGAAACTAAGCACTCCTTAGAATGCAAAAAACTCAGTAAATCAAGTTGAAGGTAAAAGAAAATATTGGACTACCTAATGAGATAACTTCTCAGAATGCTCCAATACTGGTTAAATTTAAAAAAAAGAAAAAAGAAAAAGGAAAAAAGAGTGCCCTGAAGGTCCAAAGTCTTTTTTCTCTTTTGTTGTAAAGCAGGCTCCACAGTCTACTGTCGACAGCAAACCTTCCATCAAGAAGAGGTCTCCAGACTTTTTATTAATTCTTCCTGTAAAATATTTTTTAGATCTTCAACATAGCCTATAAATAGTCTAGACCTTTTCCACAAAATACTGTAGAAAGTTTTAAATACTGGTACCTCTGTTCCATTCTGTATCTATTCCTATTATCATGAGCTTCTCTTTTCTCCAATATTACATTTCTGTTCATTCTTGAGAAGTTTGATATTTCCCTTTAGAAGATTAGTATCTGATATGTGAAAATACTAATAATGTAATAAGAATTAGAGTCATAATGTATAGTTTAACAACTTCCTTAATAAGGAAAAGTCAGAGTTGAAGGTTTAAAATATTTAAGTAAATATTAAATTCTTTATATGTTGTCTATCACTAAAAATGATGCAAAAATAAGACTGAATTTAACATAATATTTGCTATATATGTTGTAATTAATTATAATTATAGAGGTAATTTCCCATTAGTCACCTTGAGATGACTCTTGTAGGTTAAAAGATGCTTTGGTTCTCTAACATGTGGGAATGACAAATCATGTCTATATTCCTTTTCTGAAAGAACTGTACCTTCCCTTGAAAACCAACATGTAATATGATCTACTATCATTAATATTTTTGATATATATTTATACCAAATCATTTAAGACTTATTTGAAGTCTGTATTCAGACTTTGCTTACATATCTTTTAAGAGTGTAATCCTTAAGGCAAAAATTATATTAGTTACTCCCATTATAAGACTCAGCAGTCCACTCCCAGGTTTTTAGCCAAAAGAAATAAAAACATGTCCACATAAAGACATGTACACAAATATTAGCAGCTGTATATTTTTATAATAGTCCAATATTGGAATCAACTGAAATCTTCATCAAATGTTGAAAGTTTTACCACAAATGAAATCTGTAGAAATCCATGGGTTGCACATTAGTACTATCACCTGTCTTATTTTCTTCACAGCACTTATCACTCTCTGAAATTAACTTATTTTGTAACTTTCTGAGTTTCCTGGGAGAATGTTGGCTCCTTAGAATTTATACTTCGTTGCATTTTTATTTATCAAGTGCCTAGAACAGTACTTGGCACATAGTAGTTTTGCAAAAATTATTTTTTGAGTGTATGTGCAAATGCTTCATAGCTATAATTTTGTTTGATGATTATTTTGTTGTTTTTCTTGTAATGGAATAGAATTGTGATCTAAGCAGCTACATTTCCTGGTAAGGATATTTTTTCAGTAATTTTCAGGTGAATTAATCTCAAGATAGATTCAATGCCTTAACAAAGCTTCATTATGAGATTTGCTGAAAGTTGACTCTTCTAAGCATTACCTTCAATAATATTCTCTTCTCATTTTTCCACCCATTATTATATTAGTAACTGCCAAAAGCTAAGGTTTTTAAGAAAACAGTGTTCTGTTCAAGGCTGAATATGTATTGAAAAAAGTATAATAAATGTAGCAAATTATGTGGCAAGAAATCTGTTTCTTGACAGGGATTAGCTATAGCTTAAATACATGTTTTTGAGCACTATATGTATTAAAAGCACAGTATTTGTAAATATAATGATATTTACAAATGGGAGCTATAAAAATGAACTATGCATTTTGTGGCTAACTTCGTCTATATGCAATTTGGAAATTATAATTATTTTTTACCTTAAAATGTCAATTGACAAAATTTTGAGTTCAAAAAAAGTATAAAAAGGGGGCTTCCCTGGTGGTGCAGTGGTTGAGAGTCTGCCTGCCAATGCAGGGGACACGGGTTCGTGCCCCGGTCCAGGAAGATCCCACATGCCACGGAGCGGCTAGGCCCGTGAGCCATGGCCTCTGAGCCTGCGCGTCCGGAGCCTGTGCTCCGCAACGGGAGAGGCCACAACAGTGAGAGGCCCGCATACCGCAAAAAAAAAAAAAAAAATCCATTTATTATGTATAGTTATTAATAAGTTATAGAAAATATTATCAATTCAATATGTCCTTTCAAAATCCAAGTCTTATAGCACAATTGATTTTTAACATATATCATTATTTGTAGTCATATAAATAATATATCATTATTTATATTATTTACAGTTAAACCCCCCCTTTGTTGTACAGTTCTTCTGTTATCTACCAAAGGTATTTTCCTCTATTAAAATCAGCTCCTCTTTCCTATAATTCTCTTCTAGGTCCAGACATTATTTTCACAACTCTGTATGAACTCAATTCCCTAATGTATGTTTAAATTTAAGCTTTTCAGAATATATTTTAGGAATTCATGTATAGCTTTGTTTCTCAAATGTGATTTAGAATGACCTCAGGGACATTTGAAAAAAACTGATTCTGAGGCACTTTCCCAGATTAATTAAATCACAGTCGGGTAGTGTGTCCCAGGCATTAGTAGTTTTTAAACTCCTCAGGTAGTTTTAATGTGATCCCAGTACTGATAATCACTAACACCAAACCATATTAACCAATATTAACATGCATTGGGCAAACATAGATGCCTTGATAAAAGTGCAGATTTTGATTCAGTAGGTCTAGTGTTGGGTGTGAGAGTTTGTATTTTCTAATCAGTTCCCGTGTGATGATGTTGCTGCTGGTCCAGGAACCATACTTCATGTAGCAAGGAAACAGGATAGAGATGGTTGCTGAGAAAGAGGATAGCTCCTAATCTCTATGTAATCAGGAAAAACAAGGAAGAAGGAAAAAGCAAGGAAAAGGAAGCAGGAGCTAGCAGAGACAGGAACAATCTTTAAAGAAAATTGATCAGTGTTAGTATTTGAATTTACCAACTCTATTTAATGAATGTCTACTGGATATGGAGATTAATTGTTACCCTAATTAGCCTTCACTATATTTTTAAATGTGTACAATAAAGCTCTTGAAAAATAGATTCTGTTTTAAAGGACTTTTGCTCACATCCATTACATACATTGGTTTCTTTCTAAAAAAGCATAAAAAATAAAGAGCAATGAAGACTTTGTTTACCTTTACACTGATTTACCTGGTTGTTTGTACTCACTGCTTTCTCAGCCCAGCTTTTCTCTAGTGTCACAGCAGAGCCTTCTCCATCAGGGCAGCTGGTGGGTACTGCTTGTATAGCTCCCAAGAGAATGAAGCAGGTGAAGAGGCTGAATAGTGAACGATTAGCTGGCAAGAGGAGCAGGCAGTTCTTGGCTCAGATTCAGAAATTATTTTAACGTAGGCACTTCTTCCTTCAACATGCTTTGGTGGAAATGGTTACCACCTGTCCCTATTCCCAGGGGCTAATTTTCCTGCTGCCTAGTCAGCTTATAGTTCAAGAGGCTGTTAATGTTTGTAAAACTAAGAATCAGGAGGCATGCCCTTGCTGCCCGGATGGTGACTTCTGTACATCAGGTACAGTACATTTAGATGGGCAGAGTCCCGTACTTAGCATTCACTGCTCCATATACTTTTGCTGCTGATAATGTTTGGTGATAGCTACCTGGACGTAATGTGATCAGTGCACCCATAAACACCTGAAAAGGTTTGTACATAGATATGCCAAGTTGGATTTAGTATCAAATAGAATAGCACATTACTCTTCAGGAAAAGAGTACTCTTCTTTATAGGAAAAGAGAAGGAGAAAGAAAACAAAGAGACGAAACAGAATGTAAATAAAAGTGAATATAGAGGGAAGATGCTGAGAAAGGAGAATTTTTTTCTTAATGTATTTCCAAAATGCTTCATGAGGTTAAGAAACATTGTAAAACTTGAGTTACACTTAGATTTATACTTTTGGAAACTTGCAGATGTTCTGGTTCGATGTTTTCTCATCAGTGATGAGACTGTAAGAAAATTCATAGGAAATCCAATTTTAGATCAGATATGTGAGAAGGTATGAAAATTTGTGAGCTTGGTGCTTAGTGCAGAGTAAAATTTTGGCATATTCCAATAATAACAAAACCTGAGTTACACTCATAAATTCACCATCAACCTAAACATTGAATTTTACTTTCCAAAAGAGAACTGGTTAGAAACATAAAAAGTATATATTTGACATGGACAGATGGAATTTTTTTTTTTTTTTTGCGGTACGCGGGCCTCTCCCTGTTGTGGCCTCTCCCATTGTAGAGCACAGGCTCCGGACGCGCAGGCTCAGCGGCCATGGCTCACGGGCCCAGCCGCTCCGCAGCATGTGGGATCTTCCCGGACCAGGACACGAACCCGTGTCCCCTGCATCGGCAGGCGGACTCCCAACAACTGCGCCACCAGGGAAGCCCCAGATGGAATATTTTACCAGATATTTATAGCATGATTTGGTGGTTTTCTGTTGTTCAGAAACATATTATCATTATATAGAAAACATGTGAGGTGTTAGTATAAAAATAATCTTCAGTTAAGAACTACATTGTATACTTTGTATCATACTAGAGATTTTAAAGCACTTGAAATTTTAACTATCTTCTGTATTAAGGTCTCCACTGTGACTTTTCATTGATATTTAACATTTATATCAGATTGAGTAAGGAATAGAAAATCATCCAAATTCTTACAGCAATTACTTAAATTGTAAAACAACATAATAATTATTTTAAGAGGCAATATTGCTAAAAGTATTTTGATATGATTAATTTACTTGTTGATATATTCACCCATTTAAATTTACGTGTTTTTCAGGTGAATGGAGGTTAATCTTTTCTAGAATCAAAATTAATTGCTCTGTATAGCACACAGAGCAAACAAATATATGGTCTATTTTAAAATCAGCCACTGTGAAATTCTGGTGGAGCCACATTTTATATGAAAACTTGAAACCAATGTGCTACTGAAAATACCATTCTTGGAAAGGTACAGTTTTGGAGTTAGAGAAGCTATGGAAATGGCTTTGGTGGAGTGTTCAGACAAGATTGGAACTATAAGGAAGTATTGGATAATTAAACAGAAATGTGTTAAAAATAGTTGAAAATTTACTGCTTAACAGACACATTAAACAACAGCTATATATATTTAGCTCTCCACAGATCCCCCAAAGAGATCGTTTTATGATGATCAAGTTAAGTTTTATGGCAATCAAGAAGTTCATCTGTTTCTCAAGGATTTCCATTATTTTAACTCTAGCTCTTAACTCCCCTTGCATTCCTTAAAGGCTCTGCTTATATTATCTTCATCTATGCCTGAATATAGTTACATGTAAATCTGAAACTTATAACACTTCTGTTTTCTAGAATATTTACATCTACTTCACCATGAAGCTTTCTTTTTCTAATATTTCTAGATAGCATTCAATTCTAAAACAAGATGCATTCAGTCGTTGTGAAATGGAAACCTCTGATGGTCAACAAGACTACAATTTTTTTATTTTTATTTTTATTGGGTATAGTTGACTTACAATGTTGTTAGTTTCAGGTATATGGCAAGCAAATCAGTTTATATATATATATATATATACCTCCATTCTTTTTAGATTCTTTTCCCATATAGAATATTACAGAATATTGAGTAGAGTTCCCTGTACTATAAAGTAGGTCCTTTTAGTTATTTATTTTATATATAGTAGTGTGTATATGTTAATCCCAGTCTCCTAATTTGTCACTTCCCTCCACGTTTCCCCATTGGTAACCATAAGTTTGACTTAGATCTGTGAGTCAGTTTCTGTTTTGTAAATAAGTTCATATGTATCATTTTTTATTAGATTCCACATGTAAGTGAGATGATATGACCTTTGTCTTTGTCTGACTTCACTTAGTATGATAATTTCTAGGTCCATCCATGTTGCTGCAAACGGCATTATTTTATTCTTTTTTATGGCTGAGGAAAATTCCATTGTATATATGTACCACATCATTATCCATTCTTCTGTCAATGGACATTTAAGTTGCTTCCATGTCTTGCTATTGTAAATAGTGCTGCAGTGAACACTAGGGTGCATGTATCTTTTCGAATTATGGTTTTCTCTGGATGTATGCCAGGAGTGGGATTGCTGGTTCATATGGTAGTTCTATTTTTAGTTTTTTAAGGAACCTCCATACTGTGCTTCATAGTGGCTGTATCAATTTACATTCCCACCAACAGTGCAAGAGAGTTCCATTTACTCCACACCCTCTCCAGCCTGTACTGTTTGTAGATTTTTTGATGATGGCCACTCTGATCAGTGTGAGGTGATACCTCATTGTAGTTTTGATTTGCATTTCTCTAATAATTAGTGATGTTGAGCATCTTTTCGTGTACTTTTTGACCATCTGTATGTCTTCTTTGGAGAAATGTCTATTTAGATCTTCCACCCATTTTGATAGGGTTATTTGTTTTTTGGATATTGAGCTGCATTAGCTGTTTGTATATTTTGGAGATTAATCCCTTGTCAGTTGCATTGTTTGCAAATATTTTCTCCCATTCTGTGGGTTGTCTTTTTGTTTTGTTTATGGTTTCCTTTGCTGTGTAAAAGCTTTTAAGTTTAATTAGGTCCCATTTGTTTAGTTTTGTTTTTATTTTCATTACTGTAGGAGGTGGATCAAAAAAAATAGTTCTGTGACTTATGTCAGAGAGTGTTCTGCCTATATTTACCACTAACAGTTTTAAAGTATCCATCCTTACATTTAGGTCTTTAATTCATTTTGAGTTTATTTTTGTGTATGGTGTTAGAGAATGTTCTAATTTTGTTCTTTTACATATAGCCATCCAGTTTTCCCAGCACCATTTATTGAAGAGACTGTCCATTGTATATTCTTGTCTCCTTTGTCATAGATTAATTGACCATAGTTGTGTGGATTTATCTCTGGCCTTTCTATCTTGTTCCATTGATCTATATTTCTGTTTTGGTTCCTGTGCCATACTGTTTTGATGACTGTAGCTTTGTAGTATAGACTGAAGTCAGGAAATCTGCTTCCTCCAATTTCATTTTTCTTTTTCAAGATTGCTTTGGCTATTTGGCGTTCTTTTTGTTTCTATACAAATTGTAAATTTTTTTGTTCTTGTTCTGTGAAAAATGCCATTGGTAATTTGACAGGGGTTGCATTGAATCTGTAGATTGCTTTGGGTAGCATAGTCATTTTGACCATATTGGTGCTTCCAGTCCAAGAACATGGTATATCTCTCCATCTGCTTGTGTTGTCCTTGATTTCTTTCATCAGCATCTTATAGTTTTCTAAGTACAGGTCTTTTGCCTCCTTCGGTAGGTTTATTCGTAGGTATTTTTCTTTTTGTTGGCAGTGGTAAGTGGGATTGTTTCCTTAATTTCTTGCTCTGATCTTTCATTGTTAGTGTATAGGAATGCAAGAGATTTCTGTGTATTAATTTTGTATCCTGCAACTTTACCAAATTTATTGATGAGCTCTAGCAGTTTTCTGGTAGCATTTTTAGGATTTTCTATGTATAGTATCATGTCATCTGCAAACAGTGACAGTTTTACTTCTTTATTTCCAATTTGGATTCCTTTTATTTTTTTTTCCACTCTCACCACTTTTTTCAACATAGTTTTGGAAGTCCTAGCCATGGTAGTCAGAGAAGAAAAAGAAATAAAAGCAATTCAAATTGGAAAAGAAGACATAAGACAACTCTTGGTTTAACTTTTCCCCTTTATCTATGAGATCTCTTCTAATGCTACATTCGTTTGGTGAAATTGTAACCAGAGCATGTTGTAGCATAGAATATGCTTGATAGTTACAACTTGCTGTAAACAAGTTATGTAGAGGAATTAATCCTGTCACTAGTTTTATCTAATTCCAGTTAAACATCATATTTGGCTATAAATATTCTTGGTTTTTTTAATGTCCTTGTTGCTTTAAAGATCACTATAGGGAATGTATATGCTATAATTTGATAGAATATTTAAAATATAATTTCATTTTATATGTGAGATCAATGAATATTCAAATAAAAATAAATAATGGTAACTGGAAGCTCTTCTGCTAGTAGATTATTTAAACTTCTCTGAATTTATATCCCACTTTTATCATTCTTACATTTTTACAAAACCTTTTTGTAAGGTAAAGAATTAATCAAAAAATTATAGAACTTCTTTCTAAGGAGGTTAAAATTTTGCTTTTTAAAAAACACTTTGCACCTTTTCTAATGATTATAACATTAATATACCAAAAATCTTTTTAATAAACTTACCCGGAATCCTGAAAGAACATCTTAAACCTCACATGGTTTATGGCTTGATGCCCAGAAAATATGTCATAACTCTTCTACCAGAAGGAATTCACAAATACTCTAAACCACTAATTTTATTTATAAGGAAGGTTGATTTACTCATGGATATTAAGATGATCAGATAACCACACCAGAAGAAAAAAAATAGATACAATATTGCAATTGTGAGGATTTTTTAAGAGATATATCAAAAGTAGTTTCATTCAGGGACTTCCCTGGCAGTCCAGTGGTTAAGATGCTGTGGTTCCATTGCAGGGGCATGGATTTGATCCCTGGTAGGGGAACTAAGATCCCACATGCCGTGCAGTGCAGCCAAAATAAAAAAGAAAAGAAAAGAAAAGAAATAGTTTCATTCAAATCAAGCTAAAATAATTAAGTAGTCAATAATCTTTATATCTTAGTGTATAATTTTAATAGTAGTAAGAATGACTCCAATTCCATTTCCATAAGTTATGAAACTTCCAATTCCTTTCTGAATAATTATCTAAGATACTGGGGTGTGGGGCTTGTGCTCTCATGATTATCTTGGATTCTGTGCTCTTACTTCCATGTGTTTACTCTAGTTTATGGATCATCTCATCATCCCGCTAATGCTATTCATTTCTTGCCTACCACTTTTGCCAAAAAGCGATACTGAGACTGTTTAGTAAATTTCAACTGATAAGAAGCAAACAAACAAATAACAAAATATACACCAAGTCTTTGTGTTCTACATCACATATTTTGCTGTCGTGAACAGTGATCCTTCAACTTCAGTGGTTTATAAAACTAAAGTTATTTCTAATTCACGCTGAATGCACATCTCAGGTTAGCTGCAGCTCTATTCCACACCCTCTTCTTTTCCCAGACACAAGCTGCCAGAATACCTCCTACCAAGAACATTCCAAAAGGCAGAAGAAAAAGAGCTGAGTGAAGCACATCTTGGTTTGTGTAACTTCTAGTCAGAAATGATTCAGTATTTTGCTCATATTGCATTGTCGAAAGTAAGCCCTGTCACATGTCCATACCTGAGTTCAACAGTGTTGGAAAATATGATCCTCCTTATGGAAGGGCACAGAATAATTGAGAACAAGTAATCCACACTTCACCTAAGATAGGGAGCTAGGGAGAATCTGTCTCAGCATGCAAATAATTTAACTGTGTATATGCTATTCCACATTACTTTTTTTTAAATATGTTATTTGGGGATAATTTTAGATTTCTACAAAAGCTGCAAGGATAGTACAGAGAGTTCCCATATCATCACTTATCTTCCTTAATGTTAACATCTTACCTCACCACAGTACATTTGTCACAATTAAAAAACCAATATTGGTACATCATTATTATTAACTAAAGTCAATGCTCTGTTAAGATTGCCTTCATTTTTACCGAATGTCCTTTTTCTGTCCAGGGATCTCATTTGATTGGGATTGGTTTCATTTTGATTTAATTTTTAAAAATTTTATTATATGTTGGAGTATAATTGATTTACCACATTATCAGACTCTCCTCTTATTGGATTCTTTCTCTCTCCATCCAAATGCTCTTTTCATTCTATCCCTCCTAGATTTCTCTCAAGATAATTTAGTGTTTTCTCTCTCAGTTATTCAATAAAATATGTTGTGACCTATTAAGTGTGAGTAGTTTTATGCTCAAATGAGCACATGGGCATGTTCTGCTTACTGTTAGAAAATTACATATATGGGAAAAAATGTAAAATACAGTTGTAAAGGAATTTTATTATAGTCCAAAGAAAGAAATGCAAAATATATTTGAACATCTCTATATCTATGTTTTAATTCCAATAAAATTGATATTTTAAAAAATGATTATAAAAAATATATATGTAGTAATTCCACATTGTGTTAGCCATTTTTAAATATTTAAGATGTTCCTGACATCAACATCACATAAATGTAAAATCTGAAAAGATGATTTTTCATGTAAATTGGTTTATTTTCACTATTTAATAATTGCCTGATGATTGGTTGATTTGACTGGTCTTAGCACTTACATTTTCCACAGCTAGGTAAATAATGTGCAATATGACATGTATTATTTGACATGGGCTGATTAGAAAACTCTAGTAGTAATGAAAGAACAGTTTTAACACCTTCAGAGTCATAGAGCAATAGTAACCTTTTCCAGTTTAAACTTTACGTATGTCTTATTGTTTATAGAAAATGAAAAGATAGAATTCAAAACTCAGTCCCAGAAATTTGTTCTTTCCTGGATTATCTGATGAGTTATGTTAACATCAATCATTGATGTGAGTCCATAATCAAATATCCTCTAACAAGAGGGCAAGAATCTATATCAATCTCTCTATCTCTACTATCTCTACCTCTACCTCCACAATTACGTCTATATCTGTCCATATGTACAAATTTATATCTATATCTATCTGTACCTGTATCTGAGTCCATATCTGTTTAAATTTGAAAAAAGGAAACCAAAGTCAGACTGCAGTTGTGGCAAATATGCAGTCAAAATTCATGGGCAAAATATTTTTATACTTCAGTCCATGTCAAATTGGGGAACAAATGCATCTGCAATTAATTGGTTGATAGTTTCTGTTTAAAACTTATTACAAGGCCAGCTTTTTCTGTTGACTTGTTTCTGAATGCTGGGGTTTATTTATGCTGCACAGCACTCTATGCTGAATGCAAAAGTGGAATGCCTGGGAAAAATCAATTGTCAAACTGAATTCAGACATTACAATTTTTTTGATGTCAAAAAAGTCAGTACTGTCACATCCAAACACTTGTAAGGTTGAGGAACATGTTTTTGCTGTTTATTTCTTCTTAGGTTTTAACAGTTTTCAAATGCTGAGTACATAGTACCCTCTCAGTCTTAATAGTTTTGTGTGGGGTGGGGCTGGGGGTGAGGGAGGTGGTTAAGGCCATTAGGTTTTGTGTGTTGTACGTTTACTTATATCTATGGGCAAGGAATGGAAGAAAATCGCAAAGGACAAAGATTTTATATTGCTCTCAAAAATTATCCTGCTGAGCATTTCTCTTTCCAAGTACAAAGCACAGAAGGGTGAAGTCTTAAGTTTCCCAGAAGCATTTTGCAGATTTACTGTTGCTTTAAACAATATTTTAAGAAGTAAGTGCTTAAGGTTCTGGAAGATATCTAGGTGAAAAAATAAGCAAAATATGCACAAAGAAAATTAAAAACAATAAAAGGTCTAATCATTTTAAAATCTAACTTTTATTCATCAGTTTTGACAGAATGGTTTTTCTGCTTTCTATTTGTTTTCAATGTGGTTGCTTTGTGAAGAGGCAACTAAATGCACATCTTATAATATCAGATATTTATATACTCATATACATAAGCATCTTAGATTATATATATGTATATATGTGTGTAACGTATGTGTGTATATGTTACATATTCCATTAAATCTCTCCTCTAAGTGACCTGGTAAGGACTCTTAACATAAATCAATTATTGCAACTTAAAATGTATTTCTTCACCTGTAAATAGGCATTTTACCAGGACAGCAAAGCTCAGTTTGCCCAAATGGTGTCTGTGCAAAAAAGATGAACTAATAAACAGCCTTTTAAACATAAATCCTATAAAATAAACTTTGCAACAATATTGTTACCCGTAGGAGTTGTATATTTGTGGTATGGTTTTCAGAGGGGTGAGCCAAGGTGACTTTAAAACTATGAATTAAGAACAGTATCATAGGGCTTCCCTGGTGGCGCAGTGGTTGAGAGTCCACTTGCCGATGCAGGGGACACGGGTTCGTGCCCCGGTCTGGGAAGATCCCACATGCCACGGAGTGGCTGGGCCCGTGAGCCATGGCCACTGAGCCTGAGCGTCCGGAGCCTGTGCTCCGCAACGGGAGAGGTCACAGCAGTGAGAGGCCCGTGTACCGCAAAAAAAAAAAAAAAAAAGAACACTATCATAATTTAGGCTTGTATAATTGTCAGGTTTCTAGTTTCTGCTGTCTACTTTCTACTAACACACCTATATTCCTTCTTTTCTTTGTATTCAGAGGTATATCTTCTTCTATCTCGTCCAACCATCCACTCATCCATCCATCCGTCCATCCGTTACAGTTGTTTGGTGCAGCAGTGTTTTATTGGGCATTCTCTGTTAACTGCTGGGCAATCCCTCTCCTCTCATTCCAGGAATTTATAGATGTGTATGAATGACACACAGGCACCAAGAGATGTAAAATAAAGCTATTGCTCTCATAGTAAATAGCAAAAGGATTCCCCAGGGAGAAGGGCTCAGATTCAGTCAGGAGTGAAACAAGATGAGGAGTGCAGAGTGAGCAGGGTGGTCGAGTCATAAGGAGGCAAGTGGTTTTGCATTTTTAATTGTGTTTAAGGGTAGAGCATGGTTTGGGGTGACCTCCTGTAACCTGGTCTCATGTGATTTGAAATTTCAAGGAATGCCAAGGGGAGAGAGAAGAATGGGCTTTCTTTCAGATTGCACAGATGTGGGGCAAAGAACAAGGGGAAATTTGAGGACTTGAAAACTCTCAGAGGCCAAACATCAGTAATGGAGTCTCTCTCTTTATTACAAGTGACATTTTGATTGCTGTCCCACGATGCTAGGATTGATCTCACCCCTACATCCAATCGGAGTAATCTCATTCCTCTTTTTAGATCCCTTTCAGATATAGGAAAGTAAGTCGGTCCAAAGTCAGTCAGCTTATTGATCTGGTTGTAGTCTGACTGAGCAGTAATTATGGGAAGAGTAAACTGTTTACTTTTCAATCCATTTTGAGAATTCTGATTGACCCAGAAAGACACTGATTAAGGTGGCAATTGTAACAGCTCTAATGGAATTTGGCTCAAGAAACCAAAAATAAAATATGTGTCATAATCTTCTACTGACCCTTCCCAGACGTCATCCCCATCATGCCCAATAAAATTTTGATAGAAGTTATAGAATAAAAGTATAATAGTAAGAGGTGAGAAAAATAGTATTTCTCTTTTAAAGCTGGGTCAATGCCAGTGCTAGAACAAATGACTGCCTATGCCTGATTGTAAATCTCCCCAATTTTCAGCCACCTGCGTGACATAAGAAATCAAATAATGGCCAGCATGTTAACGAAGACTTTTATGGTAAAATATATGTTTATTTTAAATATATTCCTTATGTGTTTATTTCAAATATGTTTAAATTTTAATTTATCCACAAGATTAGTTGTTGCAATATAAGGGACTTTCCTTAATTGTTCTTATTGGTTTCCTTCCTGCACATTTTAGGGTTTGTCACTCACTGATTTTTTAATTCATATCCCCTTATGGGGTTTATTCAAAATTTTCATTCAATGTATCTTTCTTCTCCTTTAGTTCTAGTTCCTGTACCCCTCCATGACCTAAAATGAATGGGAAAATACCCCTCTTTCATATCCAAATCTTTAAAATCAGTTAAGTATAGGTTAATATGGAGACAAGAGGTATATTCATCTCATTGCTAGCTCTGTTTACATATGGACATAGTATAGAAAAGTATTTCAGGTGTTACTGGATTAAAAAGAGAGATGTGAGATCAAAACAACTAGCCTCAAAACTCGGATATTTCTACAAAAGAAATTGTTCCCAACTTTGACTTCTATCTTGGAGTCATTCTTAATTCTCCATTTACATAGCAAATCTTGCAATTTTAACCACAAAACATTCATTTTCCTTTAAGATGTTATCATAGCTCTATTCTTTTTTTTAATAAATTTTTTTTTTTATATTTGGCTGCGTTGGGTCTTTGTTTCTGCGTGGGCTTTCTCTAGTTGCGGCGAGTGGGGGCTACTCATTGCGATGCGTGGGCTTCTCATTGCAGTGGCTTCTTTTGTTGAGGAGCAAGGGCTCTAAGGGCACAGGCTTCAGGAGCTGTGGCACATGGGCTCAGTAGTTGTGGCTCGCGAGCTCTAGAGTGCTGGCTCAGTAGTTGTGGTGCACAGGCTTAGTTGCTCCATGGCATGTGGGATCTTCCCAGACCAGGGCTTGAACCTGTGTCCCCTGCACTGGCAGGTGGATTCTTAACCACTGTGTCACCAGAGAAGTCCCATAGCTCTATTCTTAGAGCTAGAACTTTTAGGAACATTATTTTCTCATTTTCCTGTTTAATTCTTGCTTTAGGAATTAAATGTTCATTAAGACTTTTACTTTCCGTATTTTTCAGAGAAAATGATATAGGTCTATATACAAGAAAGCTAATTTTCCTTCAGCTATTTATTAAAATACCCACTGCAGTTGAATACACTGAAGCCCAAAACATGATTCTAAGGATTATTTCCATCATGCTTCACTACATGACCAAGAATGCATTTCACAATGAGATAAATAAAAATTCAGTTTTCTTCCAAGTGCTATGCCCTGTCCATATGTTGTGAGATAATATGATATGGCTGTTATTGGAATTTTTAATCATATGTAGTAAAGGAACACAGGGGTGTCTGTATCTTGCCCTGCCTACAACAAAGCTTTCTGCACATTGGCATATTCATTGCCAATTTTAATCCTAACTAGCTTGTCATACAATACAATGTGGAATAAAGAAAAAAGTGCATTTCTTAGGCTCTCCAGAAGAGCAAGCATATGTGTAGGTTCTGCCAATAGTGGCACCACAAGAGGACCTGAGGAAAAAAATGTGAAACATTTCATAGTAGTTGTTTTCTACCAAAAACAAAAACACCCTGGCCAATTATTTTTCTAAGAGATCTTTACACACAAGGAATAAGAACTAAAGGAAAACCAAGTGCTACAATGACAGATACACCAGTGCTCAGTGTTGAGTTGGGCCAAACAACTTGGGCTCACAGTCTAAGTGAGACCATACACTCCCCGTTGCCAGATTTAATTCATGCCATCAGCTAGAATAGAAACTTTAAACATTGATGAGCAACTCATAAGTGGGTAGATAGGGAGGATGAGGGGGAGCCAAAGGGAGACAGGATAAGGAACCTCTTAAATGAAGAGACAACAAAGACAAAAATATGTGAACTTTTAACATGTACTGGCCCACTACATGTTTAAGGGGGCATGATATTAGGATTATCTCCTCTGTTCAGGAGAGCTAGGAGGGAGGGGGAGAGAAAGAAACAGACCTCCTCTTTTTGCAATAACTGGTTAAGCTGTAATGTCCTTCTTGGGGATCTCAAGTTTTAAAAGAGAACTTGTAAAGAATAAAGAGACTCATTGAAAATGTCTTTAAAAATGAAAAGAAGTGCCAGGAGAGAGAGTTCCCAGCACAAAGAGTGCACATAAATTTTATCATACCACTGAAAAGTTGGAAAGTTCTGATATACTAATCAGTTCAAGGTGCATATATTTTTTAAACCTTGTATAGTTTCCATTTTAAGTTTTTTAGTGCAGTAATTATCAATTATAAAAATTATTTTTTTCCAAAAGATCACACTTTAATAACTAAAGTGTACAATCTAGCATAATTTAGAGGAATTTAAACAAGGCCACTTGTGAGAGGCCTTTAATTATGTAAACATTTAGAAGCATTATGTTAGTGACAGTTTCTAGGGAATGCCTAAAAATGAAATGAAATAAGACTGATAGGGCTTCCCTGGTGGCGCAGTGGTTGAGAGTCCGCCTGCCGATGCAGGGGACACGGGTTCGTGCCCCGGTCCGGGAAGATCCCACATGCTGCGGAGCGGCTGGGCCCGTGAGCCATGGCCGCTGAGCCTGCGCATCTGGAGCCTGTGCTCCACAACGGGAGAGGCCACAACAGGGAGAGGCCCACGTACCGCAAAAAAGAAAAAAAAAAAAGACTGATACTTCTTATAAACCTGAATTATTTTTGATAAGAAGAAACAAGCGGTTTAAATTAGTAAACATCAAGAATATGAAAAAGTCACAATATTTTAAAAGTTTCTTATTTAGCTTTTCATACTTGATATTTTAAAATAGCAGTAACACTCAAGATATACATGTACCTTTCCATGATGGATGTTCCAGAGAACCAGTCATTTAGTCAGGTGTTATTTACACACTTAGATTTCCTTTTTAAACATTTTTGTGTAGGATATCCTGAACAGCCTTGTCAGGCCTCATGTGGGTGGATTGTATTACCATCTAGATTATACATCTAGATACATTTAGATTATACATCATACTTACACGGCTGTGGACACAAGTTTAAAGAAAGAGAGATGCATAGATTCAGATGTAAATATGAATACTCACATATTATATTCAGAGGCAAAATCCTTTCATTAAATTTTTATAGTGAAATTTTTCAGATAAAGAGAAAAGCATGCTTAATCCCCTAAAGGTCCCTTATTCAGCTTTAACAGTTATCAATACTTTTTGCATTCATTCTAATGGATTAATCTCTAGATAGCATTTATACATTATCAAACTATCTCAGTAGATTAAATATTAATAGTCTAGATACGATTTTTTAATTTTGAATATCTAATGAATAGCTTGAACTTGAATAAACTGATCTGGAAAATATTGTAAAGATTAAAAGATGCATCACTTTTGTTGGCAGTATCTAACAACATTATTAATTTTCTTTTTTCCAAAGAATGTGGGAAAAAATAATTTGCAAACATTTCTTGATAAGAAGCTATTTGATTCCTTCCACAAGAACTGGAGAAGGAGAGGTTGAAGTAACTCTGGACCCTCATCTCTGGCTCTTCCCAACTTTAAAATGGCAAAACTAACAGATGTGGGAAAAGTGGAAACATCTCTTCTATCCTATCAGGACTACAATTACCAGATCATACGTGAGAAAGGGAGAGTTCAGACTTCTAGTACGCATATGGAAAATACCATATTGGATTTCAATGTCTACTACTTTTGATCTTCCAGAAAGATTCTAGCTGCATTGTTCTTGTAACTATCACATTGACAACAATGGCTTCGAGTCAGCTTGTTGCAGTTAGGCCAAGAAGAATCCTAAATTATTAGCTACCCACCTTATTCTTAGCTCTTGCCAAACAATTATGTAATTTAACAGAATTTATTTAATATTATTTACTTTTTATCTTTGTGTATAGTAAATGACTTTAAAACATACCTAATATTTTTTGCAAGGACAAAATGAGGGAATATCAAGACATTTAACAGTGCATGCCTCGCACATGAGTGACACCCCCACCCCAGTGAATATTTTTTGCCCTTCCTCCTGTTATGTTACACATAGGATAGAGACTCGTAGAATTTAGTCAGGTAGAAATTCTTCCATAATAAATTCTAAATTCTTTACAGCTTTCCTCTCAAATTAAATCTTTGATATCCCTGAAATTGATATGATTTCATTTTTTTAACTGTGGATCACTACTTGTCCCAATATCATTTATCAAAAAGCCTAACCTTACCCATTGTCCAGTGGCACCTCTTTCATGCATGGTGTTTATTTAAGAGTCTGTTTCTGGGCTTTCAATCATGTAGAAATGTTTTATCTGTCTATTCTTGCATCATTTTCAAACTGTCTCAATTACTATAACTCTGTAATGGTCCTTGAAACCATATAAAGCTCTCAGAGAACAATTAGTCCTTTCCCCCTAATCACTTTTCTCTCCCAGCCCCTACAATAGTTATTTCTAATCATTACTATACATTCTCAAAGCCCTTGCCTGGCCAGTTTCCCCACTACATTCAGCAGAACACCTTGAATCCTACTTAATCGAGAACATAATGGCTTCCAGGTCTTCCACCTCCAAAGTTATCAGCATCATCAATCATCCTTATAACCTTTCTTCCAGTTTTAGTAGAGGAGATGTTACTGCCATTTATAGCAACAACTACAAGTGTCGTCTGAGTCCCATCTTCTCCCATTTTTTCAGACACTTTATACCAGTAATTAAATTTTTTCATTTATTATCTTCTATTTAATATATTCTGCCTCACTTTTTGGTAATAAGGTTGGTGATTTTCCCCCTATTTTTAAAAGTAATATATTTTAAGAATAAAATAGAGGAAAGGAAAACATGTTTGTTATATGTGAGTATAACATCTTACAAAGTTCATATCATACTCTAAATAATGTTGTATACACAGGTTTTATCAGTATAGAGTATGAATTTAGGTCATAAATGTCCTTTTAATGAGCACTTCTATAGAGAATTACAGTTTATGGATGCCTATATATCCCTTTTCGTTTTATAACATTTTGAAAATAATGCAAGTTCTTTTATTTTTGCTTCAAATAGACACAAGTATAATGAAAAGTGACTGTTCTTCCCACTCTACAGAGTTAAGTATCTTGTGAATACATATGTGTATAAGTTGATATAATCCCCTTCTTATCAACACAAATAGAGAAATATATGCCCTGTGATAAACATTACTGTTTTCAATTAAATGATTTCTCTTGATAATTTTACATTACATGTTTTACATGTACAAAGTGATTAATATTTCCTAACGTCTGTATAATAGTCCCAGACTATACTTTATTAACTACTTGCCTATTTTTCACTTCCCATCTTCTACTATGCCCATTCTTTCTTTCTTTTTTTTTTTTTTTTTTTTGGTACGCGCAGACTGGGGCACGAACCCGTGTCCCCTGCATCGGCAGGTGGACTCTCAACCACTGCGCCACCAGGGAAGCCCCCATTATTTCTTTTACTCATTCTCTTACTTCTGCTAATGTTTCTTAAAATTATAATATTGATGTTTATTCTAAATGGGTATAAAATTTCTGCAGTACCAATCAATGATTACTCATAAATCTCCATAGACAATCAATCCACTTTTTGCATGCAAAGCTCATGAACTTATTAGAAATTGTCTAATCCCATGGGCATATGAAAATCAACATTTCTAAATGAGAATGAATCTGTTTTCTCTAAACCTGTATCTAATATTTCCTTCTTACTCAATTCTGTTCTTCTTCGGTTTAAGCCAAAAAGGAAAGTTATCCTTGAATCTCTTCTCTTATAGTCAATCAGGAACAAAGTACAGCAGATTTTACTTCCTAAGTGCCATCCAAATCTATCCCCTCTGAAATCTCCTTGCTCTTATTGTTTTATTTTCCTGTTCACTTAGCTCTAAACTTAATTGCAAAGTGAGCATTTTAATTGGTCTCTCTGAAGCCATCCAGTCTCCTCCACTCTAGTATTTCAAGCTGTACTCAGTGATCTTTCTAAAATGTGACATTGATTCTGTTACTTCTATGCACAGAATCATTTTTTAGAATTATTTTCTTCAAGATAAAGCTGATGTTTTTAATTTTACATGAAAAAATAGCCTTCTGTGGCAATCAGAATTATAAAGCTATTTCCAAGATTATCCTCTGGCTATTCAATCAAACACTAATCTAGGTACTGTTGTAAAGGGAGTAGGTTACCTTTCAGCTGACCTTAAAATAAGGATTTTGGTCATACCCTGGATTATAATGGCAGGCTCAGTCTAATCACACGAGCTTTTAAAGAAAGAGGAAGGCAGAAGGGAAATACAGATTGAATCAGTCATAGAGAAAGGGTATGAGAAATGGAATATTGTCTGTCACATCAGTAAACAAAGGATGTCACAGTCATCAGCCATTGCAGCCACCACAATGGTGAGCTGGTGAGCCCTAAGGGAACTCAGGAAGGGAAAGAATACCTGCCATTTAGCAGCCATCAGACTGCAGCCACTCTCTACAGTGAGCACAGAGGTAACTCAGGATGTAAAAACACAGCATGATGGCCCCAGATAGCTGAGGTACATACCAAAGGAATGATTGCAGTGAGCCCAGACTCTTGCATCTTCCCACACATAGAAAAGCGCCAAATTCCTTAACTTGGGATTTCTGGTTTTCTTTTTTAAGAAGATGTTGGGGGTAGGAGTTTATTAATTAATTAATTTATTTTTGCTGTGTTGGGTCTTCGTTTCTGTGCGAGGGCTTTCTCTAGTTGTGCCAAGCAGGGTCCACTCTTCATCGTGGTACACGGGCCTCTCACTATCGCAGCCTCTCTTGTTGCAGAGCACAGGTTCCAGACGCGCAGGCTCAGTAGTTGTGGCTCACGGGCCTAGTTGCTCCGCAGCATGTGGGATCCTCCCAGACCAGGGCTCGAACCCGTGTCCCCTGCATTAGCAGGCAGATTCTCAACCACTGTGCTACCAGGGAAGCCCTCTGGTTTTCTTTAATTTACAATAATCTTTTGATGTTCCAACTACCTGCCCTTTGTTGCAAAACTTCTATATAACCTGGCTCCCCACCTCACCTCCTTGGAGCAGTTTTCTCAGGGTTACTTGAGATGCTGCCTCCCGGTCTTGAAGTCCTAAAAATTCCCATCAAATAAAACAACTCTCAACTTTTAGGTTGTGAATATTTTTTTAAGTCGACAGTTAGAAGGGGAAGTCAGAGAGATTCAAATCTTGAGAGGAGCTGAACCCTCCATTGCTGAAGGGGGTGATATGGAAAACATGAAAAGGAATGCGGGCAGTAGGTAGGAACAAAGCGTGACAGACAGCAAAGAAATGGGACTTCAGTCCTATAACCATGAAAAACTGGATTCTGCCAACCAGAATGAACTTAGAAGATCCTTTCCAGATCTTCTTATCTTTCTTATCTTTCCTTGATAAGAGCCCAGAAGGCTAACACCTTGGAATGGACTTTGTAAAAACTCAGAGCAGAGAAACCAATCAAGCCGACCATAATTTCTGACCTATAGAACGGTGAAATAATAAATTTGTGTTGTTTATGTTGCTAAATTTGTGATAAGGTATTACAGCAGAAATAGAAAGTTAGTACACGTTCATAATCTTGACTCACTCTCTCAAACTTTATCACTTATCACTGCCTTTTCCTCACTTTACCTTGAAGTATTCTGAAATATTTTCCCATATTACCAGGCTCTTTACTGTCTCAATGTACATACATCCATGATGGCTCTTTTTCTAGCCTTTCTTATTTTACCTGGCTAATTTCTACTAATTCTTCACAGCTCACCATAGCTAACATCTGTTCTAGAAACCTAGCTGAATTACTAAGTCTCTGTTGAGTCCTCCACTTCTTTCCTCCCATACACTGATTTATTTCCGTCAGAACACCTAAGGCATCCTCTGGTAATTATCAACTTGTCTGTCTCCCCATCTTTGAATATAAGCTCTTTGAAGACAAAGACTATAAATCAAATCTGTGAATTTCTTAGGCCCAGCACAAAACACAGACAGCATTTATGCACATCAAATATTTATTGAATGCATGCCAGAATGATGGGTGTGTAGTTTGCAATGAATTCTTGGGAATAATTTATTGACTAACAAGTATATCAATGAAATGTCACTATCCTTTCTGTAAAAGTATTTTGTCAGTAAAGATTAATCTAAAGGGGTTTTTACTATATTCTAGCAAATTATCCTTTTTTTCAGATAGCTCATTTTAAGCTAATTGTCTGTAGTTGACAATGATGATAATTTTTCCTATTTAATTAAAAAACATTATTTCCTTGAAACTGTGAACTTTTTAAAAGATAAATCTTGTCACTCCCATATTTGCATGTGCTTGTTCCTACTAGATGGATATTTATGTCTAATTTTTTTCATAGATGGATGATTAATTGTTCTCCCCCTTTAGGGAGCAATATTGAAAGATTATTCCCTGCCTTAATTTTTCTCTACATCCATAACATGCTCCACCCCAAATTGGAGAAATATTGATAACTGTAGTGAGCCTGAATTCCATTGACCTCTTTTTTTTAAAAAAATATTTATTTATTTATTTGGTTGTGCTGGGTGTTAGTTGCAGCAGGTGGGCTCCTTAGTTGCAACTCATCAGCTCCTTAGTTGCAGCATGCATGCTCTTTAGTTGTGGTTTGCCGGTTCCTCAGTTGTGGCATGCAAACTCTTAGTTACAGCATGCATGTGGGATCTAGTTCCCTAACCAGAGGTCAAACCTGGGCCCCTGCACTGGGAGCATGGAGTCGTATCCACTGTGCCACCAGGGAAGTCCCCATTGACCTCTTAGGTTCAGATTTTTCCTCCACTTCATTCACTAGGACCTGCCTTCTTAAAACAATATTTGTTGTTATTTACTATCACTGTCAATGATATTGGCTTCTCCAGGCTACTAGGAAAGCTTGCATTTTCCCAACTTCTCTATTTGTGACAGTTGTAGCACTAGAAGTTCATTTACCAAAGGGTAAGGAGTAGTAGAAAGCCCATGTTGGCCTTAAGGCAAAGCAGAACAGTCACATATTTTTGTGCTATTTTGCCCCGCACATAGGTATCTGTCATAGGTGCCACTAAAGGCTGAAATATAGCCCAAGCTTGACTTTCCAAAACCTATGGCCTGCAGGGCAAAGGCCAGAAGGATGCCTTATGTTCATTCACAGGAAGGTACATCATGTACATTCCTGTATCAAATCTACCATTCTGGATTCCTTTGTCTATTTGCATTTGGTTCAAAACCAATGGGTAAAAGATGTCATTAATTAGTTAATTTTAAATCACACACCAGGCGGTAACGCTAAGGGAAACTTAATTTTTAGTACCATATCATTATCTGAGATAATTTTTTTAATCTAAAATAATTGTGTCACAGTCTGTAAATATCTTTTCTCATGTTTAATCTTAGACATGCAAATTTGGCTATACTACTTAGTGATAAAATAGTTTATAGGATCTCTGCTAGTCGTATGCATATGATAAACATATCTGTGTTTATGTATACATTCACATGTGTTCTATTTTTAATGTTATACAGTCCTAGAAGGAAGACTGGTCTATTGTTTTATAAATAACTTTTGCCTCTTCTTAGAAAAGTAATAGTATCAGCTTAATGATGCATTGCTCTATTTGAAACATATTTATGTTTTTGCATAAGAAAGGGCAAAATCTTGCAAATTAATCTGATTAAAAATGATGATAGGGCTTACCTGGTGGCGCAGTGGTTAAGAGTCCGCCTGCCGATGCAGGGGACACAGGTTCGTGACCCGGTTCGGGAAGATCCCACATGCCGGCGAGCGGCTGGGCCCGTGAGCCATGGCCGCTGAGCCTGTGCGTCCGGAGCCTATGCTCCGCAACGGGAGAGGCCACAGCAGTGAGAGGCCTGTGTACCGCAAAAAAATAAAAATAAAAATAAATAAAAAATGGTGATAACCTAAAACTTATTGTAAATTTTTATTATAATGAAATTCTCATGTTTTTGGTGGTATTTTTACTCATCAAGCGTTTAAAGTACTCAGTTCCCTCTGCAGAATGTTGTTTGGATAAGGGAAAACAGTAAAGTGAGGTTGAATGCCAGCTGTTTAATTAACACCACTCATCTAGCCTACTTCAGATAGCATAATACTCTCATAGAGGAAGGAATTTTCTGTCAGTATTTCATTTAAAATATACAGTAAATACTTCTAAATGATTTAATGACTCTGCATTGCAAATCAGTTAATACATAAAATGAACAGAGAATATGCTTATTTCCTAGTTGGTTTTACAAAAATAGTGATAGGTCAAGAAAACAAGCTTGGGATGTTAAACACAATGTAAACAGGACCACATTCACATATTTGTCTATAAATCTGGTTATTTTGTTTTCTTTCTATATACAAGATCAGAATGTAATGTACTTGTCAATATAAAGCAAACCCATAAATATTTTCCAATTAAACTCTTCTTTACTGCCTTTGTCTGAGTTGTAGCTCCTCAACTTATTAGCCATGGCAGTTTGCAAAATTAATTCTCAGTTTCCTAATGTTTAAAATCTGCGTAATACTAGAGATTTATCTCCCTAGGGTGTTGGGGGGATTAACTGAGATAAGCCATGTAAAATGTTTTGCTTAGAGTTAGATACATTGAAAATGACCAGTAAGTGTTAACTATCATTATCATGATTATTTTTGAAAGCACTAGACATTTCTAATCACCTTATTTTATAAACTCCTATTTCTTGCTAAAAATTGAAATGTGTAAGACATACCAAAATGATGGTCCAAATTGCCTTCTATCCTTGTTAGTGATAGTGGATACATTTGTAAGAGAGTACACTTATGCAATTATTTTTAAAAATCAAATAAATTTTCCTTCTCTACTTGGACTACTCTTTAAGAGATGATTCAAAGCTTCTTGAATGTCTGTATTAACATTATATTTAATTAAGCCTTAAAAATAAGGCAGATTATATTACTTTTCTTCTAGGCTTGCTATACGTTATTTAAGATGTTGATATGTAGTATGGGAATATTTTTGTGGCAAATTTTTCATTTCCACAGATCATTTAGCCACATTAAGCTTTAGGACCAAAACCAAGAAAAGATATTAAGATTCTTAAATATTTTCAATATATTTAAATATCTATTTTGATTTAAATAGGTATAAACACAAACAATACCAAAGATTACAGGCAGATCATTAGACATATACTTCCCTGTTCATCTAATGTCCAAGCAAAAACAGATGCAAAGGGCAATAATGACGTACAATACAAAAGTTTAAACCAAAGAATGGCCTAGAGAAACCAAAATATCTGAATAAATAGTAAACCAGTTAAGTGCACTATTTTGCCCACAAAACCAATAAACTCCATATTTCATTCATTAAAAAAAAAAATTAATATGCTTAGTGTTTTTTCTACTATATGTTAGGAGATAAAGGAAGTTAAAAACACTATTGGTTACTTAGAATGTGTCATGTATTATATTCAGCACTAGACACTAAATCATTGATTTCTCACATCAGTGTTAGATATTACACATGTATCTTATATAATACTCTCAACAAATGTGAGTTGCATTTTTAATTCTATAAAGAAAAATCAGAATCCTTCCCTTTAAAAACATACCCAAAGTGGCAAAAGTAGAAAGTATCTAGGAAAAAGCCTAGATAAAAACTCATGACTCTCGGATGCTAAAGCTTGGAGGCCTCCTTTTAATAAAACTCTTCTCCAATTGAAGTTCAGTGCTCAGAAAGAGATTAATAACCTACTTTATTAGATATGACCAAATATTTAAATGCTCTATGACATATACTGAATGTATCTCCTTTTATTTAGTGACTCTATTATTGTGCAGTCATACCATGAGGTTAGTCAAAAGGTGCCAGGGTCTTGGGGAAGTGATGAGGCTTAGTTATGACTGAGACATATGTGTAAAGGGCAAAATGGGAAGAGGAAGATTAGAGGGTGAATTCAGGAATAATTATCAACAATCTCCCTCATTTCTCCTGATCATATCATAATGAATAGGAATGTAATAGTTTGTACTCACTTAACCATCTAATCTTTATAATTTTCATGCAGAAAGTTGTGATTTTTTTCATATGTACATAGTTCTAGATACCATTCCCCATGCATAAAATATTGCTTGTCTTTCTAATTCCACTGCAGTATTATTTGTGCCCCTTGTGTCTTTATATATAAAAAGAGAGGATACATATTTTTCAGGTTTATAATTTAATCATGTTGTAATTATGCTTTAATGGAATTATGTGTGCATCCTGATTATTTTATACATGCATCCAGCCACTACTGTGAGCAGATCAAGGGCAGAGAATGCCTATCATAGTGTTGGTCACATAGTAGGAATGGTAAAAATAGATCTGATGAAAGGAAGAAAAGGTTAAGGGAAAGAAAATGAAGAAAAATGAAATAAAATGTAAACATTTAAGGTTTGATGGTTAAAAGGAATTCTAAATAAAAAAATAGCAGTATTTCCAAACAAAAGAATTGCTTTCCTAGACTGTTAATAACTTTCAAAGATATTTATTTTTATGAACTATAGAACATTTAGAATATGTGTAATTATAACAAATAATTGAGGTAGTGTGTGATAAATAATTTCAGAAAGAATACAGAATACACACATTGTCATTTTTGGCATGTCTAACACTGGAAACTAAAGTATGAAAAGGAAAACCATAAATTAAAATTTTTGTGGAATTCCTTTTTTAAGCTACACTACAACATAGTTATGTTAAGGATTTTAATTATAAAGTAAGTTTATAAGACCATTATTTGAGAATTTATGATAATTAACAAATGAAAGACACTTCTGCAAAATTGTCTTAAAACCTCACACCTGCCACCAAATGCACAGTTTTAATCCAAAGTTGAAAGTGTAATTAATGAAATGACAATGAGGTTTGTAAACTTGATGACAATTTTAATTTCAAACAAAAACACTGAATGTAAGAAACTATCAATGCTTTCTAAAGAGCATTTAATGCTTTCCAAGTATCTTAAAGGCAGCAATATATTTCCATTTTTCTCATGTGTCAGATATTAGAGAAAAAATAATTTAGTCTTCAGTGCTTCTTATCTTCCCACTAAGAAAAATAAGGAAAAATAGTTCAAGTTACATTCATTGTAAGGTTTTCATATGATATTCTAGGAATTTAAACAATGTTATTCAAATATAAGTATGCAGAATCATATATATGGAATTATTATGTATTTATATCTAAGAAATTTTGATGGGGGACACATTTTGAAAATCATTATATTATAAATGAATATAGTTCAGGGCAAAATGTCATAATTGTACACTATAAAATTAGGTTTTATCAATATTGGCATATTTCTCAAGGACGTATACCTTGGAAATATTGCAGGTTCGTTTCCAGACCACCATGATAAGGCAAATATTGCAATAAAGAGAATCGTGAATTTTTTGGTTTCCTAGTGAATATAAAAGTTATGTTTACATTATACTCTAGTGTATTAAGTGTGCAGTAGCATTATGTCTAAAAATGTGCATAACTTAATTTAAAAACTTCATTGCAAAAAAAAAAGCTAACCATCATCTGAGCCTTCAGTGAGTAATGGTAGCAACATCAAAGATCACTGATCACAGATCACCATAACAAATATAATAATAATGAAAAAATTTGAAATATTGCGAGAATTTCCAGAATGTGACACTGAGTCAGGAAGTGAGCAAATGCTGTTAGAAAAATGACGCTGATAGACTTGCTTAACACAGGGTTGCCACACACCTTTAATTTGTAAAATAACACAATATTTGTGAAGCACAATAAAGTGAAGCACAATAAAATGAAATATGCCTGTAATTATTTTCTAGTTGAAGAGAGGGAACGGGTGATGGGAAGAGAGCCAGTATAAAAGATGAGTACAGTTTCAATCCTGAAGGTATACTCTGTCATATCAGATTTAATAATCCTGCAATTTTAGGAGTTCTACTCCCCAGAAACAGGTTTCTACAAAAAGCAAGACACATATCTAATCAAAAATATCAATTGACCGTAGGGTTTATACCTTAGCTAATTTTTATCTATCTATAATTAGAATTACTCTTGTAATATCAATTCATACTACTTACAAAAGTATCTAGGATAGAAATATAGCTTTGCAGATAGCACTTTTCTGAATTGGAAATCTAGTATTTTTTATATTAATTGACATTTTCCAATTGCTCTAATTTGCTAAATTAATGGAATTGTAATATAGTTTTATATAGCTTTCAATTTATTTGAAGTAAACTTTTAAGAATAACTAACATATTCAGAAATTAGAAGCATAAAGTTCAGTTGAATTATTCATTTGTTGAATGAATAATTCAATGAATGAATGAATGAATGTAGTTTTAATGTTTTTCCCCTAAAGCCCAACTTTCTCTACACTACCAAACAACACACAATTTGTTTGTAATTATTTAAAACGAGATGTCCTCTATCTTAGTATATTGCCTATATCCCAATGTTGTCACAGTAGTTTCAGTATAGAGCTTTGATTTCATGTCATATCGACACTTGAGATAGCAAACAACTATGCTCTACTAGAACAGAGGCATGAACATGAAAGTCTCATGCACAGCACACAATTAAAGTGAAAAATATATAGCAATAACTGTACTGCACAGAATAGAGAGTGGTATTGTGTTAGTCCACTATTTTATCATTTGAAGTGAGATTTTTACATTTGTTCCATTAAAATATTTGAAATTCAATCCTACCTTGTATTTCTATAGACTGTAAGAACATGTAAGCAAATGTAGAAAATAATCCATAATAGTTCTTTTCAGATTTCTCAGAATTTTAGAATAAAAATAATATCCATATTTTCTCAATTTATGTCCTGTCATAGATTGTTTTAATTGAACCCTGGCTAATCATAAATTCCTGCAAATATTTTCTATATGCCATGCACTTCTGTCCTAAGTGCTCTATATAATCCTTGCAACAGCTTGACAAGGTAAGTTTTATTATTATCCTGAGTTTGAAGATAAGGGAATTCAGATACAGAGAGGTTAGATCACTTGTCAGCAACATACAGCCAATAAATGACAGAAACAAGTTTCACACTCAAGCAGTCTAGGCCATGTTGTTATACTTTACCACACACTGTTTCTTTAGTTCCCATTTTTCCACATACAGGTATAGAAAGGAGTAAATCCAGATTTTGCGGAGGCCTGAAAATGATACAATTTTGGTGGGTCAACCTTAAGAAAAGGAATACAAAATTGTAAATATTATATTAGTTATGAAAATAAATATATAGTTAAAATGACAAAAGAAATCGCAGCAAATAAAGTTGAAAATGCCAAAAACATCACAAAATTCAGAATAACAATCTGTTTACTAATTAACTGCCTAATAGCCACCTAAGATGTATAGCTTCACTATTTTTGATCACCTCTTTATAGGATAAAGATTTCATAATATCTTTTCTATATAGATACTAGGAAGGTAATTCAGTATTACCACTAGCATTCTTTTTTTAACATCTTTATTGGAGTATAATTGCTTTACAATGGTGTGTTAGTTTCTGCTTTATAACAAAGTGAATCAGTTATACATATACATATATCCCCATATCTCTCCCTTCTTGCATCTCCCTCTCTCCCACTCTCCCTATCCCAACCCTCTAGGTGGTCACAGAGCATCAAGCTGATCTCCCTGTGCTATGCAGCTGCTTCCCACTAGTTATCTATTTTACATTTGGTAGCGTATATATGTCCATGCCACTTTCTCACTTCATCCGAGCTTACCCTTTCCCCTCCCCATATCCTCAAGTCCCTTCTGTAGTAGGTCTGTGTCTTTATTCCCGTCTTGCCCCTAGGTTCTTCATGACGATTTTTTTTTTTTTTTTGATTCCACATATATGTGTTAGCATATGGTATTTGTTTTTCTCTTTCTGACTTACTTCACTCTGTATGACAGACTCTAGGTCCATCCACCTCACTACAAATAACTCAATTTCATTTCTTTTTATGGCTGAGTAATATTCCATTGTATGTATGTGCCACATCTTCTTTATCTATTCATCTGTTGATGGACACTTAGGTTGCTTCCATGTCCTGGCTATTGTAAATAGAGCTGCAATGAACATTTTGGTACATGACTCTTTTTGAATTATGGTTTTCTCAGAGTATATGCCCAGTAGTGGGATTGCTGGGTCTTATGGTAGTTCTATTTTTAGTTTTTTAAGGAACCTCCATACTGTTCTCCGTAGCGGCTGTATCAATTTACATTCTCACCAACAGTGCAAGAGGGTTCCCTTTTCTCCACACCCTCTCCAGCATTTATTGTTTGTAGATTTTTTGATGATGGCCATTCTGACTGGGGTACCACTAGCATTCTTGATTCAAAAAAATATTGTAGATAGTTTGTATCCATAAACATCCTACTTCACAGATACACACACTTTGTAGTACTACTGCAGAATTTTACCTTACAAAGCAAAGAAATATGGTAAATTTAATGTTGTGATATTCTTTCCTCACTTTCTTCCATGCAGTTAAAAACAACCAACCAACCCCATTTTACTCTTTATTTTGACAAATAGTCTAAGTGAGCAAATATTGGTGAGTCAGGCCTTGCCTTCTACTGATACTCAATTACAGGTATCAAAGTTTGATTATTTTAGTAATTCTTTGCTGCATTATACCATGAAATATTATTCTTATTTATTATTGGAAAGAGAGTAATTAGTGCCTTTAAATTTAATCAAATTAGATTCCAGAAAACCCAGATTTGATTTAGAAAACTCCCGCTTAATATTCTGTTCCTATAGAACCAATTCTAGTACCAAAATCTTTATGAGAGGGTTCAATCAGAGAAACAGAACCAGTAGGATATATCTATACCTATATCAATTTTATATCGATATCTAATCTGTATATGTATATATATGTGAATGCATATGTACACATCTGTCTCCTTCTCTCTATTATCTATCATATTATCTACCTATATGGGACATTTATTAGAATGAATTGGTTTACACAGTTGTGAAGATTGGCTCAGCAAGTCTGAAATCTGTACAGAAAGCTGTAAGTACTGGAAGATCAGGACAAGCTGGAACCCCACAGACATGGGATGAACTTATAATTTTCAGGCTGGAATTTCTTCTCACCTTAAGTGAATCTTAAACATTATGGAGTCAAGTATTGGTGATCTTCAAACTATATATTCTAATGAATACCTAGGATAAATTATTGAGAGTTAGAAGAATGCCACTTATTAGCACAATTTGCTTCATTGGATTATGTCAGATTATCTTTACTGAATTATGTGTCTTTTATAATTGAAGTGCTTCTGTCACAGTGCCTAATTCCTTATCATTTACTTGTTTTGTTTTGGCCCTCCATTCCCACTGAATGGCTATATGTAGAGAAAAACAAAACAAAGCAAAAACAAACAAAAATCTGTAGTGAAATTATGTGAAATCAACTAAAAAATTACTACTACTGGCTTGAATGATCAAATAATATTTTCAGTGGTAGGTATATTCATGATATACAATATATGGGAGAACCAAACGTGGATAAATGTTGATATATATATATATATATTTATTCATATATCGCAATACAAAATTTTGTTTGACTCTTAATGTCCTCCTTCAGAATTCTACTTTAATATACTCCCAATGTAAAAGTATAATTTTTTTGTTTTGCGGTACGCGGGTCTCTCACTGCCGTGGCCTCTCCCGTTGTGGAGTACAGGCTCCAGACGTGCAGGCTCAGCGACCATGGCTCACGGGCCCAGCCGCTACACAGCACGTGGGATCTTCCCAGACCGGGGCACGAACCTGTGTCCCCTGCATCGGCAGGTGGACTCTCAACCACTGCGCCACCAGGGAAGCCCTAAAAGTATAATTTTTAACATGTTGAAATATAATTTCTTTACACTGAGCACAGGTTAAAAAAAAATTAACTCTGTGAGGAAATCAACATGATGGCAAAACTAGTCCAAAGGAAGATATGAGAAATTCACGTATTTTCAATAAAAAAAGAATGCTGGAATATGATTGTTAAATGAGAGAAAAAACTTAATTTTCTAAAGGATAATAAAGACATAATTGTTGGGTTATCAGTTCCACTTGACAAAAGTCACTGAAACCTCATTCAACAAAAATTATTTGTATCTTGTCAGTTTTCAACAATTTAACATCTAACTTTAAAGAGTGGACCTGAATCAGTAGTAAATAATAAATTACACAATGTTATACTCCCTTGGAGAAAAAGATTACTCTTTGGCAAACTTGTTACACAACACTCTAATAAAACCATAAAGACATGTATTTGCCTTATTTTTAAAATGTTTTTTCTTAATATTAGACCATCGACAACGAATGCCATTATATATATTTTTTCTGCATGGAGAGGACATACCTCCAAGATAATATCTGTCTTAGCAGTGTCCATAACATTTTCTCTGCTCATCTTGTTATCAAATTTTAACAATAGATGCTCTCAGTTACTGGAGATTTTATACTTGTGTAGCCAAAAGAAAAAAAAAAAAAGAACAGAATAAAAAAACTAGAACAAAATTATATGCTGATACACAGAGACTGAGTGTTATATGTATAGGTATACAATAAAATCTCATGAAAGAATTTATTGGCATAATGCAAGGAGATCCAGGTTCTGGGACACCCAGGATTTCAGATAAAAGAGAAAAGGCTTTATTTATAATCCATTTTATTACATGACAGTCATAAGTTCTGTCCAGGTAATGTTTGGGATTGATTATATTAAAACAAACAAAGAGAAATAAACTGCAGTGTCCTATTTCTTGATATTAAGCTTTTAATTGTAATTCCTGCTTAAATTTGGGGATGCAGGACTTTTAAAAATGTAAAAAATGTAAATTGTGTCTTGACCTTGGTACCTGGCATGTTCCATGTCAGAGAGAGCTAGGCTAAACTAAGTTTAAAAATATCAGTTTGAATTTTTCAAGTGTTATCTCAATATGGTCTCTTGGAAACAAATGACTCTCCAAAAATGTGTCGTTAATATCAGGCACTGTTGCACACACTACTGGAGAATCTATTTGGGGCAGTGTTGTTTATAGAGTTGTCTATGACAATTTTTATAAAAGTGTGGCTTACCTTTTTCTTTTTTTGTTGTTGTTTACGTTTTATATACTCTTACATGATAGTTGCCTCTTCTGCTTATACTTAAGGATACTTTTTTAAAAAGGAAATAGTGTAATCAGGAACAATAGTAAATTCTAAGCTATTACTCAAATGGAAAAAATGCTACAGGTAAAATAAAGGTGCATTGATGATTATTGAATTCAGCAGGAAACATCATTCTATTACCAAAATTTCTTTGAGATTTGTGAAACTGGTTTATTTGACCAAAGTATGTTGCCAAAATCTTGGCTCTTTGTGTACCGGTCGAACAGAAATATGGAGACAAAGTTATGCAGTAGAGAGAAAGAGTGGCTTTATTTCTTTGTGAGGCAAAGAGGGAACACAGTTTGCTAGTGCCTTAAGAACTGTGCCTCCTCCCTGGGGGATAGGGAGAGGTTATATAGTCAGGACTTTTGGTCAGATGTATGTGATAAGGATCAAGGCAGTAACAGTCTTGCATTCTTCTTTCTTCTGCAAAGTTTCAAAAGGGTGGAGTTGCTGACAAGATTAGGGTGTGTGCAGGGTTTCAGGTTGTTGGGTCTCCTAATCTTGATGAGCTTCTCTGGTCCCTTTAATCTTGCCTCAGGTGGTTTCACGGCTGCTCCTCCCTTGATTAGCAACTGTTTGAATCTGCCCTTTGTAACTCAGGGAAGGTCATGGAGGCTGGCGTCTTGCCTAAAGAAACAGGCAACAAAAAGGCCTCTGTGCCCAGGAGCCCCACAGGGCCCTGCTTGGCATCAAGTATGCTTGAAGGTTAACAGTTTTTAGCAAAAGATCACGTTTGAGTGGGACTATTTCAGATTTGGAAAGTATTTTCAATATTTGAATAATGACTGTGAACTATTAAATTGGAGAACAAGCCAGTGTTTGATTAATACAATTTGAGTGGGCTTGATGCTATACCTATGTACTAATGCAGTTATGCAGGGATTTGCCTAATGGTGAAAAGGACTATTTCAGGCAACATAGAGCAGGTTGCCAGCCAAGTTTGCTATTCCCCTTGGGTGTCTCCCTCTCTCTCTTTCTCTCCTTCTCTTTCTCTCTCTTTTTCTCTCTCATTTTCTCTCTCTCTCATTTTCTCTATTTCTCTGTCTCTGACTCTGTTTCTGTCTCTACAAATGATTTTTATAATGAGAGTCAAAGTATAAACTACATAACTAGCAAAGATCAGACAGCTTTGTCTATAGTTTATGGACAGAGCCAGTCACATTCCTCTTAGCTTTCACAATTGTAAAATGAAATTATTCATTTCCTTATTTGTAAAGACTTTCTAGTATTCCCATTTTTCTAAAGCTTTAATGAATTGGTGTTTCTCTCACACACTAAAACCTAGGTTAAAATAAAACACACTCTGTGCCTGTCTGCCTTATCTTTAGTTCTGGGAATTCCAATTGAGATATTAAAGCCTGGTACAATAGGATTACTGGCAATCAGAAGAATAGATGGTTTATAAGGCAGAAAAGCAGATAAATAGTAAATTATTTTCCAAAAAAGTGAAAGATGAAGAATAAGAAAAGAGTAAAATAAAGTAATAAAAAGTAGGAGAGAACAAAAGTGAAGTCATGGTATGAAGTGATTGTAAGGTATAAATCATTATTTCAAGATTCTCTTCGTGAGATAAAATATTGAAATACTTTTTTAAATACAAGAAGAGAACAGAGGACTGGGCAAGGATCCATCTAGAAGTTCCAAAGGCCAAACCCACTCTCAAAGTTAAAATTTTCATAGTTATATGGCTGTTTACCAAAAGGGAGAACAGCGCTGTTTCCAGGCACCTCACTGGCAACTGTACCCTAATTAATATTGTTATATTTATATAAAAAATATGAAACAATTTAATTTTGTCACATACAGCATAGGGTCTATTTAGAACCAGATGTTGCATGATTCCATTAATAGAAAAATATAACTACAGGTTAACAGTTTAATATAAAACCTTACTGAAAGAGATAATAAATATACTTATTTAAATATATTTGAGGGAAGTATAACATATTGAAGTATAAAAATCATTAGTTTTCAAATAATTATAACAAATTGAACAGACGTGTAACTGTGTCCTATATTAAGAATAAAATATATCTAGCACTCCCAATGTATGTCCCTTCTAATCACTACTCCCAACTTCTTCAAAGGTTATGGATATATGGATATACATTATGCTTGCTAATAATATCCATATAATTTTGCCTGTATTTGAATATGAATGGCACCATAGGATATGTATGTTTTTGTATGTCTTTTTGCTCCAATATTCTTATGTGTGTGTTTTTAATATTATACACTGAAATTACATATAGCAGCAGTTCTTTCATTTTTCTTCCAAATAATATTCTTTTATGTAAATATACCACAATGGATTTATCCATTTTATTAATGTGCATTTATGTTGTTTCCAGGTTTTGTTAGTACAAATATAACAGCTACATATATTTTAATACAAGTTTTTTTTTTCACAGAAATGCACATGTTTATTGGGATTACTGGGTCAATTTCTATATATGGATATGATCAGATTTAGTAGCGCCAAACATTTTACAAATTGGTGTACTAATTTATAGACCTTCCAATTGTTCCAAATTCTCATCAATAATTAGTATTGTCTGTATTTTATATGAACTATCTGGTGAGTGTGTAATGTCATTTCATGGTGGTTTTAAATTACTTATTTCTTTTTCCTGATAACTAATAAAGTTGAATACTTGGTTAGTGCTTTCAAACCTTGAGCATCCACTTTTGGGGAGAATTCAGAATCTTTTGACAGTTTTTAAAAATTGGTAACCAATCTTTTAATTTTATTCTTCCAATTTTTTTTATTTTAAAATTTTTATTGGAGTATAGTTTTTTTTTAATTCTTTAATTTTTAAATTTTTATTGGAGCAAAGTTGATTTACAATGTTATGTTAGTATCAAGTGTACAGCAAAGTGAATCAGTTATACACATACATATACCCAAATTTTTTTTTTAATTCTTTTCTCATATAGGCCATTACAGAGTATTGAGTAGAGTTCCCTGTGCTACAGAGCAGGTTCTTATTAGTTATCTATTTTAGATATAGTAGTGTGTATATGTCAGTCCCAATCTCCCAATTTATTCCTCCTATCCCATCCCCTGGTAACCGTAAGTTTGTTTTATACATCTGTGACTCTACATCTGTTTTGTAAACAAGTTCATTTGTACCCGTTTTTTTTAGATTCTGCATATAAGTGATATCATATGATATTTGTCTTCCTATGTCTGACATACTTCACTCAGTATAACAATCTCTAGGTGCATCCATGTTACTGTAAATGGCATCATTTTGTTCTTTTTTATGGCTGAGTTATATTCCATTGTATATATGTACCACATCTTCTTTATCCATTCCTCTGTTGATGAACATTTAGGTTGCTTCCATGTCTCAGCTATTGTAAATAGTGCAGCAGTGAATACTGGGGTGCATGTATCTTTTCCATTTATGGTTGTCTCCAGATATATGTCAGGCGTGGGATTGCTGGATCATATGGTAGTTCTATTTTTAGTTTCTTAAGGCTCCTCCATACTGTTCTCCATAGTGGGTGTATCAATTTACATCCCCACCAACAGTGCAAGAGAGTTCCATTTACTCCACACCCTCTCCAGCCTGTATTGTTTGTAGATATTTTGATGATGGCCATTCTGATTGGTGTGAGGTGATACCTCATTGTAGTTTTGATTTGCATTTCTCTAATAATTAGTGATGTTGAGCATCTTTTTATATGCTTTTTGGCCATCTGTATGTCTTCTTTGGAGAAATGTCTATTTACACCTTCCACCCATTTTTTGATTGGGTTGTTTTTGTTATTAATTATTTTTTTTATATTGAGCTGTATGAGCTGTTTGTATATTTTGGAGATTACTCCCTTGTCAGTTGCTTCGTTTGCAAATATTTTCTCCCATTCTGAGGGTTGTCTCTTCATCTTGTTTATGGTTTCCTTTGCTGTTCAGAAGCTTTTAAGTTTAATTAGGTCCCATTTGTTTATTTTTGTTCTTATTTTCATTACTCTAGGAGGTGGATCAAAAAAGATCTTGCTGCCATTTATGTCAAAGAGTGTTCTGATTATGTCTTCCTCTAAGAAGTTTTGATTTGCATTTCTCTAATAATTAGTGATGTTGAGCATCTTTTTATATGCTTTTTGGCCATCTGTATGTCTTCTTTGGAGAAATGTCTATTTACATCTTCCACCCATTTTTTGATTGGGTTGTTTTTGTTATTATTTTTTTTATATTGAGCTGTATGAGCTGTTTGTATATTTTGGAGATTACTCCCTTGTCAGTTGCTTCGTTTGCAAATATTTTCTCCCATTCTGAGGGTTGTCTCTTCATCTTGTTTATGGTTTCCTTTGCTGTTCAGAAGCTTTTAAGTTTAATTAGGTCCCATTTGTTTATTTTTGTTCTTATTTTCATTACTCTAGGAGGTGGATCAAAAAAGATCTTGCTGCCATTTATGTCAAAGAGTGTTCTGATTATGTCTTCCTCTAAGAGTTTTATAGTGTCTGGCCTTACAGTTAGGTCTTTAATTCATTTTGAGTTTATTTTCGTGTATGGTGTTGAGCGTTCTAATTTCATTCTTTTACATGTAGCTGTCTAGTTTTCTCAGCACAATTTATCAAAGAGACTGTCTTTTCTCCATTGTATATTCTTGCCTCCTTTGTCATAGATTAGGTGACCATAGGTGTGGAGATTTATCTCTGGGCTTTCTATCCTGTTCCATTGATCTATATTTCCATTTTTGTGCCAGTACCATACTGTTTTGATGAGTGTAGCTTTGTAGTATAGTCTGAAGTCAAGGAGCCTGATTCCTTCAGCTCTGTTTTTCTTTCTCGAGATTCCTTTGGTTATTTGGGGTCTTTTGTGTTTCCATACAAATTGTGAAATTTTTTGTACTAGTTCTGTGAAAAATGCCATTGGTAGGCTGATAGAGATTGCACTGAATCTATAGATTGCTTTGGCTAGTATAGCCATTTTGACAATATTGATTCTTCCAATCCAAGAATGTGGTATATCTTTCCATCTGTTTGTGTTGTCTTTGATTTCTTTCATCAGTATCTTTTTTTTTCTTTAACTTATTTAGTAAGGTCTCAGACTTTTCTTTTTTATAATATTCATTTATTTAGCCTGCATTGGGTTTATGATGCTGCCTGCAGGCTTTCCCTAGTTGCAGTGAGCAGGGACTACTCTTCATTGCAGTGTCCTGGCTTCTCACTGCAGAGCCTTCTCTTATTGCAGAGCACGAGCTCTAGGCACATGGGCTTCAGTAGTTGTGGCACACTGGCTCAGTAGTTATGGCTTGTGGGCTCTAGAGCACGGGTTCAGTGGTTGTTGTGCATGGGCTTAGTTGCTCTGCGGCATGTGGGATCTTCCCAGACCAGGGCTTGAAAGCATGTCGCCTGCATTGGCAGGTGGATTTTTAACCATCTTTCATCAGTACCTTATAGGTTTCTAAGTATAGTTCTTTTGCCTCCTTAGGTAGGTTATTCCTAGGTATTTTATTCTTTTTATTGGTAATGGTAAATGAGATTGTTTCCTTAATTTCTCCTCTGATCTTTCATTGTTGGTGTATAGGAATGCAAGAGATTTCTTTGTATTAATTTTATATACTGCAACTTTACCAAATTCATGATGAGCACTAGTAATTTTCTGGTAGCATCTTTAGGGTTTTCTATGTATAGTGTCATGCCATATGTAAACAGTGACAGTTTTACTTCTCCTTTTCCAATTTGGATTCCTTTTATTTCTTTAGAATTTCTTTGTATATATTCAGGATAAGAGTCTACTGTTGAATGTATTATATGGGAAAAGTCCTTTACCACTCTGTCCTTGCCTTTTCACTCTCTTGGGATATGTGTCAATGAATAGACCTTCCCAATTTTGATGTAGTCAGTCCAAGTTATCAATTTCTTATTTGAATTCTCTGTTCTTTTAAAAAAAATTATTTTCAAGGTTGGATGATATTCTCTAGTTATCTTACCTATGCTTTATTGTCTTATTTTTCACTTACATCTTCAATTGATTTATGTTTATAGAATAAAAAAAGGATAAGATTGGTATTTTCTTTCTCATGTACCCATATTTATCCATATATGAACCTTTAGATCCAGCACCATTTTTTTTAACATCTTTATTGGAGTATAATTGCTTTACAATATTGTGTTAGTTTCTGCTGTATAAAAAAGTGAATCAGCTATAGGTAAACATATATCACCATATCCACTCCCTCTTGCATATCTCTCCCACCCTCCCTATCCCACCCCTCTAGGTGGTCACAGAGCATCAAGCTGATGTCCATGTGCTATGCGGCTGCTTTCCACTAGTTACCTATTTTACATTTGGTAGTGTATATATGTCAATGCTACTTTCTCACTTCGTCACAGCTTACCCTTCCCCCTCCCCGGGTCCTCAAGTCTATTCTCTACATCTGCATCTTTATTCCTGTCCTGCCCCTAGGTTCTTCAGAACCATTTTTTTTTTTTTTAGATTCCATATCTATGTGTTAGCATATGGTATTTGTTTTTCTCTTTCTGACTTACTTCACTCTGTATGAAAGACTCTAGGTCCATCCACCTCACTACAAACGTTTGTTGGCCATCTGTATATCTTCTTTGGAGAAAAGTCTATTTAGGTCCTCTGCCCATTTTTGGGTTGGATTGTTTGATTTTCTGATATTGAGCTGCATTAGCTGCTTGTATATTTTGGAGATTAAACCTTGTCATTTGCAAATATTTTCTCCCATTCTGAGGGTTGTTTTTTCATCTTCTTTATGGGTTCCTTTGCTAGGTAAAAGATTTTGAGCTTCATTAGGTCCCATTTATTTATTTTTGTTTTTATTTACATTTCTGTAGGAGGTGGGTCAAAAAGGATTTGCTGTGATTTATGTCATAGAGTGTTCTGCCTATGTTTTCCTCTAAGAGTTTTACACTGTGTGACCTTACATTTAGGTCTTTAATCCATTTTGAGTTTATTTTTGTGTATGGTGTTAGGAAGTGTTCTAATTTCATTCTGTTACATGTAGCTGTCCAGTTTTCCTAGCACCATTATTGAAGAGGCTATCTTTTCTCCATTGAATATGCTTGCCTCCTTTATCAAAAATAAGGTGACCATGTGCTTGGGTTGATCTCTGGGCTTTGTATCCTGTTCCATTGATCTGTATTTCTGTTTTTGTGACAGTACCATACTGTCTTTATTACTATAGCTTTGTAGTATAGTCTGAAGTCAGGGAGCCTGATTCCTTCAGCTCCGTTTTTCTTTCTCAAGATTGCTTTGGCTGGGCTTCCCTGGTGGCGCAGTGGTTGAGAGTCCGCCTGCCAATGCAGGGGACACGGGTTTGTGCCCCGGTCCGGGAAGATCCCACATGCTGCTGAGCAGCTGGGCCCGTGAGCCATGGCCACTGAACCTGTGCATCTGGAGGCTGTGCTCCACAATGGGAGAGGCCACAACAGTGGCGGCCCACATACTGCCAAAAAAAAAAAAAAAATGATTGCTTTGGCTATTCGGGATCCTTTGTGTTTCCATACAAATTGTGAAATTATTTGTTCTAGTTCTGTGAAAAATGCCATTGGTAGTTTGATAGGGATTGCACTGAATCTGTAGATTGCTTTGGGTAGTATGGTTATTTTCACAATGTTGATTCTTCCAATCCAAGAACATGGTATATCTCTATATCCATTTGTATCATCTTTAATTTCTTTCATTAGTGTCTTACAGTTTTCTGCATACAGGTCTTTTGTCTCCTTAGGTAGGTTTATTCCTAGGTATTTTATTCTTTTTGTTGCAATGGTAAATGGGAGTGTTTCCTTAATTGCTCTATCAGATTTTTCATCATTAGTGTATAGGAAGGCAAGAGATTTCTGTGCACTTATTTTATATCCTGCTACTTTAACAAATTCATTGATTAGATCTAGTAGTTTTCTAGTAATGTCTTTAAGATTCTCTGTGTATAGTATCATGTCATCTGTAATCAGTGACAGCTTTACTACTTCTTTTCCTATTTGGATTCCTTTTATTTCCTTTTCTTCTCTGATTGCTGTGTCTAAAACTTCAATAACTATGTTGAAAAATAGTGGTGAGAGTGGACAACCTTGTCTTGTTCCTGATCTTGGAGGAAATGGTTTCAGCTTTTCACCATTGAGAACGATGTTGGCTGTGGGTTTGTTATATATGGCCTTTACTATATTGAGGTAAGGTCCTTCTATGCCTACTTTCTGGAGGGTTTTTATCATAAGTGGTGTTGAATTTTGTCAAAAGGTTTCTCTGCATCTATTGAGATGATCATATGTTTTTTCTCCTTCAGTTTGTTAATATCGTGTATCACACTGATTGATTTGCATATATTGAAGCATCCTTGCATTCCTGGGATAAACCCCACTTCATCATGGTGTATGATCCTTTTAATGTGCTGTTGGATTCTGCGTGGTAGTATTTTGTTGAGAATTTTTCCATCTATGTTCATTAGTGATATTGGCCTGTAGTTTGCTTTTTTTGTGATATCTTTGTCTGGTTTTGGAATCAGGGTGATGGTGGCCTTGTAGAATGAGTTTGGGAGCGTTCCTCCCTCTGCTATCTTTTGGAAGAGTTTGAGAAGGATAGGGGTTAGCTCTTCTCTAAATGATAGAATTCACCTGTGAAGGCATCTGCTCCAGGCATTTGTTTTATTGGAAGATTTTTAATCACAGTTTCAATCTCAGTGCTTCTGATTGGTCTGTGTATATTTTCTATTTCTTCCTGGTTCAGTCTCAGAAGGTTGTAGTTTGTTAAGAATTTGTCCATTTCTTCCAGGTTGTCAAATTTTTTGTCATATAGTTGCTTGTAGTAATCTCTCATGATCCTTTGTATTTCTGTACTGTCAGTTATTCCTTCTTTTTCATTTCTAATTCTATTGATTTGAGTCTTCTCCCTTTTCTTCTTGATGAGTCATGTTAATGGTTTATCAATTTTGTTTATCTTCTCAAAGAACCAGCTTTTATTTTTTTTTGATCTTTGCTATTGTTTTCTTCATTTCTTTTTCATTTCTTTCTGATCTGATCTTTATGATTTCTTTCCTTCTGTTAACTTTGGTGTGTTTTTTTTTTTGTTATTCTTCTTCTAATTGCTTTAGGTCTAAGGTTAGGTTGTTTGATATTTTTCTTGTTTCTTGAGGTAGGATTGTATTGGTATAAACTTCCTTCTTAGGTCTGCTTTTGCTGCATCCCACAGGTTTTGGGCCATCATGTCTTCATTGTCATTTGTTTCTAGATTATTTTTTATTTCCTCTTTGATTTCTTCAGTGACCTCTTGGTTATTTAGTAGCATATTGTTTAGCTGGTTGGTTTTTACGTTTCTCTTTCATCTGCTGCTTATTTCTCTGTCTTTTCATTTTGCTTAACTTACTGTGTTTGGCGTCTCTTTTTCACAGGCTGCAGGTTTGTAGCTCTTGTTGTTTTTGGTGTCTGTCCCCAGTGGGTAAGGTTGGTTCAGTGGGTTGTATAGGGTTCTTGGTGGAAGGGACTTGTGCCTGTGTTCTGGTGGATGAGGGTGGATCTTGTCTTTTTCCTGGGCGTGACCACATCTGATGATGTGTTTTAGGGTGTCTGTGAACTTAGTATGATTCTAGGTAGCCTGTCTGCTAATGGGTAGGTTTGTGTTCCTGTGTTGCTAGTTGTTTGGCATGGGGTGTCCAGCACTGCAGCTTGCTGGAGTGGAGCTGTGTCTTTGCATTGAGATGGAGATCTCTGGGAGAGCTCTTGCTGATTGATATTACATGGGGCTGGGAGGTGTTGGGTGGTCCAATGTCCTGAACTTGGCTCTCCCACCTCTGAGGCCCAGGCCTGACACCTGGCTGGATCACCAAGATCCTGTCAGCCACACAGCTCAGAAGAAAAGGGAGAAAAAAAAAAATGAAATAAATTTTTAAAAAATATATTATTAAAATAAAAAAGTAATAAAAAAAAAGAGAGCAGCAAGTCCAATAAATAAATCCACCAATGACAACAAGTGCTGAAAACTAAACTAAGATAAACATATAAATCAGAAACTAGTCTGTCACATACAGCAAATCCCAAGTCTATTTTTGCTCCCAAAACCCACTGCCTCAATTTTGGGATGATTCGTTGTCTATTCCAGTATTCCACAGATGCTGGGTACATCAAGTTTATTGTGGAGATTTAATCCACTGCTTCTGAGGCTGCTGGGAGAAATTTCCCTTTCTCTTCTTTGTTCGCACAGCTCCTAGGGTTCAGATTTTGATTTGGCCCCACTTCTGCCTGTAGGTCGCCCTCTGGTATCTGTTCTTCACACAGACAGGATGGGGTTAATGGAGCAGCTGATTATGGGACTCTGGCTCACTCAGGCTGAGTGGAGGGAGCTGAATGCGGGGCGAGCCTGCAGTGGCAGAGGCCATCATGACATTGCAGTAGCCTGAGGCACGCCATGTGTTCTCCTGGGGAAGTTGTCCCTGGATCACAGGACCCTGGCTCTGGTGGGCTGCACAGGCTCCTGGGAGGGGAGGTGTGGATAGTGACCTGTGCTTGCACACAGGCTTCTTGGTGGCTACAGCAGCAGTGTTAGCATTTCATGCCATCTCTGGTGTCCACGCTGATAGCCGTGGCTCACGCTCATCTCTGAAGCTCATTTAGGCAGTGTTCTGAATCTCCTCTCCTCACGCACCCTGAAACAATGGTCTCTTGACTCTTAGGCAGTTCCAGACTTTTTCCCAGAGTCTTTCCTGGCTAGCTGTGGTGCACTAGCCCCCTTCAGGCTGTATTCATGCAAGCAACCCCAGTCCTCTCCCTCGGATCTGACCTCCGAAGCCTGAGCCTCAGCTCCCAGCCCCTACCCTCCCCAGGAGGTGAGCAGACAAGCCTCTGAGGCTGGTGAGTACTGGTTGGCACCGATCCTCTGTGGGAATCTCTCTGCTTTACCCTCTGCACCCTGTTGCTGCACTCTCCTCCGTGGCTCCAAAACTTCCCCCTCTGCCCACCCTAGTGTGTGGAAACTTTTCCTCCAGATCCTTTCCCTATTCTTTTGTCTCAGTTTTTTCTTTGGCTGTACCCTGGTACGTGGGGAGTTTCTTGCTTTTTGGGAAGTCTTAGGTCTTCTGCCAGCGTTCAGTAGGTGTTCTGTAGGAGCTGTTCCACGTGTAGATGTATTTTTGATGTATTTGTGGGGAGGAAGGTGATCTCTATGTCTTACTCCTCCACCAACTTGAAGGTCCTCTCAAACTTGCTGTTTTAAATGTATTGGAAAAATAAATAGCACCACCTCTCTTTCACAATTGTTTGGCAAGAACTAGTTGCATGGCTATACATATATAACAACTACAAGGAAGAATTTTAAATATAGTTTAGCCACAGCCTTTGCTACATACACATTATTGGAGAAGAATAGTATGGGCTGTGAAGAGTAGCTAAGAGTCTCAATTCACATAGAATGTGTCCAGTTGTACGTAGGAATTCAATTCTACTTGAATTTTCATCCTGTGATCTTCTTTATACAAATGGATGAAAAATAAAGAAATTGTATGAATTACTTGTCACAGTGTGTCTTCTCGTGGAGGCACCTCCAACCAGTGTCTTTTCTATCAAAGATTTTTAAGTTAGTATGTATTTATAGAATTTAGAAGTTAATTATGTTCCCATAAAGATGGAAAAATTTTAATCAGACATTTGAGACATCCATGGCCTTTTAATTAACCATATTTTAAGGTACTTTAATAAAACAAAATATGTTAACTGGAAATTTATCGGCAATAGTGATAATTTTATTTCAACAGTTGAGATACATTGTTTCAAATAATAATTAGCTTTATTTTAATACTCATATTTAATTCAAGATAGCTTCAGTGAGTTTGATGGGAGAGGGATAATGGCTGACTAATAAAAATATGAGAAAAAAATATGGCTTATGATTAGTGACCCCTCATAGGTGGTATAAACTTAATTTTATATTAAAGTCACAACACTCGATTTTGCCAAAACTCCACTGTATGTGCTGACATTTGAACACTTCCCACCCTGAGTTACATTGGTTATATCTTTACCAGAATATCTAATCTTACACCTGTATCATTTCTAGCCGTCATCCAGTGTATACACTCATTTTTGGATATGGGCAAGAAAATAGTCCCAATATTCTCATTTTATTTCAGCTCAATGTCTAGCATCTGCTCAGTTCTTTCCCACAGATCTATCTTCCCAAAGACCATAATTAGTCTTGGTATGGGCACTCCTTAGCTCAAGCAGTGGGGATTTGGAAGGAGTTTACCCATGTGGGCTGGGATGTCTACAGACATTTATGTGAGATCTGTATGAGGCAAAGCAGAGACTCAGTATGGGCCAGGGTTAGGAAATGGTTCTTCCTTCCCTGCTTCCATGAAAAAAGAGGAGTCTAATAAATAAATAAATCTAACAAACTGTTAAATAAAATATGAGGTACATTTATCAAGGTACAAAAATAGAACATATTTTATTTAACAATTTATTTGCTATACTTATAACATTTATATATTTGGCCATATGATATATGAATCTATTTCTGTGGTCTTGTCCAAGTCCCTGCAAACGTTAGGATTAGAACTGCCTTTTATATTTTTTTTTCACGATGGAAGAAACTTAATTTCTTTTGTTGAAGGAGCATTTCTTGTATCTGTACTCCTCTGTGAAATTATTTCTCCTAAAGTATTGCCTTTTGTTTCTCACCACCATATTCTTTCCAGTCAGTACCTCAGATAGCTACCATTCCCTCAGATACTTGTCACTGTTGGCGGTAGAAAACAGAGCTCTGAGATCAGCCTCCAACCCAACCTTGCCTCATCATCTTCCTTAAGCACAGAGCCCCACCACTAAATTCTTCTTACATAGAATTTCTGGAGCTGCTACTGCTACTGAGGCAGACCTTTTTTCTCTACATTTTTTTTATTACACTATAGCTCTCTTAGTCCAGGTATTGCTCTTAAACTTGTATAATTGTTATCTGCATAGTTATTTTAACTCATTCTCTTTTTTTTTTTTCTTTTTCTGAATCTTCTAAACTGTATTTGGAGCTGACAAAATCTTCCTAGAGACAAGGCCCTGAGCAGAGCCTGTCCCCACCATAAAGTTTTACATCAACTGTACACAACAAAATTAGCAGAGTGATCTTTGGCACTAGAATGGGTAACTCCTTAGCTGTTCATACAATATCCAAACTGCACATCACATGACATTAAATTGCTGGTTAACAGTTGAATTTTACATTTAAATTATCTTAAAAAGTTGGAAGTCCTAGGTAAGATTTTTTAGTATCAATATGCTAACCATATCTAACACTTAATGCCTGACATAGAGACTTCTGTAAGAGATTTATCGGAAAGAACACAACTGATAGTAAAGAAAAATACTTCCAGTCTTGGAAGTATATAGTCAAATGTCTTTGCTGGTTCAACAAGCCGACCCTGAAATGCAGAACTCTTACTTCTTTTATTTCTGTAGAGATTTTGCATGGGAGTAGGGCTTTCTTTTGTTTGGACTCCTGGATTTTGGAATACATAATCCATTCTCTTTCATGTAAGCTTCTTGAGGGCATAAACTATATCTCACTATGTACACTGCCCCACATACACCCATTTCCTTTCAACGCCCCTTTCCCCATACTGCACATACTCTATGAATATCATGCTCTAGTATTCATAAGAAATTTCATCAATGTTGAATAGAGGTATAAATTATTTCCATGGTATTTACTATCCAAAGTATATCATATTACATGTCATTTTTATCTTTTAGATTTATCTTTAAAAATGATTTATTGTTAACTTGATTTAGTAGCTATAAAACTACAAGTATAAGTCTTTCTTTGAATAAGTTCAATGGAAGTAAATGAAATCTAAAAGCTCTGCTTTGGATTTTTAGAAATGTTATTTTATACGTATACCTGCTCTCTTCTTTCTAACACATTACAGAACCCTAAATTAAATTTAACGATGGGTTTTAAAATGTAGTACCTCTTGGATGAATCAATTATTACAATAGATTGGGCTGAACAAAAATTATCTGTATTGTATGCTTCCAAAACTATCAGTTGCCAAATTATTCCATGGTTAATTAAAATATCATTGGTATGAAGTTTATGAAGCTGTCATGAATATACTGAAGCATTTTTCATAGACTTTTCTTACTGATGAGTCACAAACTTTATTATAGTTACCAGAATTGTGAGTGGCTATGCCTGATCTAAGTGTAGGCTGGATTTTTTGGTAAGCTTGAATGGGAATTTTTGGAATCGTTTTCCTCTACTAAATTCATTAGAAAGAAGATTTAGTCTTTATGGTTTTGTATTTGACAATCAATCCCATAGTAAACCATGTTTATGTTTTAGTTTTAATATGATATATGCTATTTTTATTCAGCATAAAATGCCTCATGCAATCCACAGAAACTGGAAAATATTTTAATGATTAAAAAATATTTACAATTAAGATGTAGACTACTGAGTTAAAAGTAACCCTGCGCTGAGATTTGAAAACACAGTTTCTAATTCTTCCTCTATGTTAATGTGCACTTCTTTAATAATGGCACTTACCTCAAGGATTGTTCTGTGTGTAAAATGGTATAATGCAAACTAAGTGCATAATTGTTATGTGTTCAACAGATGCTAGTTTTCAAAATTATTTTACTGTTAATATTATTTCACTTTTGTAGTTTTCATATTCTTTACCAGTAACGTGAGGGTTTGTACTTATTAATCTCTAACATTATCTGTTGTCTTAAAATTCTATTGTGCTATGAGTTATATAAATGTTGGCTTATTATCAGTGAGACAGTGAAAGTCTCCGGGTCTTTTTCTTTCTTTTTTTTAATAAATGCATCTTTTTTTTTAATATATGGGTTTTTTTAAATAAATTTATTTATTTTTGGCTGCGTTGGGTCTTCATTGCTGTGTGCAGGCTTTCTCTAGTTGCAGCAAGCTGGGGCTACTCTTTGTTGCAGTGCGTGGGCTTCTCATTGTGGTGGCTCCTCTTGTTGTGAAGCACAGGCTCCAGGCGTGAGGGCTTCAGTAGTTGTGGCACGTTGGCTCAGTAGCTGTGGCTTGCGGGCTCTAGAGCGCAGGCTCAGTAGTTGTGGCGCACGGGCTTAGTTGCTCCGTGGCATGTGGGATCTTCCCGGACCAGGGCTCAAACCTGTGTCCTCTGCATTGGCAGGCAGATTTTTAACCACTGAACCACCAGGGAAGTCCTCTGGGTCTTTTTCTGACTAGCAACAGAAGTCACTTTTCCTTACTGCTAAATATTCTCATGCATTGCAAGGAAAACGTAAGCTATAGTTTTACAAATATCTTACCAGAATAAAATTTAAATTTATGAAATCCCATTGATTAACATTTGATCAGGAAATAACATTTAGTTTAGATGAATGTTTTACTTTGCTGTTCTATAAAACTTTATTACAATTTAAATGTTCTCATTTGCTTAATATGAAAATGATGATAAATGTGTGGGAGAGTTGAGACTGCTACTTGCTTCACTTCCACCTATTAAGATTAAAAACAAACAAACAAAAAAACAAACAAACCCTCTGAAACGTGTATTTATTCACTAGCTACTCTAAGAGTCACTATACCCCAAATGCTGTGAGTGATGTTTGGCAAGACAGATGAAAGAATATTGTAATAGATCTAAAGAAAATGATAGGGGTTAGACATGTAATTATAGAGGTTTTCCAACCTAGATGAGAAATGCTTTTCTCTCTAATATGGGAAAATTGACAAAGAAAAAAGGAAATAGATAAAGCAACCTAAGAAAGTTGACACAAATGTGATACCACATCACATAGAAATATTAATAAGGATTCATTAATATAAAACTATAGGCAGTGATGTACTTACTCTATACACTCTTGAAAGATGTCAAATATAGCAAATCTCCATAAGCATTAACCAAGGAAACTGGCAGTAGAGCAGGAGCAACTATGCTGGGATGGATTCTAGGGTGTTTTCAGTGCATCTGTTTTCCATATGAGAGGAAAAGGATTAAAGTTTCCTTATTCTCCATATGAGAGGAAAGGGATTAAAGAATATGCCAAATGCAGATATATCCAGTTGAGGTCTAGGAGAGGATTAAATAAACAAATTTAGTTCATAGAATCAATATAATTTAAGAAGGGACAGTAAAAATCAAATTAGACTTTTCCTTATAAGCTACAGATCAGATGTTATGACTTTTATGAGAAAACAATTATTTAATGACGTAAGTACTATAGTAGAAAGTCTGAGAGTCAAGGCTCTAGGGCAAGTAACTTATCCTCTGTGATCCTTATTATAAAATGTACAAAATTGGATGAGAAGTCTTAAAATGTGCCACCCCCCCGCCTAAAATATTGACATTTTGGAGACAGAGATCAACTTGAAATAACATCTCCTGAATCCTCTTCAATATTCTTCATTAATCACCGGTAAAATGAGAATATAATCGAGTTACATTATCTGTTAAATACCTCTAAATAATGTACTTCTGATCTCTTTGTATGATCTATGGGCAAAGGTAACATTTTTTTTTGTTCATACATTAATTAGTGGATCTTTATTTTTAGTGGTTGAAGTATATTTAGGACATAAGCTACAAACAAACTAAAAGATAAAGGAAAAGTTTAAACTCATACATTCAGGAGAGATGTAGCCATATTATTGTTAAAAACCACCAACAACAATGAAATGTTTGTGTGGTGAGTCATGGGAGGAACAGCAGAAGGAGGGGATAGTTCAGAATTGTAGAATGTGCAAATGGAGAGTCTGTTTGCTGATGTTCTGAAGTGGAAATGTGCCAGGCAGTTACCCTCCTTATTTAGAAGCCTCAGACTGCCTGGCATGGATGTAACTCTCTCATGAGGGACTCCTTATGAATGAATAATGCAATTTGTACCAAATTATCTTACCACAGTGTAATGATTAGACTAGTAAATGTGGTTGGATCTCAAAACAGCCATATCTACTCTGACCAACAGCCTGCACAATGGTCCTGCAATTGAGTTGCCTTGTAGGATAGTTACTAGCTAAGTTAATGACATGTTTTGGTTACAGAATTTAAATGTGAGTAGAGAAGAAAGGGTTAGTTAATCCATCATGGAGTTAGAATAAGTAGCAGATGGAGAAAGGACCTAATAATGGAGGATTTATTCATTCTTCCTTAAAACCTGTGATGTCTTACAATATAGTCTCACATTATAAGTTTCTCACATCATGAGGTTGGCTATTTATAATCAGAGCACTGAGAATGGAAAAAATGACATCTCTGTGAATATTCAGAATGTCAAGGGAAGCCCTGGTTCACCTAGGCTCTCATATAGACTAGCTAAACACAACAAAAAGAGTAAAACTTCTTGTATTCCAAAGGAAGTTAAAGGAAAACTATTAATCGGAAAATGTATGAAATAAAAAGTGCAAGAGATAGAATTTATCGGGAAATATATTGAAGTGAGTCAAATAATAGGGACAAGAAGAGGCAGTAAGGAAACTAAAATTAGGAACCCAGGATAGAATATGGAATATTCACAAAAGTAATCTTTTTTTTTTAACATCTTTATTGGAGTATAATTGCTTTACAATGTTGTGTTAATTTCTGTTGTATAACAAAGTAAATCGGCTACATGTATATATATATCCCCATATCCCCCTCCCTGTTGCATCTCCCTCCCACCCTCCCTATCCCACCCCTCTAGGTGGTCACAAAGCACCTAGCTGATCTCCCTGGCCTATGCAGCTGCTTCCCAGTAGCTATCTATTTTACACCACAAAAGTAATCTTAACATATGGTCTTTCTTCTCCCCCTACTGGGGTTTCTGCAAGGCCTGGGCCACCCAGTCTCACTTAATGGTTTTGGACTGAATTGTTTGGGAAGTGAGAGTAAAGGAGAACTTAGACACTACTTGAAAACTTTGTTTTTTCCTTCCTCTGAACCTTTGCTTAACTAGCTTTCTTGCTGAAGACTTTCCTCTGTCTTCTCTTTCACTTAGCTGAATCACACACATCCTTTGACACTAAGTGCCAAAGCCAACATCAAAGTGGAGTCTAATTTTCCACTTGAAAATTCTTATATTTGTCTAATTTAATTGAATACAATTTGATGTATATATTAGAAGTTAGAATACTTCTATAATTGTCCAATCTAAATCTTTTCACCTGTTACAGCTGGTTAAATTCTATTTCCACATATATGATACATTCACTACTTAACAAAAAATTTCATACCCTTCTTTCTCCATGGGCAGACTGTATACACATCCATTCTTGACTTTGGACTTAACCACGAGCTATTTTAGGCAATGCAATGTTAGTAGGCAAGATGAAAATAGATGCTCAAAATGTGTGTGTGCAGTCAGTATGCCCCCTTTGGTCACTGCCATTATAGAGAAGAGTTTCCTCCGGGTAGCTGTTGCCTGTCCAACATGGGCCTCAGAATTAAAAATCAGAGTAGACTAGACTAAAAGCTGCAACCAAAAGTAGGCCAGAGCTACTTGAAGCTGACCCATAGATACATGAAAAAGAAAATCTAATTGTTAGATGCCACTGAGATTTGATGATTGTTTATTAAGCAATCATTAATAGATAATATTCCTTTTGCTAAGTAGAGAGCCTTGAGATAATCAATTCTATAGAGAAAAATAAGTTAGTGATAAGGCATAGAAATGAGGATAAGGTAGAATTAAATGTTTAAATAAGGAAGTCAGAAATGGTTTCATAATAATGATGATATTGCAAGTTGTTGAGGAAATGAGCCATGTACATATCTGTGGGGACAGAATTTCAAGCCAGCAGACTGGTAAGAGCAAAAATCCTGAAACCAGAATGTGCCAACCTTTTTTAAAGAATAGCACAGAGGTAAGTAGGGCAGGGAGACAGATCTAAAGGCCTTAGAGTCACTGTAAATTACATGGGAAATCACTGGAGGATTTTTTAAAGTATTTGTGGAATGAAATACGAGATTTATCTTTTAAAATAATTACTCTGCTTTGTTGAGAATTGGCGTGAAGGATGGAAGGCTAAAGCATCAGCACCCTGGCTGGTTAGGAAGCTATTGAAATAATTCAGAAGACAGTTAAAGATAGTTTAAAACAGTATAGCAGTGGTGTTCCAGGTCAGAAATATTCAATTTCTGGACATTTTTGAAGGTACAGCTGAGAATATTTGCTCATTAATTTTGATGTGAACTATAAAAAAATGGGAGGATCAATAATAATTCTAAGCTGGCTGGAAAAACTGTAAAGTGAAGTTGCTATGTTCTGTAAAGGGAAGTTGCTGTAAAGGGAAGGCAATGTAGGGAGCAGTGACAGAAGACACCTGAAAGCATGGAATGTAGCATGAGTTGAAGTGATATGTTTTTGACTGGATATTGACTGAAGAATTTTACTGATGACCCTGCAAAACAGTGCTAGGATCCACAGTAATAAACAATGGATACTAGATGCTCCATATTTTTAAAACGTTAATTCATAAATAGGGTCAGACACTATCTTCCAGGGCTTACAAAACCAGACCAAACCTTCTCTTCCTCAGTGAACTCCCTTTTTCCTACTCCCTTGCTCCTACTTCATTGCACTCCCCACTAGGGTATATAATGAAAAAAACTAAAGCAAAGGAGAAAAGAAGAAAAATCTGGGTTACCACTGATAAGGAAACTGATGTTAGAAATAAAATGATTTTACTCCCCTGCCTATTTGGGAAAAAAGTAGGATTCTTTCCTCCCCAAGCAGAGTGAGAATTTACAGGTAGAGCTTTACTCTTAGAGACATAGACACTGGAGCTTCCTGCAGGGTAGGAGACTGGTATCTCATTTTCCTACTAGAAGCTTACTGGGCCATTGAATTTCAGAATCTCCCTTATGTTATTATAATAACATAATGAGCTCTTTGCACAACTTGATACATGTTCCTGGATTTGGTGTTTAGTGCTTTTTTTGAGGTGGTGTAACTTGACAGAAGCTTAAGCAGAGGAACAACAAGAATCTATGGCATCTATGCCTGGGAAGAAGACAGTGAGGGGCACTCAGTGGTTCCTTTGGCTCCATATTTGGACATGGAAGTTAGAGATGGACATGGGACTGCCCAAGTGTCTGCTGCACCTGTAAACGTGTCGTACTACTCAAAGATAGTTTACAATGGACCATTGCTGGAGCCATGTTGAGACAAAGCTTCTCCTTTGCAGAGAGCTAATCACAGAAAGCAGGAAATAGGGTAAAGCTCTACATGGCTCCCAGAAATTTATGAACATTGTCGTCTGAAGCCACTAGGAGGAGACATAAACAAGCCAAAATGAAAATGTAGATTCTTTCTTATCAAAGATGAACAGATTATAAATGAAGTTACCTGCCTATTTCATTGTTCTTCTTAGCCTCAATCTCTCAGTCTCAGAATAAGAATCTTCAAAACAGAGAGGAAGACTAAGAATCAGACCATAATAACCTTCTTCTTCCTGTGCAAGGTGCTGGGGTAGGGGAAGAAATAAGAGTGGCAAATGCCACTCCAGGTACTATAAGAAGTTCCACTCTGACTACTGTAAGAAACAACCCTGGGTGTGTCTGAAGGATTACATAGGATTTAATTAGCAATAAGATTGGCTTTTTAAATAACTGTTTTTAACATTTAATATGGGAGAGTGATCAATAACCTATGGGATCTTTCTGAAATATTCTTGTTGATCAGGAAATAGAAACCTAATGATCATAGTTGAAAGTAATGATTAGAGAAAAAGATAATAGCTTTTAACAGGCTCCTTATGTCATACCTCTGTAAACCACATATATAGGTATAAATATAATAGATATAGATATAAATTTCTGCCATCTTGACTACTTTTTCCTAATAATTCCTTCTTGTTTTCTTCCTTTTTATAATGTAGATGTAGGAGTAAACATCAAAATTATGTCCCTTAGCCCTTCAAAGGATATCTGTGTTGATAGCAACTTGAGTGTTCTCTTGAAATATTAATATAAAATGTACATTTAATGATAAATGCCCCCCCTCTGAATTTATACAAATTCTGGTTGACCCCAGGAAAAAAGTTTTTCCTATTTAAGAGAAAATATTTATTTCAGATAATCTACCTTAATGGGAAGAAGGAATCAGTGAATCAATACATAACAATGAAGAGTTTACTACAGAGTCTTTAAGAGTATATCAGGTGATTCTCTATGTGTCTCAGATATGTAACTTAAAAAAAATAAAAGCATGCATAGATTTTAGATAATTTTTAACTGTCAACGCATACCCCATGGTGTCAGCTTGATGTCAGCTCTCAATTAGAAACACATAGTCATTTGGTTTCTTTCTTTTAATTTGAAGTATAGTTGATTTACAATGTTGTGTTAGTTTCTGGTGTACAGCAAAATGATTCAGTTACATATATACATATATTATATATATACACATATATAATATATAATGACATATTTTTAATATGTTGAAGAGACTTCATTTACTTTTTAAAAAAGTACACAGCACATCAGTCTATCTTTTTCTCTTGTTTTTTGTTGCTTGACTTTGAGATATTTTACCCCTAAGTATTGAGAAACAAACTGGGGGTTGTCTTTTTGTTTATGGTTTCCTTTGCTGTGCAAGACAACTCTCAGAATGGGATAAAATATTTGCAAACAAAGCAACGGACAAAGGATTAATCTCCAAAATGTACAAACAACTCATGCAGCTCAATATCAAAAAAACAAACAACCCAATCGAAAAATGGGTGGAAGACCTAAACAGACATTTCACTAAAGAAGACATACAGAAGGCTAAGAGACACATGAAGAGATGCTCAGCATCACTAATTATTAGAGAAATGCAAATCAAAACTACAACGAGAAAAAAAAACTACAACGAGGTATCACCTCACACTGGTCAGAATAGCCATCATCAAAAAATCTACAAACAATACATGCTGAAGAGGGTGCAGAGAAAAGGGAACCCTCTTGCACTGTTGGTGGGAATGTAAATTGATACAGCCACTGTGGAGAACAGTATGGAGGTTCCTTAAAAAACTAAAAATAGAACTACCATATGACCCAGCAATCCCACTACTGGGCATATACCCTGAGAAAACTATAATTCAAAAAGTCATATTCACCCCATTGTTCGTTGTAGCACTATTTACAATAGCCAGGACATGGAAACAATGTAAATGTCCATCAACAGATGAATGGATAAAGAAGATGTGGTACATATATATAATAGAATATTACTCAGCCATAAAAAGAAATGAAATTGGGTCATTTGTAGAGATGTGGTTGGACCCTAGAGTCTGTCATAAAGAGTGAAGTCAGAAAGAGAAAAACAAATATCGTATATTAACCCATGTATGTGGAATCTAGAAAAATGGTACAGAAGAACCTATTTGCAGAACAGGAATAGAAACGCAGACATAGAGAATGGACATGTGGACAAGGGGGGGAAGAGGAGGGTGGGATGAATTGGGAGATTAGGTTTGACATAAATTTACTACCATGTGTAAAATAGATAGCTAGTGGGAACCTGCTATATAGCACGGTGTGCTCTGTGATGACCTAGAAGTGTGGGATGGGTGGGGGGAAGGAAGTCCAAAAGGGAGGGGATATATGTTTTCACATAGCTGATTCATTTCGCTGTACAGCAGAAACTAACACAACACTGTAAAGCAATTATACTCCAATAAAAAAATAAAATACACACAAAAAATAACTAACTGGGGGTATGTACCTTGATCAACCAGTGTTCAATACAGCTACAGACAGAGCTTTCAAATTACACTATGCTGCAAAATGACACCGAAGAGCAAAGCATTGGCACTGCAAGAGGTGAGGGAGATCTCCCTCTTGGTAAGCCTGAGACCAACGAGTACGCAACATGCTCAATACCTCTGGAAATATCAGGGGGCCTCTAGATGCCCAGATAACTCTTTTGTGGTTAAAGCCAACTTAACTGGATGCTTCAAAATTATGAACAGCAGTTGAGATCGCACTTCAAATAGCACAGAATTGGAAAAGTAACTAAATCATTAACAACTTATTCAAACATAGTTTGTTGGGTGTAGTCAAGTAAGCATTTTTTCCCCCAGATCAGTTTCAGTGATTGCATTGTAATAATGGTTTTATTCAAGAACTACAGATGACCCTTCCTAAGGTATAAATTTTCATGCCAGGTTTTCAACTGGTAGCAGTTCTGCACACAAATTGACTGAGATTATTGCCAAGTCTGGCTAAAAAGAAGCATTATGTAGCAACGATGTTATCAGTTTCTGCTTTCCCTGATTCTGTTCAGAAATAGCTACTTAAACTTGTGCAATATGCCACACTGGCCAAACTGTTCATGAGCCATTTCTAATTATGCTCAAGAGATTTTTGTTGTTTTCCCCTATCCCCTCCACTGGTGGTTTTGAAAATTAGTGAACATTCCTCATTCATCCATTTGCTTGTTCAACTAATGTCAGTTGAGCTTCTATGGGATTAAAAGCACTCAAGCAGTTTATTAGTTATGGTTCAGTTGAAACAAACTACACAGTGATTTGAACAGAGAAAGTTTAATTTAAAGAACTGTTAACATTAATACGGGATTAGAGTAATAATTAATTGACTAGTAAGTAAAGAGAGATCTAGAGAACGTGGGAACAGCAGATATAAAGAGCATCGCTACACTAGGGCTTAGAGGATGCCTGAGGAAGAGCTCTCTACCCCAGGCTGAGATCTAGACAGTGATGGTGAAGGCATAACCATGACTCACTGAAAGGCAGGGACATGACCGTGGTGCCACACCAGTGGAAACTGATGCAAAGTCACACTCTATATTGCTACAGAAACAGCTAAAATGGATATATTTTACCAGAGGCAACGAGAGAGTTGCTGGTGAAAGACGATAGTAGATGCTGCTGGATGCCATGTGTCAAAGGAGCCAGCAAGCCACTGTCCAAATTGCAGGAGTCTGGCAATGGAAAATCTCCCACACAGTAGGAGTCTTGTACTGGTTTTTCAGTCTATCTCATTCTTGTAAACTTCCTCATATTTTTCTAAAGCATCTTATGCCACACATTATTTTGCAGCATTCCTATGTTTTGGTATGAGCCCATGAAAGAGATTGTCATGCAAGACACTGGGCAATTATAAATCTTCAAGACAAATTCCTTTTTTTCTTCACCAGCTGCAATGCCCAGTAGTGATTAAACAAAGATATGAGTGAAGTTCTTGGGTAGGAACCTTAAGTATGGGATATACAACCATCTATTTTTATATGGAATGGCTTCAAAGGCTACTTCTGAGGTTCTCAGTATATCATATAGGTACAATATGTGTAAGAATATGCAAAATAGCCACCTGCCTAATTTGTTAATTAATACGATGGCCCAAAGTATTTTGGATAGAAGACTTGCCAAAATAGAATTATGTTCTGTACTCTCTGGTACATTGCATTTGGAATAATGAATCTTACTGTTATTTTTATTTCCTAATACAGTGGAGATTTGTGAAATTAAAGCTCTTTATTTTCATATTTTCTTTTATCAAACTATTTTTAAAATTTATTTATTTTATTTATTTATTTTTGGCTGCGTTGGGTCTTCATTGCTGCGTGCAGGCTTTCTCTAGTTGCGGCGAGTGGGGGCTACTCTACGTTGCAGTGTGTGGGCTTCTCATTGCGGTGGCTTCTCTTGTTGCAGAGCACGAGCTCTAGGCATGCAGGCTTCAGTAGTTGTGGCTCGCAGGCTCTAGAGCACAGGCTCAGTAGTTGTGGCTCACAGGTTTAGTTGCTCTACGGCATGTGGGGTCTTCCCAGACCACTGCTTGAACCCATGTCCCTTCCAAGAGCAGGCAGATTCTTAACCACTGAGCCACTGGGGAAGCCCCTTAAAGCTCTTTAAAAAACATAACAATTTTCCAATAAAACTTTTAAGTAGAATATCCCATCCTTCCATGATGGGAGCTAATACATCATGGGAGCTTTCTTAGTTTTTATATGGTAGAGACTTCTGATTGCAGTGTGGTAGTATTCCAGGTTCACTAGAGAAAATTTCCATAACACAGGAACATGACAATAAATGGTTAGTAACTCTATATTAGTTTCCTATTACTGCTGTAACAAATTGCCACAGATTTGGTGGCTTAAAAAATGTATTATCTTACAGTTCTAGAAGTCAAAAAACTGGTATGGTTTTATGGGACTAAAATCAAGATGTTGGCATAGCTACACTGATGCAACTATTGTTGAAAAGTGTGTTGTTTAATTTTCACATATTTGTGAATTTTCCAATTTTTTGTTTTTACTGATATCTAGTTTAATTCCATTATGGTCAAAAAAGATACTTGGTATTATTTCAAATTTGCTAAGACTTGTTTTTTAACCTGACATATGATCTATCAGAGAATGTTCCATGTGTACTTGAAGAAGAATGTATTCTGCTGCTGTTGAGTAGAATGTTCTGTGTATGTCTGTTAGGTCTATTTGGACTATAGTGTCATTTAAGTCCTCTGTTTCCTTATTGATTTTCTATCTGGATGTGCTGTCCTTGTTGGAAGTAGGGCAATACACTCCTACTGCTGTGTATTCCTCCCTTCAGAGCTGTGAATATTTGTTTTATATATTTAGATACTCGGATGTGGGTGATGTATATATTTATGCAATGAATTGGCCCTTTTATCATTATATAATGACCTTCTTTGTCTTTTATGACAATTTTTGATTTAAAGTCTATTTTGTCTCAGTATAGTCACTCTTGCCCACTATCAGATCTATATTTGCAAATATTTTCTCTCTTTCTGTGGTTTTTCTTCTTACTTTCTTTCAGCACTTTTTTTTTCATGTAGTACAGTTTACCTATTTTGGCTTTTGTTACTTATACCTTTACTTTCATATCTAAAAAATAACTTCCTAACCCAAGATTACATAGATTTACTCAAACATTCTCTTCTAAGAGTTTAATAGTTTTAGCTCATATATTTAGATCTATGGATTCATTTTGAGGTTTTTAAAAAATATGGTGTGAGGTAGGGGTGCAAGTTCATCCGTTTGAATGTGGATATCTAGCAGTTCAAATAGACCATGCTTCCCCCAACTAAATTGTCTTGACAGCTTTGCTGAGAATCAATTGATCATAAATATTATCCTATTCCATTTATCTTTATATCTATTCTCATGCAAGTGCTACATGGTTTTGATTACTATAGTGTCATAGTAGGTTTTGAAATTCACAGGTGTGAGCCTTCCAACTTTGTTCTTTTTCATGATTGTTTTGGTCATTAGGTTTTCATGTCCATATAAATTTTAGAATCAGTTCTTAAATTTCTACAAAAAAGTCAGATGAGAGTTTTAATTGAGAGTGTATTGAATCAGATAACCAATTTGGGGAATATTGCCAACTCAATAATGTTAAATTTTCTAATCTATGAACTTGAAATGCATTCCGTTTATTTATATCTTTATTTTCAACAAATTGTTATAGTTTTAAGTATAAATATTATACTTTTATTAATCACATCCCTACATATGTTTGATATTTATATGAATGGGATTGTTTTTTAAATGTTTTTATTGTTCACTGCTAGTGTAGCAAATGATTTTTGTATATTGCTCTTAGATCCTTTATCCTTGCTTAATTTATTTGTTAGTTCTAGTAGATTTTTAGTGGATATCCTGGGATATTCTATGTACAAGATCATGTCATCTGTGAATAAGCATAGTTTTACTTCTTTCTTCCCAACCTGAATTTAAAATTTTTTTTCTTGCATAATTTTCCTTGCTAAAAGCTCTGGTACAGCCTTGAATAAAAGTAGTCAGAGTAGATATCCTTGTCTTGCTTTCAGTCTTGGCTGGGAGGAAACAGTTGGTTTTTCACCATTAAATATGATGTTATTTGTAGGATATTTTTTGTTGGTGGTGATGCTCTTTATCAGTTGAGGAAATTCTCTTCTAGTCCTAGTGTATTAAGTGTTTTTATCATGAATTGGTGTTGTAATTTGTATGCTGCTCTTTCTATGAGCAGCAGGTGTTTTCACCCCTTTATTCTAATGATATGATGAATTACATTAACTGATTTTAGAATGTTAAAAAAATCTTGCCATCTTGAGATAATACCTAATTAGTCCTAATGTATAATCCTTTTTAACATTGCTGGTTTGGGGTTGCTAGTATTTTGTTGAGAAATTTTATGTCTGTATTCATAGCAGTTGTTATTATATAGTTTACTTTTCCTGTGATATCTTTGTCTGGGTTTAGTATAAGGGTAATACTGACTTTATAGAATGAGTCTGGAAGTGTTCTAGCCTCCCTTATTTTCTGGAAGAGTTAGTGAAAAGTTAGTATTCTTCTTTTAGTGCTTTGTGAAATTCACCAGAGATGTCCTCATATTTCACCAATATGTATGACACTATTTAATTTTTAAGAAACTTATTATCAGTTTGATTATGAGTGGATGTTAAATTTTATTAAATTCTTATTCTACGTCTTGATATAATCACTTATTTTTCCTTCTTTATTCTGTAATGTGTATTATTTAACTGAAGAAATTTTTTGAATGTTAATACTATAATCATGGCAAAACTATTCTTTTACACAATATATTATTATTTTATACATGAGTGGACTCAACTTGCTAATATTATATTAAGGACATTTGTATCTACAGTTATGAGGAAATTGATTTGTATTTTTCTTATTTGTCAGGTTCGGGAGTCAGGGTTATGCTGCTATCATACAACAAACTGTACGCTCCTCTTTTTTAGAAAGGTTTTTGTGTGGGATCTGTATAGTTTCTTCCTTAAATGTTTTACAAAACACTCTAGGAAGGAATTTTCATTACGAAAAGGTTTTGATTATGATTTCAGTTTCTTTCATGGATAAGGCACTATTTGAATTTTTTATTTCTTCTTTCGTTTTTTTGCCTTTCAAAAATTGTCCATTTCGTTTAACAAATTTATCGGTATATATTACACTTCCCTTTTGATTTTTAACTCTTTGTAAGGTAATATCTTTAAGCATCTTTTAAAACAGAAAAATCTAATTACAAATGCTGTAAAGCTGACCTTTAGTCGCAATGAGTGAATGCTATTATGAATGAAAGTAACTTTCTACTTGCTCAGGTCAAAGCCCTTTTATTGTTCTTTGTGATGAACATTGCAAGTAGGCATGAAGGTGACCACTAAAAGGATTGAAATTTATCTGTAGATTAATAAATTTTAGCCATTTTTCCCCCCAAAATAAAGAGGCTCTTGGGAGAGGGCACCACATATGCATGTAGATAAAAGAGAATAGAATGTTGCTTTAGACTCAAAAATTAAAATATTTATCACCAGGTGGTTTTTCCTTTAGGATATTTCAGGTAGGGGATAATCGTTTTTTGTAGCATCCTTTAACAGCAGCAGAAGTAAACAACTTTGCACAATCTGTTTGGGTCCCTAGGAGAGTTGTTGTGTTATTATTAGCACTACAAAGGGAAACAAATTTTATGTTGGTGCATAAGTTGGCAACCTGAATCATCAGCTCCATTTTACAAAGTTACATTACAAGGGACAAGTTATATAATAAAACACTGAGCATGTCTCTGTGAATAATTGGCTTCTTTTACAAAGTTCCAAATGATAAATAAATACATTTAAGCACCATCAGCAATAACTTATATTTACAAAATTAAACTCTAATAGACGTAATAAATTACATGGTTTCCAAAACACTCAATTTTTGTCCTGTCTTATCACCTCATATAAACAGGTTTGACACTTTAGTCAAATGTCTTATTCAGGCTTTTTTCCTCTTTCTTCTTCCTCCTCTTCTTTCTCTTTTTTTCCAGATAGGCCAAATTGACTGACATAGAGTGGGGACTAGTTTACTTAGTTTCCTAATCTCTCCTTACTATCCATTTTCTGAAATGACTAACAACTTCTTTTCTCTTCAAGCATCCAATACACTGCCTTCTCCTAGTTTTTCTTTTATATGACCCTCTGTTCTTCCTCAGCCTCCTTTCCTAACTCCTTACCCTACAGAAACTCTCTGTATGGTTTAGTGCACAAGAGGTCTGGCTACAGACATTTTCCACTCTAATTATTCTTATTCCTTAGATGATCTAAGTGTATAGATTTAAATCTCATATATGCACAGATATGTCCAAATTAATGTTTTACCCTGAACTCTCTCATGAAATACCTATTATAGCTCTACTTTGAAGTCTCATGGACATCTCAAACTCACAATGTCAATCTTAAGTATTTATTAATTCCCTTTTTAAATTTGCTCATGGCTCAGTTTTTTCATATCTTTGCCAGAGCACAAACATTAACCCAGTTTATTGGGGGTAGAAGACTTGCAGTTATCCTTCTCTAAATTCTTTCTCCACATCCAAGGACTAACCCATTAGCCAATCCTGAAACTCTGCTTTCAAAGTAGGCAGTGAAACTAATGACCATGTACCACCTTCACCTTCTTTAGGCTGTCCAAATTAATATTGTAGTAATCATTTAACTTGTTATCCTGTTTCTGTTCTTTCAGTTTTTTGAATATTTGATAAAAGATAGTGTTGTGTGTTTATGTGTATGACATAGGAGTTTTGAAAATAAAAATACATTAATAAACCCATCATCAAATTACTATTATATCTATTGTGTAAAACTCACCTTACTTTTCCTTCAGAGGTGATCATTATTGTAGAAACTTTGTTCACTCTCCCACCAAAAAAACAATTAGAAAGCTGATGAAATATATGGACCAATGGTTTTTGAACACTGGATAGCAGTCCGTGCAGAACTGTGAACTCTGGGAGAAAGATGACAATTGAGATGAGCTTAGTGACTGCCCTGCTTTTTTTCTCTTATAAACACATTCCGGACTACAGTGCAAGGATGAGAATTCCAGTATGGTGGTGCTGTTGAGATAAGGAAACAGATCAGAGCTGAAGTTGGCTAAGGGGGCTGGATGTTGTCAAACAATGTTTCCCCAAACAGGAAGCTATACAGGAAAGAGCACCAGAAATCTGCATAGCAATTCCTTTTAGTATTTACAGAATAATAAACAATGGATTCATAGCTCCATGATACATGGCAAAAAATTAACCCTTTAATAAAGCTACTTGAGGGCTTCCCTGGTGGCGCAGTGGTTGAGAGTCCGCCTGCTGATGCAGGGGACACGGGTTCGTGCCCCGGTCCGGGAAGATCCCACATGCCGCGGAGCAGCTGGGCCCGTGAGCCATGGCCGCTCAGCCTCCACGTCCGGAGCCTGTGCTCCGCAACGGGAAAGGGCACAACAGCGAGAGGCCCACGTACCGCAAAACAAATAAAAAAATAAAAAATATAAAGCTACTTGAGTTCTATGCCTGCCCTAGCTTTAATCTAGGGATAGTTTAGCTCTGCTACTAAGGTGTGATCTGTGTGTGTGCTCTCCCTGTTGAATGCCTCAGGAGATCAGTAAGAATTTCCACTCCTAACTAACTTTGGCTGTCTAGAGCTTATAATATCTCCATGCCCTGTTTGAGCTCTAGAAAATTTTTAGTTTACATCTCCCACATTGATATTTTTGGTTAATGATTTTGTGTCATTATTATATTTTCTTCTAAATATTAAAAAATTATGCCTTCCATATTCACTTCTTATACCCATCTTAAGCTGTGTGATAAAATATATAGAGATTAAAATTCATTTTATTTCTTTATGGATAACCCATTTACCCTGCAAATTTATTGAATAGTCCATCCCTTCCTCCCAACCTACAATGGATTCTCTGTCACATCAAATTTACATATATGAAAAGGTCTGGTTTAGACTGCTTAATGTTTAATGCTCTGTGCCAATACCACTTTTCCTTAGTTACCAGAACTTTATAATATCATTATATCCTATAAAGAGTTCCTCTACCAGAAACTTGCTCATTTTGAATGATTATATAATTCTGTTTTGTTTTCTTCCTACTCTTGATCCTTATATACATATGAGTCAACTTGTTAGCTCCATGAAATATCACAATGTGATTTTGATTCATATTATATTGTGTCTATGGATCAGTTTGGGGAGACTGCATATATTTATAATAAATAGGGAATATCACTCAATGCGTTTAATTCTTTTTAATGTATTTAGAATTTTAATTTTTCTTTCCTAAACATCTTTCTCACCTATTGTTTGATAACAAAATATGCTTTCTGCTCCTTTTTACCAAAGCTGTTTTATAAAATGTATTTTTTATTTCATTGTGTCAGCTTACATTTATCTTTTTCCTTTCTTCTTTCAGTGTGTTCTCTATATGTAGATACATTTGAGATCCAGATAAGCAGCTGTCCCATTTTAGTTATTCTTAAAAATAAGAATATTTTTATTTTACTCTCATTTGTAATATTTATTTTATTTTCTGAGTTCAGCATTCTAGGTTGACAGCTAGATATTATTTCACTTCATTTAAATTATAGTTTTGTTGTTGAAAATTCTGTTATTTCTATTTGTCCATTGTTATTAGGTAACCTGCTTTTGTTATTGTTCTGCCTGTTTTTAAGACCTTTTTCTTTCTTCGACATTTGATAATATGCATATGAATTTATATTCATTTATCCTGATAGAAATTTTTACAACTAATTTATTTGGATTTATATCTTTCATAAGTTCTAATCATTATTTCTTTAAATATTATGTTTTCTTCATTTTCGGTCTTCTCTACATCTAAACTTTAATCGATAGTTGTTATAACATTTAATTAATCCTCCATCTCAATCACTATTACATGTTTTCTATCTGTGTTTCACATATATTTTCCAGGTCACTAATTTTTCATCAGCTATATAGTCTTTGCCAGGTTTTGCTTTGTTATAGTACTTATTATCTATTTTAATAGTATACATCAATGTGTTTGTATATATATGTATACATGAACATAGATGCATACTTATACATGTATATGTATTATATGCCTATATGCATATATGTATATATGTGTATATGTATATAAAACATATATAACATGCTCTGACTATATCATTTGGATCAAAGTTACATGAAGATATTATTTTCTTTGCTGTAAGTTCTGCAGCACATATCACCACTCGATAAGTACTTCTTGATGACTTAATATATATGTACTTCTTTTTTATTTTGTTTTAATTAAACAATATATGTATACTCAACTAAATATAGTTTTATTAACTGATATAACCCCAAAATTATAACCCAATAGGCTATTGGGTTTTTCTAAATAAAATTATATATAAAATTTACAAATATCAGATATCCTGATAGTGCTTAACTATAGAGGTTCTATCCCTAGATCATACAAATGCTCCATTTTGTAGTCAAATGAGTAAATGAATGAATACATGAATGGAACCAGCCATTTGAATTCTATGATGAGGGAGGGGCAATTACCAGAGACTAGGCCATGTTGATTGGAAAAATGTCCAAATACAAATGTTTGTTTTGGGGAATAAAAACTAAAATAGTATTGTGATTGGATTATAATGTTGGCAGTTATATCAATTAATAAAACTGCATAATTCAGTGTTTTTATTAAAAATTATAAAACATGATGAAAATATAAGTATATATACTGATCTCATGTTGGTTGCAGAGTTATATAGAGGAGTTGTTCTAATATAATGCCTACTCAGGAAAAAGAAATAGGAGAAAGGAAAAAAGGAAAATAGCCATTTTATTAGGGAGGCAGTCCTATTAAATGAATACATGTCCAGGAGTGTTCATGTGAGAGAAGTCAAGTTATTCCTCAATGGTTATTATTTTAAGCTTCTTCCATAGGTTGAACATCTTTAATATTTAAAATGTAGTACTATAAAATTGTTTACATATACATTTTATATATTTGGAATATACATTTATTTGAACATATCACAGAGACGTTTACACAAAAGTAACTACAGTGTGTTTTATTAGTGACCAAAGAATTTTCAAGAGTGATTTTGACTATCCCTTATTAACCAACCTGGAATGATAACCATTTGTATATTTTATCTTTTTGCTGTAGCAATGTTTCATAGCAAACAGCATGGGAAATAAGTGGCTTAAAGGCAAAACCACTTATTTTGTGTCCGTGGGTATATGAATCAGCTGCATCTTTGCTTGACTCTGCTAGGCTGTACCGGGTTCAGTAAGATTCACCTCCAAGATGCAGGTTGGCTCTAAATGTGTGTTTAGATCCAAGCTGAAAGGGCATACCCTATCTGGGATATGAAATTCTCACACCTGTGGACAGGGGCACAAGAGAGAACTAACCAATCCATGCAAGCACAGATAAAGCCTCTCTTTGGATATGCTCATGTGTCATACCCTCTAACAAACATTGTTTTGGCCAGAGGGAATCACATAGTCAAATGCAACACTCACAGGGTGGGAAAATAAAATACTCCCCTAGAAGTGGGTAAGAAAGATTAGTATTTTCTGAATAACAAAATGTACCATATTATGTAAGTACAACTCCAAAGTTGGCTAAATTTTCCTTATGAAAAAATACCTACAATGTTCAGTTTGTGTTATACATAAAAAATAATTAGGAAATATTATATTTCAGAAACATTTGTTTCTGTTTTCCCCAAACTTAGGCTCTTTTGATTTCAGTATTTTAATAAGATTTTGAACAGCTTTTTATAATTTCTTTGCATTGCTTTAGTTTGTGACAAAGAATATTAAACAAGTTTGTTAGAGATTTCAACATATACCATGATTTGGTCTACTAATTAGCTTTATAGAAACAGAAGTCATGAAGTCCCATAGAAGTGTTATTTATGGAGAATCTAAATTTCTTCCAAGTGAACTTGTTTACTATTAACTGTCCTTTGCAAAAAAAAAAAAAAATTGCTATAGCTATATTTAATGAGAAGCATAAATCACACCTAATGGTCCATGATTCAGATTACCACCAATTTATGATGCTAAAATATGGACTTAGGAATCTATCTTTCTATGACTAGTTCACTTTGTGTTGAAATATTTATGGATGGGGAGAATAGCTTTAATTTTTTAAAAAACTGCAGCAATGGAACATTGCACGTCTTTGTTTATTTGGTTTATAAATATTGAAGTCATAAATATTGTTGATTAAAACTAGGGAATGAAAATATAAAGGCAGGCAAGCATGTCAACCTAGAAAACCTGTCTAAACAATAGCAACAACAACAACAAAAAAACAATTTTGGGGACAAGGAAGACGAGGAGAGAAAAAGAAGTATGTGAATTAATGTTTTATTAATGGTGTCAGTCCCCTATTTGCAGAAGCTTGTGACACTGGGTCATTGGGTCATATACTGAAGGCTAGACCAAGTGGTTCCCATATTGTTAGGAGATCATTTTGATGCTTGCAGTCTTGAGATCTAAAATGTGAATGTCTTCAGTTTAGCAGAAGAGTACATTTTAAAATTTAACTAAGATGAGAACATAGTTTATACATTTCAATATTCTCTTAAATTTAGACTTTTCCTAACACCATAACAATTAGAGGAATGACTAGTTTTTTCAACACTTCACCCAAAGCTAAGGTGTATGATGAGGGGCATTTCCTACTTCTTCATTCTCCTTTTTTCCTTACATGGCTGTGATAATTAATCTCCTACTGATAGTTACTTAATGTTTTTCTAGCCTTTTTTTCTTATCATATAGGTCGTACATGCCTACCTATTTTACATATGTATTTCAGTAATGATTGTGAAAGTATCGATTGAGTACTGAAAGCCAGATTCTTTCATCTAGTCACTTATATTTAGGGTAACTTGTTTGTAAATAAATAGGCAATATAAAATCTGTGGGGGGCTTCTCAAGGATACCTTATTTTCTGATAAGTGACAGGTGTGAAGAGAGTGTGCATTGCTTCTGTCCCTTTCTCCTTCTTTCTTCCTGGAATAGACTTGGTTTCTGATGATGAGTTTGACATATTGAAACCATGATGAAACAAGTACAGGGAGAAAAACACAAGATGCTTTAAGGATGTCAGGGAAGAATAAGAGAGTCCCCAAATGGGTTAGATTGTTAAACTTCTTTGCCAACGTCAAACACTGTCTATGTCCAATTATATGTGGAAAACAAAAGACTATTTTTAAAGGCATGATTTATCAAGTTTTTATAAAGGCATGATTTATCAAGTTTTCAGTTCTTTGTGTCAGAAGCACCTGTACACAGTATAGAATATTTATGTAGAATAAATGGTATACAGAATTTCAATTATAAACAATATCAAATTTTCCTTTAAAAATTATTCAAATTTACACTCTACAAACAGCAAATAAGAATGCATGTTATCCTACATCTCTAAGATATTGTTACTAGTTTATGTATTCACTAACATGTATTAAGTGCTTAATAAATGTGCCCAGCATTGTACTAATTGTAAGAACAGGAAAATAATAAGGCTTCTGCCTTCCATGTTTCCAGTTATGTTTTTAGGTCAATTTTATTTGTTTCCTTCATTAATCCTGCAAAGTTCTTTATATTTTGTGTTTGTTCTATGGTTTAGATCAAGGGACAATATAAGAAGTTTAGAGAATAGATTCTAGAATCAGTATGCTTGCGACAGGAATCTTGTCACCTCTATAGCTATGTGATGATGGCCCATTTAACTTCCCTGAGACTCAGTTTCACCTGTAACTTGAGGATAATAAGAATACCTATTGTAAGACTTATGAGTTATACTCAGCACCTAGAACAGATACTGTCTAACATCACCAAATATTATGATTTTCAATTTATTTTATAATTAGTTTATATGTATAAATGTTACAAAATTTGGCATATTAATTTGCATATCATTGTCTTTTTAAATTTTGTACTGCTTACAATAGCTTAACTGTAATGTTTGTAGATATTTAATCATATTATCTGAAAATGATGTTTTATATTTCTTAATCATATTATCTGAAAATGATGTTTTATATTTCTTTCTGATATTTATACTATTATCTTTGTTATCTAATGGAGTTAATTAGAATTTCCAGAACAATATTATTTATTATAATTATTATGTTAGAAGGCTTTCTATTTGAAATATAAAATTGCTGTTTCCTAACTAACTATGATATTTTTATTCACCTTGGCATGGATATCTATCTATTTTCTCTCTCTCTCATGATTTTGCGGTAATGTTTTTGCATAGTTTTCATACCTTTAACAATTTGTTCACTATATCAAATTAATTCCTTATTTAATTTGTAATTAAATTTATTCTTTGAATTATTGATTCAAATCAAATTATTATATTGAAGAAGTCTTTGAAAAAAAGGTGTACCTAGTCCTTCTGAATGCGTAGTAATAGTGTGTGAGCCATATTCTTCCCTCTGACCTCTGTTTAATAAGGCCTATGTATTGGTACCAGGTGAGTAGACCAATTCCCTCTATATCATCTATTGCCATTAATAGTACTGCATAACCAAGACTTTTCTCTTGATCCAGTAAGCTAGGCTGAACTTATTCAGATGGTAGTCACAGTGTTCTAAGAGAGAAGGCTGAAGCTCTGTTTCAAGGGGCTGGGAAATAGACACCTTTTCATGGGAGGAACTACACATGAAGGTACATGGATACAAAGATTATTTTCTACAAATTATCTATTACACTCTCTCTCACTCCTGAGGAGTCATAGTAAATCTCATTTTGCAATGAGGTTTTTTTGTTTTATTTTTCTTATTTCCTCATATATAATCTAAAGTATGTGAATCACATAATTACCAAATAATTAGATGAAATTGATAATAATTTGGCAGGTTTTCATTTAAACACTACTACTTGTTTGATATGTAAATGTTGGTGTGTGTTTTGCCATGTTTGAAACTCATTACTACATTACTAGTTCTTGGGCAGTTCAACACCTGAATGCCTATGTCACTTTACCTGGATTAATTGTGTAGCAGCTAAATACCTTGCCTCCCTCCTGGTATATGTAAGACTGTAAAGACTGTACCCAGCTGGGCCCCAAAAGGAGGCCAATAGAATTCACATTTGGTTGTTCCATATAATGTAGGAACACTTTTTCTTTTCTAAGCAACTGGATAGTAACCATATATTAGAATTCTTAAGAGAAACAGAACATATATACATAAAACATACGTTTTTTCTATTGTAAGGAATTGTCTCAAGTGGTTATGGAGGCTGAAAAGCTTAGATGTCCCAAGATATGCAGTCGGCAAGGTGAAGACCCAGAAGAACTGATGGCATAAGTTCCAGTCTAAGTCCAAAGTACGTGTCAACAGCAGAAGTTCCAATATGAGTCTGAGTCAAAAGGTAGGAGAAGACCAATGTCCCACCTCAAAGACAATTAGGAAGAGAAAGTAAACTCTCCCTTACTCAGCTTTTTATTCTACTCAGGTCTCCAATGATTAGATGAGGCCTGTCCACATTAGGGAGGGCAATCTGTTGTGCTCTACTGACTCCAATGTTAATTTATCCAGAAATACCTTCACAGATACATCCAGAATAATTTTTAACCAAATATCTGGATACCCTGTGGCACAGTCAAGTTGACACATAAAATTAACTATCACAAACCATTATTTTTTGATTACACATAGATAGTAGAAATAACTGTTCCTATCTCTGCATTATTAAATCCTTCCTGGGATATCAAGAAACCATATTATCCAACAATTACTTTTGACTACCCTTGTTCCTTCACCTCTCCCCACTACACTGGGCTGCACTCTCCCTTCCTCTCTACTAGGTGTTTGTTTGGAAGATGATTAGCAGCAGTAAAATTGGTTTAGATTTTATTCATATTCCAAGAAATTGAATTTGTGTCTCTTTAAGGCATATGCATTTAAAGAAAAAATAACCTATTTTATCTGCACCTTTGATACTAAAAATAAATATAATCAATCATTCTTAATCACAAAAATACTTTTATCTTTAGTGTACCCACTTACTTAGGAATTTGAACTGAAAAATTTCCTAAAGATTTTCAAGAATTAAGAGTAGATATGAAGAGTAATACCTAGGAACAAACTAAGTGACTACCCACAAACAGAAATGGCTGATTATAAAAATCACAGAACAAAAAGAGTTATGAATTTTATCGTCCTGAACTAGGTGTGTATGTGTAAGCACATGCAGGAAGGGGAGTTCATACACCAAAACTCCAAAACAAAATTAGAAACATGGAAGAAAAAAATATATTTAATAGAAAACAAACAAAAGCCTTTCTTGGTAGTAAGAGGAATCACTTAATTAGAGTCATTAAAAGAAGGAATTCCCTTAATACAGAATTCAAGATCTCTTTTATCATTTTTCTCTCACTTTAAATACCATTGGGATGAAAAAGGAAAAAAAAAAGCAAATAAAAATATTGGTGTCTAATTTTACTTGAAAACTTGTGTACAGGTCAGGTAGTTTACCAGTGCATTGTTTTCAATAAAATTGAAGATGACTTAATCTAGTTATCCATGGAGATATTGTTACAACAAATTCTGATGATAAATTACCTTGTGAGTTGTTTTGTTTGTTTTTTGGCATATAAATCAGAAGAAGATTAAAGTATTCAGTGACTTTGCTATAGAAAAATTATTTCCATGTAATTTTTTTTTTTTTTTTTGGCTGCACAGCTTGTGGGATCTTAGTCCCCTGACCAGGGATTGAACCCCTGCCCCTGCAGTGGAAGCAGAGTCTTAACCACTGGACCACCAGGGAAGTCCCTCCATGTAATTATTTTTATGAAACTATTTTTCAGTGATTACTCATTGTAGCATTAAGAAATTATCATCCAAATACATAAACTGATGAAAATAATACAAAACATCCATTTCATTAAGTTGGGCATTCCAATAAACATAAACTTTATATATTTGCAAATTATCTAAATGTGTTCTCAAATTATCTAAATGTGTTCTATTTATAATGTGTTGATCAATTGCTTGCTATTTACAAATATTACTAAAGTCAGAAAAAGTTTTAAAAATTAGACTTAAGAGCACAATATAAGTACAGAAGATGTTAATGCATATGCATGTTTTTGTTGTAGAGAAATAAGAGGACATAGTCAGACTTTAAGAAATATACATATACTAAAACAAAACTTGCATTGTAAAAGTAGAAATATCAATCCAAAGAGGAAAGGAAGGTAGTCTTACATTGGTCTAAGTAAATGATTTGCAAACTCCAGTTTAGCCATAATCTTGCTCTTCAAGTAGTATATAATAGAAGACTTGGGGTGGGGGGTGGGGGAGATTAAGTGTGGCTGTGCTAATTGAAAGGGAATGGGACAAATATCTAATATCCAGGAGAATTCCTGAGACTGTAAATCACAGATTTGAACGTATTGTATTTGATGATATCTATATACCTTTCCAAGTATGACTATTTTATGAAACATAACTAAAATACTGTCTTTAAATGGTGGCATTCACACATTTTGTCTTCAAAGTATTTATAATTCAGTTTTATAAAGTTGTATTTCTGTACTGATTATAATTTCTGTACTGATTAAATTCTATTAAAATTTTAATAAGTATTTTCATCTATAAACAAACAGTTTAAATAATGTAGAAGTGTAACATATGAAATAGAGTCACCATCCCATGCTGATCTTCATATTTATTTTCTCCTCAGGAATTCATACTGTTACAGTTTTGCATCTATCAATCATTCTCTATTTTAATATTATAAATGTATAATGTGTATAAATATTTTTAAAGTTTTAAATGTATACTTTATATAAAGGTAAAGCAAAATGCCTCTCTTTCAAAATATAGGGTAATGTGAAACAATGTTCTGGGGAGACAAGATGGTGGAGTAGAAGGACCTTGAACTCACCTCCTCCCACGAGAACACCAAAATCACAACTAACTAACTGCTGAACAACCATTGATTAAAAGACTGAAATCTACCAAAAAAGATATTCTACATCCAAAGACAAAGAAGAAAACCACAATGAGACAGTAGGATGGGTGCGCTTGTGAAATTATCAGACTCCATACCCCTGGGTGACCAACCCACAAACAGGAGAATAATTATATCACAGAAGTTCTCCATTGGGAGTGAGAGCTCTGAGCCCCATATCAGGCTCCCTAGCCTGGGGTTCTGGATCAAGAGGAGGAGCCCCCAGAGCATTTGGCTTTGAAGGCCAGCAGGACTTGATCACAGGAGCTCCACAGGACTGGGGGAAACAGAGACTCCACTCTTGGAGAGTACACACAAGGTCTCCTATGTACCAGGACTCAGGACAAAAGCAATCACAACAAAGGATGATAGGCCAGACCTACCTGCTTGTCTTGGAGGGTCTCCAGGGCAGGCAGGGAGTTGTGTAGCTGTCTGGGGACATAAAAGCTGGTGGTGAACATATACAGGAGTATTCATCTGAAGGCTGACATCTTGCTTGGGTCATTATCACCAAGACCTGGCCCCACCCAATAGCCTGTAGGCTCCAGTGCTAGGATACCTCAGGCCAAACAACAAATGGGCTGAAGACAGCCCCACCCATCATCAGACATGCTACCTAAAAACTTCCTGAACCCACAGTCACCTCTAGACATGGCCCTAGACATGGCCCTGGCTCACCAGAGGGGCCAGGACCCAGCTCTACTCACCAGTGGACAGGCAATGGCCCCTCCCACTAGGAAGCCTGCATAAGGTTCTAGAACAGCCTCATCCACCAGGGGGCATACACCAGAAGCAAAGAAAACTAAAATCCCACAGCCTGTGGAACTGAGTCAGAACCTACCCTAGGGCCAGCTGGTCCCTGGCCCTTAGGTGATGAGAGGAGAGTATAGTGCTGGGACACATTAGATATCCCTACAGAGGGCCACTTCTCCAAGGTCGAGAAGTATAACTAACCTTCCATGTACATAAAAATACAAATAGAAATTTAGACAAAATGAAACAGCAGAGGAATATGTTCCAGATGAAGGAATAAGATAAAACACCAGAAGAACAACTAAGTGACGTAGAGATAGGCAGTCTACCCAAGAGTTTAGAGTAATGATTGAAAGATGATCCAAGAACTTGGGAAAATAATGGATGAACAGAACAAAAAGTTAAAAGAAGTTTTTAATAAAGTGTTAGGAAATATAAAGAACAACCAAACAGAGTTGAAAAATACACTAACTGAAATGAAATTAAGGGGCTTTTGGGACAATGTCAAACACACCAACATTCACATTATAGGGGTCCCAGAAAGAGAAGAGAGAGAGAAAGGGCCTGAGAAAATGTTTGAAGAGATAATAGCTGAAAACTTCCCTTAACATGGGAAAGGAAACAGCCAAGTCCAGGAAGAGCAGAAAATCCCATACAGGATTAACCCAAGGAGAAACATGCCAAGACACATAGTAATCAACTTGAAAAAAAAAATAAAGATAAAAAGAAAATATTAAAAAACAATGAAGGAAAAGCAACAAATAACAAACATACAAGGGAACCCCCGTAAAGTTATCAGCTGATTTTTCAGCAGAAACTCTACAGGCCAGAGGGAGTGGCATGATACATTTAAAGTGATGAAAAGAAAAAACCTACAGACAAGAATACTCTAACCAGCAAGGTTCTTGTTCAGATTTGAAGGAAAAATCAAAAGCTTTACAGACAAGCAAAAGCTAAAAGAATTTAGCACCACTAAACCAGCTTTACAACAAATGCTAAAGGGACTTCTCTGGGTGGAAAATAAAAAGCTACAAATGAAACAAGAAAATTAAGAAATGGGAAAGCTCACTGTTAAAGGTAAACATAGTAAAGGAAGGGAGGCAGCCACACACAAATGTATCTAAAGCAGTAATCATGAGAGGAGGAGGGTACAAACGCAGGATAACTGGAATGCATTTGAAATTAAGAGATCAGCAACTCAAAATAACCATGTATATATATAGACTGCTATATCAAAACATCATGGTAACTGCAAACCAAAAATCTGTAAGAGACATACACACAAAAAAGTAAAAGGGATCCAAACACAACAGTAATAAAAGTCAAAAAAATCACACAAAAAAAGAACAATGAAAGGAAGAAAAAAGACCTAAAAAAACAAATCCAAAACAATTGACAAAGTTGCAGTAAAAAATTACATATCTATAATTACCTTATGTGTAAACAGATTAAATGCTCCAACCAAAAGACATAGACTGGCTGAATGGATACAGAAACAAGACCTGTATATATGCTGTCTACAAGAGATCCACAACAGATCTAGAGACACATACAAACTGAACTGAGGGGATGGATAAAAGTTATTCCATGCAAATGAACATCAAAAGAAAGCTTGAGTAGCAATACTTATATCAGACAAAATAGACTATAAATAATGTTAAGAGAGAGAAAGAAGGATATTGCATAATGATCAATGGATCAATCCAAGAAGAATATATAAAAGTTGTAATATACATGTACCCAATGTAGAGCACCTCAATATATAAGGCAAATACTAACAGCCATAAAGGGAGAAATTGACAGTAACACAATAATAGTGGGGGACTTTAGCACCCTACTTACATCAATGGACAGATTATTCAGACAGAAAATCAATAAGTAAACACAGGCCTTAAATGACAATAAGACCAGATGGACATAATTGATATTTATAGAGCAGTCCACCTGAAAGCAGCAGAATACACATTCTTTTCAAGTGCACATGGAACATTCTCCAGGATAGATCACATGCTGGGCCACAAAGCAAGCCTCCGTAAATTTAAGAAAATTAAATCATATAAAACATCTTTTCTGACCACAATGTTATGAGATTAGAAATCAACTACAAGAAACAAATGGCAAAAAACACAAACATATGGAGGCTAAACAATATGCTACTACAAATGGCAAAAAACACAAACCTATGGAGGCTAAACAATATGCTACTAAACAACCAATGGATCACTGACAAAATCAAAGAGGAAATCAAAAATACCTAGAGACAAATGGAAATGAAAATATGATGATCTAAAACCTATGGGATGCAGAAAAGAAGCTCTAAGAGAGAAGTTTATAATGATGTACGATTACCTCAGGAAACCAGAAAAATCTCAAACAAACAACCTAACATTATACCTAAAGAAAGAACAAAGCCAAAAATTAGTAGAAGGAAAGAAATCATAAAGATGAGAGCAGAAATAAATGAAATAGAGACTAAAAAACAATAGAAAAGATGAAAAAACAAAACTAAAAGCTTTCTTCAAAAAGATAAAGTGAATAAAATTGATAAACTTTTAGCCAGGCTTATCAAGAAAAAAAAGGGAGAGGGCCCAAATCAATAACACTAAAAATGAAAAAGGAGAAGTTACAACCAACACCATAGAAATACAAAGGATCATAAGAGAGTACAAAAAGCAACTATACACCAGTAAAATGGACAACCTAGAAGAAATAGACAAATTCTTAGAAAGGTACAGTCTCCCAAGACTGAACCAGGGTGAAATAGAAAAAATGAACAGACTAATTACAAGTACTGAAATTGAATCTGTGGTTTAAAAAGTCCCAACAGGGCTTCCCTGGTGGCGCAGTGGTTGAGAGTCCGCCTGCCAATGCAGAGGACATGGGTTTGTACCCCAGTCCGGGAAAATCCCACATGCCGTGGAGCGGCTGGGCCCGTGAGCCATGGCCGCTGAGCCTGCGCGTCCGGAGCCCGTGCTCCGCAACAGGAGAGGCCACAACAGTGAGAGGCCCGCGTACCACAAACAAACAAACAAAAAGTCCCAACAAACAAAAATTCAGGACCAAATGGCTTAACAGGAGAATTCTATCAAACATTTAGAGAAAAGTTAACACCTATCCTTTTGGAACTATTCCAAAAGTTTGCAGAGGTAGGAACACTCCCAAACTCATTCTATGAGACAACCATCACCCTGATGCCAAAACTAGAAAAAGATACCACAAAAAAAGAAAACTACAGGCCCATATCACTTATGAACATAGATGTAGAAATCCTCAATAAAACACTAGCAAAGCAAATCCAAGAATACATTAAAAGGATCATACACCATGATCAACTGAGATTTACCTCAGGGATGCAAGGATTTTTATATATCCACAACTCAATCAGTGTGATACACCACATTAACAAATTGAAGTAGAAAAATGTAAAAACGATATAATCATCTCAGTTGATGCAGAAAAACCTTTTGATAAAATTCAACATCCATTCATGATAAAAACTCTCCAGAAAGTGGGCATAGAGGGAACCTACCTCAACACAATAAAGGCCATATATGACAAACCCACAGCTAACATTACACTCAATGGTGGAAAGCTGAAAGCATTTCCCCTAGGATCAGGAACAAGACAAGGATGTCCACTCTTGCCACTTTTATTCAACATAGTATTGGCATTCCTAGCCATGGCGATCAGAGAAGAAACATAAATAAAAGGAATAGAATTGGAAATGGAGAAGTAAAACCGTTACTGTCTGTAGGTGACATGATACTGTACATAGAAAATCCTAAAGATGCTACCAGAAAGTGACTAGAGCTCATCAATGAGTCTGGTAAAGTTGCAGGACACAAAATTAGTATACAGAAGTTGTTGGATTTCTATACACTAACAACAAACTATCAGAAAGAGAAATTAAGGAAACATTTCCATTTACCATTGCATCAAAAAGAGTAAAGTACCTAGGAATAAACCTACCTAAGGAGGCAAAAGACCTGGACTCAGAAAACTATGAGACAATGATGAAAGAAATTGCTGTTGACACAAACAAGTGGAAAGATATACTAGATTCTTAGATTGGAAGATTCAGTATTGTTAAAATGACCACACTACCCAAGGCAGTCTACATATTCATTGCAATTCCTATCAAGTTACTAACAGCATTTTAAACAGAATAAAATTGTTTTAACTTGTATGGAAAAACAAAAGACCGCATACAGCCAAAATAATCTTGAAAAAGAAAAATGGAGCTGGATGAATGAGGCTATATGGCTTCAAGCTATACTACAAAGCTACAGTAATTAAAAGAGTATGGTACTGGCACAAAAACAGAACTATAGATCAATGGAACAGGATAGAAAGGCCAGAAATAAACCCATGCACCTATGGTCAATTAATCTATGACAAAGGAGGCAAGTCTATACAATGGAGAAAAGACAGTCTCTTCAAAAAGTGATGCTAGGAAAACTGCAAAGCTACGTGTAAAAGAATGAAATTAGAACATTCTCTAACACCAGACACAAAAATAAACTCAAAATGGATTAAAGACCTAAATATAAAACCAGATACTATAAAAGTCTTAGAGGAAAACATAGGCAGAACACTCTTTGACATAAATAGTAGCAATATTTTTTGTATCTGTCTCATAGAGTAATGGAAATAAAAACAAAAATAAATGTGACCTAATTAAACTTAAAAGCTTTTGCACAGCAAAGGGAATCATAAACAAAATAGAAAGACAACTTACAGAATGGGAGAAAATGTTTGCAAATGATGCAACTGATGAGGGATTAAACTCCAAAATATACCAAAAGCTCATGCAGGTCAATGTCAAAAAAACCCAAAAATCCTAATCAAAAAATGGGCAGAAAATCTAAATAGACATTTCTTCAGAGAAGAGATACAGATGGCCAAAAGGCACATTAAGAGGCTCAACACTGCTAATTATTAGAGAAATGCAAATCATTACTAAAGTGCGGTAGTTTACATGAAAAATTCTGCAAATAATCAATGTTGGAGAGGGTGTGGAGAAAAGGGAACCCTCCTACACTGTAGATGAGAATGTAAATTGGTAAAGCCACTATGGAGTTTCTTTAAAAAAATAAAAATAGACCTACTATATGATCCTGCAATCCCCATCCTGAGCACATACCTGGAGAAAACCATAATTTGAAAAGATACATGCACTCCAGTGTTTATAGTAGCACTTTTTACAATAGCAAAGACATGGAAACAATCTATGTGCCTATCGACAGATGAATGGATAAAGAACATGTGGTATGTGTACACAGTGGAATATTACTCAGCCAGAAAAAATGAAATAATGCTATTTGCAGCCACATGGATGGACCTAGAGATGATCATACTAAATGTGGTAAGGTAGACAGAGAAAGATAAATATCATATGATATCACTTATATGCGGAATCTCAAAAAAAGATACAAATGAACTATTTACAAAACAGAAACAGACTCACAGACATAGAAAACAAACTTATGGTTAGCAAAGTTGAAAGGTGGAGGTGGGGGGTAAATTAGGAATTTGGAATTATATACACACTGCTATATATACAATAGCTGACCAAAAAGGATCTACTGTATAGCACAGGGAACTATATTCAATATCTTGTAATAACCCATAATGGAAGAGAATATAAAAAAAATATATGTGCTTATATATATATGTATAGCAATCACTTTGCTGTACATCTGAAACTAATACAACATTGTAAAAGACTCTATTTCAATAAAAAAAAGAAATTTAGAAAATAATGTTCTGGGCTTACAAGAAAAAGAGAAGACTTAGCGTCAGTAATAAAGAAAGCATTGAATACCAGAATCCTGAGCATGTAAGCTAATGCTGCAGCAACTCTGAAGATGTGAGAGGAGGGAGTTAATCCAAAATTTTTAAAACACATGCAAGGATAGGAGATGAATACATTATCCTCAGAAGGCAAAAAGTTGAAACTGAGACTCTTACACAAATACAGCTGCTGTATACAAAACTCCATATTTCTATTTCATCTGTACACACTAAGTCTAGTCCAAAGTCCCATAGTTTTCCATTTTTAAGCAAATTTGTAGAGGTCCCAAGAGTAGACAACATTTTTATCATAGTTGGTTAATCATGTTAACTAAATGGATACATATATCACATATAGTATATTTACTAAATATATATATTTTATATAATGGAATATATATGTTATACATACATAATCCATTATATAAAACCAAAATTTCTGCAAGAAGAAATAAGAAATTTGAATGGTCATATATTTAAATAAAGTAAATCATTATTAAAGTCCTTGTGTCAGAAATTTCAATATCTTCAAAGTCAACTCTTTAAAAGATTAAACAAAAATATCAATCTTATAATTATCTCTTACAGAAGTGAAAAACAAGTATATATTTCCCAAATTGTATTTTGAGACCAGAATTGCAATGGTAGTAAAAGTTCTTTTCATAAGACAAAGAAATTATAGCCCAATCTCCCTCATATATTTAGCAAAATAATTGAATTAGTGAAGAATAGAAAACATTTTTATTCATAGGTGATATGATTATATGTATAGAAAATTCAAGCAAATTTATTGAAAAAATATTAGGATTAGCAAATTTAGCATTGTTACTAAAGGAAATATATTGATAAAACAACAATTGTAATTTGAGACTGCCAATAAAAATTAAACAAATGATAAATGGTGTCAATAACCTCAAATATCTATGGATCAGATTAAGATGTCAGAGTAAGAAGACATGGAGCTTACCTCCCCACCCCCTCCAACAAACGCATCCATAATACATCTATATGTGGACTAATTCTCAAGGAAAACTAACTGGAAACTATCAGAACACCTATATAACAAAAGCTACATGAAAGATTTCCATGTAACAGAATAGGAAGGAAAAAGGCATAGGGTTGGAATGTCCACCCCTGGGAGGGATCCAAAAGGAAGAGAATGTCCACACAAGCAGACTCTTGTCCTGAGGAGGGAGGGAGTGGGTTGAGCCACAGACTGGTCATCCCAGTCCTGGGATCCTATGCAGAGGAGACAAGCCTCCCTGGCTGCTGGGAGAACTTCTGGGATAGATAGAAGGGCTAGAGAAGCTTACATTCTACTCATGATGATTGCACAAGTGCTGGCTTGCAACAAACAGGGCTGAGAGAGCTCTGCACTGGTAGATACCACCTCACTGCACTCCCCAGTCCAAGTGGGGAAACACCCTTGCCCCACTCACTCCACACCACAGCTTGGGGCTAGATCTGAAGCATACAAGGCCTGGAGGAAAGACTAATCTAGGGATGCAGAGGTGGCCCAGGGGCCTGTGATGTGGTCTGGGTGGGGCAGTAGCCATCTCAGCACTTATTCAGGCAGCCCCTTGGGAAACACCGTGATCAACAGGTGGCAGTCCATCTCCCAGCTGAGCAAGTGCACTGGCCCACTCCATACAGCTTTGTGCTGGATCTGGAGCAGACAGGTTCTGAGAGAAGAATACCATAGAGGCAGTCCAGATCTCTGGTGTCAGTGTAGCTGCATCCATTTCTGTAACCACAATGCTCCAATCCACAGCTCCATCCTAGCAAAGGCTCCAGCCCAGCTCATTCCATGTCATAACCTTTCCCTAGATCTAGGATGACCACAACAGGGAAAGGGACACAACCTTGTGTTGCATCTAAGCTGAGTTGTGGATGGCTACACAGGTAGCAAGTTGGACCTCTGTGAGCAGACAGACCTCACTTGCTACAGGACTCCCCTTCCTTTGGATAGGGCATGGACTCAAAGAGAATGGAGCCTGATTGAATCCAATCCTCAGGGCCTCTACTCCAACAACTGAGGAGCAAACATGGACCCTAACAGGGTGGGAACAGCCACAGAGCAGAGAGGATGTCCCGCCTCACACCCTGAACAGATTTTAGCTCCCCCAACACTAACTACACCTCCTATAAAAGTGATAGGGGCCAGAACACCCTGAGAAAAGACATGGCTGGCATCCCCATCAAAACCATCCCAAGCACCAAAGACATTGGACAAACACAGTCTACACAGAGATGCTCCCACAAAATAATAATAAAAAAAAACCTTCAAGACCACCATAGCTAGCTGTTACTCCTGGATTCATAGAACCAGAGAAAGTAAGTAAAATGAAAAGAGGAACGATTCCCAGTTAAAAGAGCAAGAGAAATAACCTGAAAGAATAAATAGTGAAACATAGATCACCAGTCAACAAGCCCCTGAGTTCAAAAAGATGGTAATAAAAGTTCTAACTGAATTAAAAAAGATTATTGATATAAACACAGATCACTGTAGCAAGGAACTAACAATTATAAAGAAGACCCAATCAAAAATAGATAATTCAATTTGAGATAAAAAGCAATCTAGAAGCAATGACTAACTGACTAAATGACACAGAAGAACAAATAAGTGATCCAAATGATAGAATAATGGAAAGCACTCAATCAGAACAGCAGACAAAAAGAAAAAAAAAAAAAAAAAAGGCAACATATAAGATGTATGGAATATTATAAAACATGCAAACCTATGTATAGGGGTTCCAGAATAAGAGAGAGAGAGAGAGAGAAGGGGATCAAAAATATATATGAGGCAATTGGAGCTGAAAATTTCCCAGACTTGAAGTAAACAGATATCCAGGTATAGGAAGAACAGAAGGCCCCAAACAAGATGAATTCAAACAGACCCACACCAAGACATACCATAATTAAAATGGCAAAAGTTAAATAGAGGATTCTAAAGGCAGCAAGAGAAAAACAGAGTCAGTTACAAGGGAACACAACTAAGACTAACTGGTTTCTCTGCAGAAACTTTGCAGGCCAGAAGGGAGTGGCATAATATATTCAAAGTCCTGAAAAGGAAAAACCTGCAATCTAGGAGACTCTACCCAACAAGAATATCATTTAGAATAGAAGGAGAAATAAAGGATTTCTCAGACAAAAAACAAACAAAAACAACCAAAAGAATTCAGCAATACTAAACCTACCCTAAAAGAAATATTTAAAGGTCTTCTCTAAATGGAAAAGAATCTACAGTCTATAGGAAATGGGAAAATGGCATAGGAAAGGCAAGTATAAAAAGTGACTGAAGATCACTTAAACCAGTACATAGATTTTAAAAATCAAAAAATATATATATAACAAAAATAAACAGTAAAAGGATAAGCTTGAAGATGTAAAGTACAATAGGATATCAAAATCACAAAATGTGGTGGGGGTGGGAGGGACATAGATCTTTTAGAATGTGTTTGAACTTAAATGACTATCACAGTTTAAAGCAAGTAGATATAGTTATGGGTCAACACACATAAACTCCATGGTAACTGCAAATCAAAAAAAAATACAATAGATATACAAACACCAAAAAGAAAGGAACTCAAGTATACTACAAAAGGAAACCAAACAAAAAGAAAAACAGAAAGAAATCAACAAAGAACTATAAAAACAACTAGAAAACAAGGAATAAAATGGCAATAAGTATATAACTATCAATAATTACCTTAAATGTCAATGGAATGCAAGATGCAGTTATATGCCAACAAATTGGACAACTTAAATAGACAAATTTCTAGAAACATACAACTTGCCAAGACTGAGTCAAGAAGAAACAGACAATATGAGCAGACCATCACTAGAAGTGAAACAGAATCTATAATAAAAATTAAAAACCCTACAAACTAAAGTCTAGAACTGGATGGCTTCACAGGGAAATTCTACCAAATATATAAAGAAATTATATACCTATCCTTCTCAAACTCCTCCAAAATTTGAAGAGGAGGGAATGCTCCCCAATTCATTCTATGAGGCCATCATTACCCTGATACAAAACCCAACAAGGACACAGCAAAAAAAGCAAATTACAGGCCAATATATCTGATAAATATAGATATAAAAATCCTCAAGAAACTATTATCAAACCAAATTCAACAATATATAAAAAGGATCATACACCATGATCAAGTGGGATTTATTCCTCTGTCACAAGGATGGTTTAACATACACAAATCAATCAATGTGACACACCACATTAACAAAAGAAAAACCAAAGACCAAATGATCATCACAAAAACTGCAGAAAAATCATTTGACAAATTTCAACATCCATTCATGATAAAACTTTCAGCCAAGTGGGTACAGAAAGAACTTCTCTCAACATTTATGTTAAATCCATAGGCAACATAATACTCAACACTGAAAAACTGAAAGCCTTCCTGTTAAATTCAGGAGCAAGACAAGGATGCCCACTCTCACCACGTCTATTTAACATAATATTGGAAGTCATAGCCACAGCAATCAGACAAGAAAAAGAAATAAAAGATATCAAATCAGAAGAGAAGAGGTAAAACTGTCACTATTTGCAGATGATATGATACTCTATATAGAGAATCCTAAGGTCTTCACACAAAACTATTAGAACTAATAAATGAATTCAGCAAGGTTGCAGGATATGAGATGAATATACAGAAGTCTGTTGCATTTCTATACACTAATAATGAAATATCAGAAAGAGAACGTAAATAATCCCATTTAAAATTGCATCAAAAATGAAATAAAATAATAATAAACTTAAAAAAGATAAAAGACTAGTATGCTAAAAACTGTGAATCTGCATTCATAAAATGAAGATTCTGATTCTGTAAGTTTGGAGTGGGGCATAGAATCTGCATTTCTACCATGCTCCTGAGTGATACCAGTGCTTCAGATCCATGAATCACATTTTGAACAACAATGCTTTAGAGCTCATTTCTTTCACCAAGATGTGACAACTCCATATTGTGAATTCATTTATCCTATTTTTCTGTAGTGTTTTGTGGGAGTTTTGCTCAATTTACCTATGGAACTCATTGATAGTATTATGTTGGGGATTTCTTTTGTCAGTTCCTAAAAAATTAAAAATAAAATATTTTTCACTATCTCAGGTAATTTTTCTTCCTGTACTCACTTGTACATGGAATGCCCTGTCCATTTGTATTTTTTGCAAGCTAATTGGTCTCAGATAAGAATCACCTGACTCTTCAGCTTGCACTGGGCAAAGGTGAACTTTACAGCTGTCACTGATTTAAACCCAATAAATCCTTGGTGAGAAATAAGGCAAGATCAAAATCTTTCCCTTAAACTAAATACCTCATCAGATGAAGAAATAACAATATCCATCCTTCCAGAATTGGGGGATCAAAAGGTCAAAAACAGAGGTTTCACATTTTGTATACTAGAGTAGAATGGTTGAAACGTGTTCAGAAAGATATTTGATTTATCCAACTGGAAGGACAAAAGAAAAGACCACAGAGAATTATCCTTTCAGTAAGTCCTGATAGGAGCTATTACAAATAATTCACATATTTAAGAAAATCTCTATAAAGATAAGTTTTTGAGAAATACACAGGTACCACCGTTGTGATGTAGTTGGAATATGATGCCATTTTCCTAACTTAATATTCCATCTTCCTGACTTAATATCTTGTCTCTAGCTTGATTATTCTGACTCGTGCAATTTCCTGTGACCTAAAGAGCAAAGTGAGGCTTATTTTCTGTTCCCCATCTCCATGTGAATTATCTTAGAGAAAATAAACAAAATGAGTATCAACCTTCAAGGAGAGAAACATTTTACTGAAATTGCTATCCCACCTTTTGTGGTTCCTAGAACCTGGAGCTTGGCTCCACAATTTAACACTCACTGAAAACTAAAAAGTAGCTGCAATTTTATTTCAATTAGAAGTCTGTATCTTTTTATCTATTCTGGAAATTCTAGTCAGATTATTATAACATTTGCACTTTGTGGATGGTCTCCAGTTTACTGCCCATTAAGGACTATTATGATAAATTTATTGATTACATGCTGTTAAGCATTTAAATGCTCTGTTGTGCAGAGTAATATATCAGAAAAATTGAGGAAAAAATCATTTCTGACCTATATGTGGAATCATAAGGACAGAGACATAAGAGATAATATTAATAAAACAATACTCATATTTTTGACCAGGAAACAAAAACCAATCTCTCTCTCCAACTTCATTTTTCTTTTCAGGAAAATAACACCAGTTATACCTGCCTCATCTCTCATGGTGTGCTGTGATGGTAAAATTAAACAATGTATGTAAAGTGGATTTATAAACTGAAAAATTAGATAAACAAGTTTTTAAAAAAATTTATTACACAACATTATATAGTATAAGCCTGAAAAAGGTCAAGAAATTAGTTCTTGTACTTCCTAATTCTCTCTTTAATCTATGATGATATCTCAATCTATTCTACACATAAAAACAAAACCAAATACCACCACCACCAACAGAAAAAAATAAAACTAGAACTGATTCTACAGAAACTTAGATCAAGTGAGTAATAAGGAAATATAGACTAAAAAAATTTTTAATAGTCAAAATGTTGAAAACAAAAATGCTGTTTCAAACTATTTAAACATGTTCATAGCAGCATTATTTACAATAGCCAAGATATGGAAACCACCTAAGTGCCCATGAACAGTGAATGGATAAAGATGTCGTATATACATTACAATGGAATTTTATTCAGCCATGAAAATGAACAAAATTCTGCCATTTGTAACAAGGTGCATGGAACTAGAGGGCACTATGCTTAGTGAAATAAGTCAGAGAGAGAAGGACAAATATTCTATGTTATCACTTATAACATATCACTTACAACATATAAAAATAAGGAGTGAATATGACAAAACACAAACAGACTCACAGATGAAGAACACAAACTAGTGGTTATCAGTGGGGAGAGAGCCGAGTGAAGGGGAAAGATAGGGGTAGAGGATTAAGAGGTACAAATGACTATGTATAAAATAAATAAGCTACAGGATATATTGTACAGCACATGGAATATAGCCAATATTTTATAATAACTTTAAATGGAGTATAATCTATGAAACTTTTGAATCACAGTATTGTATACCTGAAACTAATATTATACAACTATACATCAGTTTTTTGAAACTAATTAAAATCTAATTAATTTTAAAATGTTTCAAACTACTTAAAAGTATTTATTTCATAGACCATTAACTTTATTACCTATGAATTTTTCAAAACTCATGTAGAGAACTACCCCCAGGGGAAAAAACAAGAACAAATGCCCTCCACTGCACTGTTTCCTAAAGGGTACAACATGCATGAAAGTTACTTAAAATATTGTAATAGGTATCATTTATGCCAAGAAGCTCTTCTCGACTTTGGGAAATTTTCAGATTTCATATCATCAAGTCACTGACTCATATTGAATATCATTTTTCGTGTCCTTAAATTTATTACTTTTAATTCTTGAATTATAGTATTTTCAGTATTGCAATTTGCCAGTAATTTTTAGGGAAAGCAGCATTTTTAATTGCTATTTTATTTACATGGAGTTATGTTTTATCCTTATGGAAGTGTTTATAATTTTTTTCACTAAGACTTTTCAAGTTTTTTCTACAATGTGTACATAAGATAAAACAGCAGGAATATTGTAAATATCATTCTAGAGAGATCATTAAATTTACTGAGTGAAAGTTTCAATATCCTATAAATATGCTAAAATTTATTAAAAACACATCAAAACCTTGTTTCTTACATTATAGTCTATTACTCTTCATTAGAAATATTTAAGTTGCTTTTAAAAAATGGATCCTTGTTCCCACCTTATTCTCCCCGCCTTGGTCTCCCTGTATTCCCTTAGTCTCTCTGTATCAGATCACTGCATGGCACTCTTGTATCCCTTTTTAACAAGCATTACAGCATAAGGGAGTACTCTTTACAAACTAAAGCTTAAGAAAACTCTGAAAATTCCTTCCCAGATTTCCTTAAAATAACTTAATTCTTCACAAGATAGATTGCTCTGTAGAAAACATAAAGCAAAGTTTAAAATATGGTGAGAGAGATTATTACTCCATGAACTTCAAAGAATGTGCAAAAATAAAAAGGGCAAGTATGATATTTCTTATTTAATTCTCAGGCCCTTCTCCTAGTCTAGTTCTGACTCATGAAGCAGATGAAATGTTTATCTTTACAATTCCTTATAATTCTAATGACAGAATGCATTGTTTTTGGAACATGGTAGATTAAATTGTCAAGCTGGAGAAACTGACTAGTTTTCATAGAATTGACTAGTATAGCCAACAACTGAGAAAAACCAACCTATCAGTATCCTACATTCTAGTCTAGAGAACAGCAAGCTGTGAGACCAGAGCCCAAAGAAAGGCACAGTTTCAGGAAAACTGTCATTAAGATCCTCTCCCGCTTGCCTTTCCCTATGTAAGAGAACTGTTGAGATACAGGGACAAAGGTGGTCTTTTGAGGGAGGACAGATGATGAAAAGAAGTTATTCTCTAGGAGGGAATGTTGACCGATTTTCATTACCACCCTGGCATGTAGTAGTCATTGGAGAATTGCTTGTAAGGCAGGCTTAATTATTTACATCCCAAATAGGATATCTGCTTAGCCATTGGCCTTAACGGCTTTCGCATGTGATACTGAATTAATGAAGGCAGGAGGACTGAGGAGAAATGCTGTGGCCAGGCCAAGATTAGGTAAGGAAAACCCTTAAATGTACGTTTCCCAAGCGGTACAGAAAATGGACTTTACCCTTGCCTATAAGAACAGGCTCATGATTAGAGGTTTGGAGGACAGATTACACATTTACCTGGCAATATTTTGCTGGGACTGCCAGAGTGTGATTCAGAGTTTCAGGCATATTAGGCACATGCCACTAGGCCTCCCTCCTAGGTGTCAAATTGAGTAAGTCGACACTTCTAAGTGTCCACTTTGCCACTGTAAGACTAAAGACAATGATCAGTTATGACCAAAAAGAAGAGTGGAAAGGACAGCAACTTCATCTCTCCTACCTTTGTATGATTTGTTATGACAGAAAAGATGGCCAGTTGACACACACTCAAATACTCATTCAAAGAAAAGATATTTTATTGAAGATCTTCCCGTTCTTCTTAGCCTTTTTCACCAAGGAAAATAAATTGGTGGGCAAGAGAGGTGACTTTGAAAGAGCTTCACAGGCCCCTGACCTCTCCTCTCAGACCACTGGAGACACACATACAGCCTACATTAGTGAGAGAACAGCTTTGAATCCAATATAAAACATATGCTTTAAACTGAATTACTCTAAATTTTGAAAGCCACAAGAGAATTTAACAACCAAAATCAACTGAAAATTTAAAGGCTTCTACTGAGATATCATTGAGGGAGCCCAAGACTCAGGTGGAATAGTGGGGGTGGGGATAAGCTGCAAGGGCATAGAGGTGGCATTAAATAAATAAATAAAAATTATTTAATGTATATGCTTCAAAGAGTTGAGTGAAATTAATCAAGCTGTTTATCCTGATTTTCACTAATTATCCCTTATTCACCACTTTTGCTTCTTCAAAAGAGGAAATACTAGGCTACAGTCCTCTGAAGAAACAATACACTGAAAGAAGCTAAATGATTTGAATATGTAATATATCCTCTCTTAGCATGATTTTCCTCATGTTTTTGCCATATACCCATGGGGGTGGGGGAAGAAGGGTGACATTGCCCTTGCCCCCAAGGAGCTTACAATGTTGCTGACATTTAAGAGGAATTACAAATACAAAAGTATGCCAATTATAAATGTATTTCCTCTCTGCTCCAAATCCAGCCTCCTTTGCCCTACTTTGCAGTTCTGGCAATAAACCCGGTAAACATTTCTGCTTTTGCCGGATGGTGTAGTGTTAGGATTTGTCGATAAAATGTGCTAGAGGTACACGGCAGGGCAGAGGGGTTCCTCTTCCTAATGAGTTTTATTTCTGGCTCTGCAGCACACAGTGGCCAATGGTATGCAGAACACACAAAGGTACTCACTCACCCCTCAGTGAATTTGAGCACTCCCACAGTTTTCAGTGGCATTCGTACAGGCAGCTTCCCAGCAAATTCCACTAGTAACCCAGAGGGCAGCTTCTCATAGTGTTTGGGCAACTTCCCACAAATATCATCAGCACACCAGCAAGTAGCTTGCTAGAGGTGAGCTTATTTGGCACCCCAGTCAGTCCCCATCCACAGCACCTCAGTGAAGTTTTCCACTCTCCAGTGTGCCATGCCAACACTATCTTCACTACGGTCTGAATCTCAGGCTTAGTGGGAAGTGAGGAAGCTCTTCCAAATTTGTTTCTGCCTTGGGTCCTCTGCCTCAGCCCTGGAGGTAGTGGCTGATCCCTGTATCTGTTCTTCTTATATCCTTTAGAATTATCTTTAGCCATTAGTAGTTAATCTCTCATTATTAGTTAATAATTCTTTACATTAAACTCCCCCTGTTCACCCTATTTTTCTCACTCAATATAGTAATAATACTGCTTACTTCACAGGACATGTAATACTTGATGCTTGGTATGGAATATTTTGTGAGTAGAGGACTGAGTAAGACACTTCTGACTGATCTTTCTGAGTCTCTTAGTCTATTCTGGCTGCTAGGGGAAAAAAAATGCCTCAACTGGGTGGCTTATGAACAGCAGAAATTTATTGCTCATCGTTCTGGAGGCTGAAAGCCCAAGATCAGGGTGCCAACACAGTTGGATGAGGGCCCTCTTCTGGGTCATAGACTTCTTACTTAAATACTTAGACTATTTTCACATGGTAGAAGGGACCAGGGAGCTCTATGGGATCTCTTTTATAAGGCACCAATTCCAACCATTCAAGATTCTACCCTCATAACTTAAACACCTCTGAAAGGCCCCCACATACTAATACCATCACTTTTGGGGGTTAAGATTATAACATACAATTTGGAGGACACAAATATCCAACTATAGCACTGAGATTTAAATAGATAGAAAACACACAGCTTGATTGACCATATGTGAAAATGTACCTAAATTAACTTTATGGTAATATTCATCATCTTCTAAAATTTTCATATAAACTCATATTGAAAAGTGTATTTTGACTCTATATACAATTATTAGACATGATACATCTTTGGAGATTCAGATTACAAAAGGCCCATATTACTATATTATATAGGACCAAAAAGTACAAACATCCAGTTATAAAATCAGGAAGTTGTAATGTACAGCATGGTGATTATAGTTAGTAATATTGTACTGAATACATGAAAGTTGTGAAGAGAGTGGATCATAAAAATTCTCATCACAAGAAAAAAATATATAACTGTATAGTGATGGATGTTAACTGGACAGTCCATTATGGTGGTGATCATTTTGCAATATATACAAATATCGAATCATTATGTTGTACACCTGAAACCAATGTTACATGTAAATTACACCTCAATTAAAAACAAATGAAAGGCAATAAAAAAGATCCAGAAATTTAGGATCTTGCATATTTTGAAAGAGATTATTTTCCCCCAAAAGTAAAAAATGGAACTTAAAAGGCTTTGAATGTCCAGAGCTAATCAAATTTTTCAGCTGAGTAAAGTTATTTGGAGCAAATATCAGGGGGTAGCCTCCCAAGCTGCTCTTCTGGATCACCTCAAAATGGTTACACCCTTAAGTTTCAAGAGTGACCTATGTACTAGAACGCTTAGAAATAATCCAAATAAACTATACCGATTGTTTAATTGGATGGCTGATGATCATCCTGCTTAGTCCAGTAGTAAATTCCCATCTATTAGCACATAAAACTCATTTCCTCTCCATTTTCTGGTTCTAAATCTTATCGATACTAATTTATTCCTTCAGCTGACTAATTACAGAATTAGTTCATGACAAATCATAACAACTCTCAGGACCTCAGGTGGGCAGTGACTGACGATAAACCCAAAAAGGACACATGTAGTAGGAGTAATCAGACTTAACCTTGATTCACATTCCAACCCTTTGTATTGCCATCTGGCAGGAAAAAAAAAAAGCCTACTTTGACTCTATGTACTATCATTAGCTATAATACACCCTGTAAATCAGATTACAAAAGGTCCATATTACTATATTATATTATCTAGCTCAATAAGGCATTTTCAGTAAAACATCACAGTGTCAAAAAGTTCCAAATGTTTGTCCTAGGACTGTAACTCTACAAAAATTAAAAATATGTTCTAACCAGGCATGTTAATAGTCTTTTAAAACAATGAACATTACTTCCCAGGGGTACTGCACCAGCCAAAAAGGACTTAAATTCAGTTTATTTTATAGAGCATATTTATAAATTAAATGTATTATTGGTCTAATTTTGAATTTGTGTCTATAATATCCAATGATAAATCAATGAGCCAAGCATGTTATATACCACATGCTATACAAAATGAAGAAAACTGTCCACTTCTTTTAAAATTTCATAATCTACAGATATTGCCTCTTTAAGTTTCTCCAGTTGATTGGAGTAAACCAAATGCTTCCATATTCCCTATTATTTATGAACTATAATGTCTTAACCTGTTTAGCAAATCTTCTGTTGATTACTTTTTATTGAATTAGAATACCTTGACAACCAGAATAAAAACTCTAGCTTTCATATGCCTTAAAATAATCTGTTGATTTTTTTAAAGTATAAATTAAATTAAATATAAAAAATATAGCAAAAGCATAGTGGGTTAGCTGCCTTAATTCAATTATTTCTCAGAATAAAGGAAATTAGGTTATATGAAAAATATTACTAAAAATATTTCTGGTAACTAACTTCAATCTCTAATATTTTTTCTTCCATATTTTCAAATATAGGTCATTATTCTGAGCTAAGCAAAGACCCATTACAATCACCTTTTATTTCTGTATCATTCTTATTTCAAAGTTCTCATAGGTACCCTACTTTTCTGTCATTCCAACGATTAGGTGATTGATTATTAAAATTACTAAAACCTTGCTATAAGGTATAATGTAAAAATTTGAGATTTTCAACGTGCTTTAAACACAAAAAAAAATCATGCAAATGAAAATTATGATGTTAAAATGCTTAGCTTCCACATTAATCTCATGTTTTAATGGATATAAGAATTTAATGGAGATGGCAGAGCATATACATTTTCAACTGGCAATAGAGGAAAAATTGCAAAATAGTCACAATTGATTGAAATTGCTTGGTGGAAACATTCACTTATGTGGTCCAAAAATATAATGTCTAATATTATGCTGGGTAGATTTAGGAAACAAATGCACTTAACTGGCACTTATGCAGAATATTTCAGATATTGCTGCAGATGAACCCTTTATGGATGATAATCTGAGAATAAAATGCAGACAAATATCTTGTCTAGCAGAGTAAACCCTGTTCTTCATTTCTATATATTATGCCAACTTTAAAATACATTGTTACTGGCATGCCCATGAAAATAATTGAAATGAACAGAAGCACTTATAAAAATTACTTGGAAGGAAACATTTTATTGCATTTTTACAACTGAGTACTTAAAATGCATATTATGAATAAGGAAATAAAGGCAACATTAATCGATTTTGCCATTTTTCTATGTGCTAAGAGAGTGGGATGGAACAAATTTATTTAGCAATTTCTTAAACAAGTGAATTGATAAAAAAAATACAGATACTTATGTTAAAATAATGAATAACATGATTTGGGGGGGTCCATTAGTTTTTTGTATCATGTAGTGTTTGCATAGTATGTATTTCAAGGTATCACTTGCACCCACACCCCCACTATAGGAAGGAAAAATATTTTTCTGCCATTATACTTAATGGTACCAACACAGGCTTGTTAGAAATCCTGGTATGTAAATATAATTCAGGTTTAACACACATTATTAGCCTCAAACAAATCCTCTTATTTGCTATTCTGGATAATAAAACTCTCAGTTAATCAGCTGTATATAGCACTTTTATAATGTAGATATTGGAATCTATACATTATTTTTGATGTGACATTTGTAAGTTCTATTTGCTGAAGGTATACCATGCCCCACATACTGAACCATGTATGTCACTTATGTATTGCTTTATTAATATTTACAAAAAATATTGGGAATTAGGGTATAGTCTCATATTACATCTGAGGAAACTGAGGCTTAGTATTATTGTTCAATAATTTGTCTTTTTTTAATAAGCTCTTCTATTAGATGACAAAATTTTCTAACTCCAAAACTTGTTATTAAAAGACCATAACAATGTATTGCTATAGTCAAGATCAGCACTAAATAAATTTTGATATAAAAAAAAAGAAAAGCCATAAAAGCAAGGTTATCAATGAAAAGCAAGCAAAGAATTTCTGCCTGAAGATATGTCATTACACAGAAAATTTTTAGATTAATAGGCCCAAATTAAAACCAAATTGTGCTGTGGAATAACATATGTATATTATTTTATCTTTCTGAATGTCAGGCTGTTCATCTCCAAGGAAAATAAAACTTGACATATAGATCATTCTGTGACTTGAGTGATAAAGGATACATAAAGCATAGTACACTCTAGAAGCATATACTACAAAAATATAATCTTTTAAAATTTCAGTCCTCCTTTGTTTCTTCCTTGGGGGAAGGTGGTTATAAGTAAGCTAGTAGCACAGGTATAAGGACTGTTTTATCTAATGTAAAACTGTAATTGCAGGACTAGGGTGGGGTCATGATAAATTGTTAGAACTAAACAATAAAATATGCAAATGACCAATGATATAATGAGAGATTTCAACAAACACCTCTCAGGACATGTGAGGGCAAAAAGACAAATACAGTAAGAATATATTTTTAGAAGACCATTCTTCATGGATCTCTTGCATTTCTGAATATCTTGTGAGCAAAGGTACTATTTTCTGGACTTTTTATTCAAGAATATTTGTACAGAAAACATCTTTGAAAGATACAGTGTTTCCTTCCCAGAGAAAAGGACATATTTGCTTGGAAGATAAAGATAGTGTTTCCCTCTGGAACTGCAGTCTAACAATCATATTGTTTAGTATTAAAGATTTGGATTCCGTAGGCTCATGTGTCCTCTCTTGTACCACAACTTACTGCATGGCCAGTGCCACCTGTCTTCTTTCCATTGGCCTTTGGGAACTGGGGCTGGGAGAACTGTCTTAGTTTGTTTGGGCTGCTATAACATAATACCATATACTAAGTGGCTTATAAACAACAGAAATGTATCACATTTCTGATGCCTGGAAAGTTCAACATGAAGGCACCAGCAGATTTAGTGGCTGGTGAGGATCCACTTCCTGGTTCATAGATAGCATTTTTGTCACTGTGTCTTTACATGGTAGAAAGGGGGAGGAAGCTTTCTGGAGTCTTTTTTTTTTATAAGAGTACTAGTCCCATTCATGAGGGCTCCATCCTCCTGACCTAGTCACTTCCCCAAAATCCCAGCTCCAGATACCTTCACAGTGGGGATTAAGTTTCAACATATAAATTTTGAGGGGACACAAACATTCAGTATATAGCAAGAAGTGATGCCAAAATAATGATACTGTGGTTATTGCTAATGCTGAGAGTAATAAATTGTCCTTTGACCCTGAAGTCCATCCTGTGCTTTTAGCCTACCACAGTATCATGAATAATGGATGACAAATCTGTTAGGTTGCATGTTGGTTAAAATCTCACGCTCTTCACCATATGTTACTCTTTTGATTATGAGGATAGAATAATGAAAGAAACATGACTTTCAGGTGTGCCTGACCTAATCACAAAATTGTGATTAAGTGTGGATCTAGGCCAGAGACATGAGAAATCAGACAATTTATGTACCCTTTCTGGCTTGAAAATGAAGGGGACACCTTGGGGCAAATGATGCTGGTGGAATGTAGGAACTATGAGTAGGCCCAAGCTGAAAGTCAATCAGAAAGGAAACAGTGACCTCAGTCCTACAACTGCAAAAAACTGAATTTTGCTTTGAACTTAACTGCTCTGGAATTTAACTTGGAAGTGGACTTTCTTCCCGAGCCCCTAGATAAGAGATCAACCTGGGCAATTCCTCGGTGTCAGCTCTGTTTTACCCTGAGCAGATATCCCAGTCATGTGGCACTGGACTTTTGACTTACAGAAATGGTGAGATTCCTAAAAACTCAGATGAAGATGGCAAAGTAGGAGGATGTGGAACTCACCTCCCCTTACAAACACATCAAAATACATCTACATGTGGAACAATTCTCACTGGAAACTAACTGGAGACTGGCAGAAAGACTCCTGTACAACCAACGTTGTAAGAAAAATCCACACGAAATTAAGTAGGAAGGGAAGAGAAGCAATCAGTTTGGGACCTGTGCCCCTAGGAGGGGACTCAAAAGAAAAGGGAGATTACAGGGGCAGAGATCCTCCATGGGGAGTGAGTGGAGGGTGCCCCAGCCTTGGGGTCCGACAAAAGGAAGACAAGCCCCCTTGGCTGTTTGGAGGGCTGTTGGGACTAAAAGGAGAGCTGTGGAAAGCCTGGACTGCACTTGTGAAGAGCAGGCAAAGGTTTGCTTACTCCCAAAGCAGGGCAGAGAGAGTGGATTGAGAACACGCATTGTTAACTGATTTCCCACATCCATGCCTGTGCATGCATGAGCCAAGCAAATTCTCCAGCCCTGCTTGCCTCACATTGTAGCTCCACACTGGAATGAGAGCTGCTATGACCACAGAAACACCTTGGTGTGAGACACTGAGGCAGTAAAATGGTATCTAAGCAGAGAAGGGGCAGCCATTGCCAGTGTTTACACAGGTGGTGCATCAGAGGCAGTTCAGATATCTTATGGCAGCCAGAGTGCCACAGCCTGCACCCCAGGCCTCCCTGAGTACCATGCCAATGAGGGTGACACTGCTGGGAGGAGTGACAGCACACACTTGAAGGGAACTAAGCCAGCTTGGACCGGAAGTTCAGGGCTTCTGCTCTAGCAACTTGGGACCTACCCCTGCCTCCTATGGAGCAGTAATGGCCACTGAACATAGGAAAAGATCTGGCTCATTCTTGGTTCTGGCCCTAGCCCCTCCGTCTCCAGCCTCACTTCCTACCAGTGATAGCTGCCAGCTCACCCCAAGGAAAGACGTGACTTATGTCCACCTTAAATCCAGATCTCACACCAAAACCACTGGCCACAGACAATATAGGGACGCTCCCACTTAAAGGACACCACTTAAAGACCACAACAGGCAAATGTTTCACCTAATTTCATAGAGACAGAGAAAGTTAAGCACAATGAGAAGACAGAATAATTTATCTCAATTGAAAGAACAAGGAAAAAACACCTGAAAGAACAACTAATGAAAGAAAAATAAACAATTTACCAGATAAAGAATTCAAAGAATTAGTAATAAGAATGTTAACTGAATTAGAGAAAAGAACAGATGAATACACTGAGAATTTTAACAAGGACCTAGAAAATATAAAAAGAACCAGTCAAGGGCCTCCCTGGTGGCGCAGTGGTTGGGAGTCTGCCTGCCGATGCAGGGGACACGGGTTCGTGCCTGGTCTGGGAGGATCCCACATGCAGCGGAGCGGCTGGGCCCGTGGGCCATGGCCACTGAGCCTGCCCATCTGGAGCCTGTGCTCCACAATGGGAGAGGCCACAGCAGTGAGAGGCCCGCGTACCACAAAAAAAAAAAAAGAACCAGTCAAAACTGAAGAAAACAATAACTGAAAAGAAAAACACACTAGACAGAATAAACAGCAGATTAGGTGATACAGAGGAATGCATAAGTGAGCTCTAAGATAGAATAATGGAAATCACCCAATCAGAACAGCAAAAAGAAAAGCAAATTAAAAAAAAAATTAGAACATTTTAAGGAATCTCTGACATAACAAGAAGCATACCAATATTCACATTATATGGATCCCAAAATGTGAGATAGAAGGGAGTTGAAAATGTATTTAATGTAATTATGACTGAAAACTTCCCAAACCTGAAGAAGGAAACAGACATCCTGGTATAGGAGAAGCAAAGGGTCCCAAACAAGATGAACCAAAGAGATCCACACCAAGACATATCATAATTAAAACCACAACAGTTAAAGATAAAGGGAGAATTCTAAAGGCAGCTAGAGAAAAGCAAAAGTCATATACAAGGGAACCTCCATAAGGTTAAAAGCTGATTTTTCAGCAGAAACATTGCAGGCCAGAAGGAAGTGACACATATTTAAAGTGCTGAAAGTGAAAAACCTGCAACCTAGGATACTGTAACCAACAAAATTATCATTTAGAATCAGAGAGAGAAAGAACTTCTCAGACAAGCAAAAACTAAGAGTTCATCAATACTAAACCTACCCTGAAAGAAATGCTAAAATGTCTTCTCTAAATGGAAAAGAAAAAGCTATAATAAGAGTAAGCATCTATAGTAAAGGAAAAATCCTACTAGTAAAGGCAAATATATAGTAAAGGCTGAGAATCAACCACTTAAATAAGCTAGTACAAAGATTAAAAGACAAAAATTATAAAATCAAGCACAACTACAATAATCAGTAAAGGGATAAACATGGATGCAAAATATGACATCCATCAAAACACAAAACGTGGGAGAGGGGATTGGAAAATGTAGATCTATAAAGTGTTTGAGCTTAAAGGACTACCTGTTTAAAACAAGTAGATATAGTTATCAGGCAACATTTATGAACCACATGGTAATACAAATCAAAAACCTACAACAGACACACAAAAACAAGAGAGAAAGGAACATAGCACACACTGAAGAAAAATCAAGCCACAAGCAAAGACACTAAAAGAAGAAAAGAACAGGGAAAAACTACAAAAACAACAAGCAAAGAAGTAATAAAATGGCAATAAGTAAAAACATATTAATAATTACTTTAAATATTAATGGACTAAGTGTTCCAATCAAAAGCCATAGGGTGACCGACTGGATGAAAAAACAAGACTCATCTGTATGCTGTTTACAAGAGACTCACTTCAGAGCTAAAGACACAAAGACTGAAAGTGAAGGGATGGAAAAAGATATTTCATGCAAATTGAAATGAAAAGAAAGTAGGGGTAGCAATACTCATATCAGACAAAATAGAATTTAAATCAAATGCTGTAACAAAAGATGAAAAAAGAGCATTATATAATGATAAAGGGATCAATGTAAGAGGATGATACCACACTCATTAACATATATCCACTCAATACAGGAGCACCTAAATATATAAAGCAAATATCAACAGACATCGAGGGAGAAATTGACAACAATATAATAACAGTAGGGAACTTTAACACCACACTTACATCAATTGACAGATTATCCAGAAAGAAAATCAATAAGCAACAGTGGTCTTAAATGACAAAATAGAGCAGTTGGACTTAATAGATATCTACAGGACATTCCATCCCCAAACAGTAGAATACACATTCTTTTCAAGTGCACATGGAACATTCTCCAGGATAGATCACATACTAGACCACAAAACAAGTCTCAACAAATTTAAGAGGATAGAAATTATATCAAGCATCTTTTCTGAACACTATGGTATGTAACTAGAAAAGAACTACAGAAAGAAAAATGGGAAAAGAACAAACCCATGGAGACCAAACATCATGCTACTAAAAAAAAGCAATGGGTCAAGAAGAAATCAAAGAGAAAATCAGAAAATACCTCAAGACAAATGAAAATGAAAGCACAACTTTCCAAAATCAATGGGATGCAGCAAAAGCAGTTCTAGAAGGGAAGTTCATAGCAATTCAGGCCTACCTTCAGAGATAAGAAAAATCTTAAATAAGCAACATAAACTTCCATCTAAGGAATTAGAAAAAGAAGAACAAACAAAGCCCAAAGTCAGCAGAAGGAAAGAAATAATAAAGATCAGACAGGAAATAAAATAGAAACAAAAAATAGAAAAGATAAAACCAATATCTCTTTTTTGAAAACATAAATATTGATAAACCTTTAGCCAGGCTCATCAAGAAGAAGAGATAGAGGGCCCAAATAAACAAAATAAGAAATGAAAGAGGAAAAATAGCAATCAATACCACCGAGATACAAAAATCATAATAGAGTACTGTAAAGAGTTATATGCTAACACATTGGACAACCTAGAAGAAATGGACAAATATCTAGAAATATATAGCCTTCCAAAACTGAATCAGGAAAAAATAGGCAATCTTCTCAGACTGATCATTAGTTTAAATTGAATACGTAATTTAAAAAAACTCCCAGCAAACAAAAGTGCATGACCAGATGGCTTCACAGGGGAATTCTACAAACATATATAGAGATAATACTTATCCTTCTTAAACTATTTCAAAAATTTGAAAAGGATGGACTGCACCCAAATTCATTCTACAAGGCTACCATTACCTTGATACCAAAACCAGAACAGCACACTAAAAATTAGAAAATTACATGGCAACACCTCCAATAAATATAGATGTAAAAATCCTCAAAGTATCATCAAATTGAATTCAACAATATGTAAAAAGGATCATACAACATGATCAAGTGGGATTTATTTCAGGGATGCGAGGATGGTTCAGTATTCTCAAATCAATAAATGTGATACACCATATTAACAAAAGAAAAGATAAAATCACATGATAACCTCAAATACACAAAGTTTTTGAAAAAAATTGAAATCTATTCATGACAAAAAATTCTCATCAAAGTTGGTATAGAGTGAATCCATCTCAACATAGTAAAGTCCATTTATGACAAACCCACAGTTAACATCACACTCAAGGGTGAAAAGCTGAAAGTTTTTCCTCTAAAATCAGAATCAAGACAAGGATGCCCATTCTCACCACTTCTATTTAATATAGTATTGGAAGTCCTAGCCACATCAGTCAGAAAAGAAAAAGAAATAAAAGGGATCCAAATTGGAAAAGAAGAAGTGAAACTGTCACTATTTGCAGACATCATGATGCTATATAGAGAGAACCCTAAAGCCTCTCCCAATAAACTATTAGAAATAATGAATGAATTCAGTAAAGTTGCAAGTACAAGATTAATATACAGAAATTTGTTGCTTTTCTATGTACTAACAATGAACTATCAGAGAGAGAAATTAAGGAAAAAAATCCCATTTATAATGGCATCAAAAAGAAAACCTAGGAATAAACTTAACCAAGGAGGTTAAAGACCTATGTATTGAAAACTATAAAATATTGATGAAAGAATTTGAAAATGATAAAAAGAAAGATATCCATTATACTGGAATTGGAAGAATTAATATTGTTAAAGTATCTATACTCCAAAGCAGTCTACAGATGTAATTCATTCCCTATCAAAATACCCAGGACATTTTTCACAGAACTAGAACAAATAATCTTAAAATATATATGGAATGACAAGAGACCCATAATTGCCAAAGCAATCTTAAGAAAAAAGAACAAAGTTGGAGTTATCATGCTCTCTGACTTCAGACTATACTATTGGGTTGGCCAAAAACTTCGTTTGGGTTTTTCCATAAGATCTTGTGGAAAAACCCAAATGAACATTTTGGCCAACCCAATACAAAGCTACAGTAATCAAAACGGCATGGTACTAGAACAAAAACTGACACATAGGGCAATGGAACAGAATAGAGAGCCCAGAAATAAACACACACTCTTATGGTCAATTAATCTACAACAAAGGAGACAAGAATATACAATGGAGAAAAGGCAGTCTCTTTTTTTTTTATTTTTATTGTTTTTTAAGGCAGTCTCTTTAATCAGTGGTGCTGGAAAAACTGGAGAGCTATATGTAAAAAAAAATGAGATGAGAAAATTTTCTTACATCATATATAAAAATATCAAAATGTATTAAAGACCTAAATATAAGACCAGAAACCATAAAACTCCTAGAAGAGAACATAGGCAGAACACTGTTTGATAAAAATTGTAGCAATAATTCTTGGATCTGTCTCCCAAGGCAAAAGAAAAGCAAAAATAAACAAATGGAACCTATTTAAACTTATAAACTTTTGCATAGCAAAGAAAACCATCCACAAAAAGACAAGACAACCTACTGAATGGGAGAAAATATTTGCAAATATATGACAATTAAGGGGCTAATATCCAAAATATATAAACAGCTCATACAACTCAATATAAAAAAAGATTAAAAAATAGGCAGAAGACCTTAGTAGACATTTTTCTGAAAAAAGACATACAGATAGGCAGGAGGCACATGGAAAAAATGCTCAGCATCACTAATCAGAGATATGCAAATCAAAACCAAAATGAGCTATCATCTCACATCTGTCAAAATGGCTATCATCAAAAAGTCTACAAATAACAAATGTTGGAGAGGATGTGGATAAAAGGGAAACCTTGTACACTGTGGGTGTTTTGTACTTTTGTGCAGCCACTGTGGAAAACTTTATGGAGGGTCCTCAAAAAACTGAAAATAGAACTACCATATGAGTATATATCCAAAGCAAACAAAAACACTATTTTGAAAAGATACATGTATCCTAGTGTTCATAGCAGCATTACTTACAATAGCCAAGATATGGAAGTGACCTAAGTGTTCATCAACAAATGAATGCATAAAGAAGATGTGGTATTATACACACACATACACACACACATACACACACACAATGGTATGTTACTCAGCCATAAAAAAAAAATGAAATTCTGCCATGCGCAACAACATGGATGGACCTAGAGAGTATAGAGTGAAATAAGTCAGATAAAGACAAATACTCTATGTCATCACTAATTTGTAGAATCTAAAAATTGAGACAAATAAATGTCTATAACAAAATAGAAAAAGACTCATAAATATAGAAAACAAACTAATGGTTACCAGTGGGGAGGAGGGAGGGGGGAGGGAAAAGATAAGGATGTGGGATTAAGAGACACTATTATGTATAAAATAAATAAGCAACAAGGATATATTGTAAAGCGCAGGGAATACAGTCAATATTTTATAACTTTAAATGAATTATAATTTATAAAAATATTGAATCACCATATTCTTCACCTGAAAATATTGCAAATTGCATATACTTCAATTAAAAAAAAGAAACATGACTTTCCAGAAATGAAGAATGAAGGCCTCACAACTGCTTAACAGAAAATGTGGAAAGCTCATGGAATTCAGCAGTCAACCTACTGACCAAACTCTAGGTCACCTAGGCAATAAATCATGTCTATTTATTGCCCATTTCTGGATACCAGGAAATAAGTTAAATTACTGTTGCCTGAACAGTGCCATGAATGTTGCTGACTCTCCTCCATGTGGGAAAGCTTCCTCACCAATCTGTCTATCAACCTCCAGCTTGCCCCTTTATAATAACTAAAATAGCACTAAGATACATCTTGGATAGGCATAAGATTATGACTCCTTTCAGACAACAGTTACAGAAACACAGTATCAGTGAGCAGGTAAAGAAGGAAACTTACAAGCATTGTGGATGTGAATCAAGTAATTGGTTAGAACTGTGGCTGGTCCACTTAGATAAGAGGTAAAGATATGTAATGCTTTCTAAGAAACAATGGCAACAACTGTATTGTCTTATGACCCTACTTATGCTGCATTTATCATGCCAAATTTTGATCAATTTGGAGATGGCAATACAAGGTCTCATCCTAGTTGGCATAAGGGATCTTTTGCCCTCTATGGGAGTTACCCTTGAGACAAACAAACTAGCCCAGAAAAACAGAAGGACTGGCTAGAATTCAAGTTCTTATTGCTCTGGATTGGGTTTACAATGTTAATAAAGGTGACTTACCGGAGAATGAGAAAATGATATAAAGAAATCTAAATTCCGTTGTCCCTTATATTGAAAATGGGTGAAATGCAAATCAAAACTACAATGAGGTATCACCTCACACCAGTTAGAATGGGCATTACTAGAAAATCTACAAACAACAAATGCTGGAGAGGGTGTGGAGAAAAGGGAACCCTCTTGCACTGTTGGTGGGAATGTAAATTGATACAGCCACTATAGAGAGAGGTTCCTTAAAAAACTAAAAATAGAATTACCATATGACCCAGCAATCCCACTACTGGGCATATACCCAGAGAAAACCATAACTCAAAAACACACATGTTGGGCTTCCCTGGTGGCGCAGTGGTTGAGAGTCCGCCTGCTGATGCAGGGGACGCGGGTTCGTGCCCCGGTCCGGGAGGATCCCACATGCCGCGGAGCGGCTAGGCCCATGAGCCATGGCTGCTGAGCCTGTGCGTCTGGAGCCTGTGCTCTGCAACGGGAGAGGCCACAACAGTGAGAGGCCCGCATACCGCAAAAAAAACCCAAAAACACACACACATGTACCCCAATGTTCATTGCAGCACTATTTACGATAGCCAGGTCATGGAAGCAATCTAAATGCCCATCGACAGACGAATGGATAAAGAAGATGTGGTACATATATACAATGGAATATTACTCAGCCATAAAAAGGAATGAAAGTGGGTCATTTGTAGAGACGTGGATGGATCTAGAGACTGTCATACAGAGTGAAGTAAGTCAGAAAGAGAAAAACAAATATCGTATATTAACGCATATATGTGGAACCTAGAAAAATGGTACAGATGAACCAGTTTGCAGGGCAGAAATAGAGACACAGATGTAGAGAACAAACGTATGGACACTAAGGGGGGAAAGTAGCAGGGGAAGGTGGTGGTGGTGGTGTGATGAATTGGGAGATTGGGATTGACATATAGACACTAATATGTATAAAATGGATAACTAATAAGAACCTGCTGTATAAAAAATAAATAAAATTCAAACATTCAAAAAAAAGAAAATGGGTGAAAGTTTGAAAGATATGTTCTTGGAAATGGAGCAGCAGTTGCCCCATATTAAGGAAGGCTCCTTAAAAATCGTTGCCACCCCATGCGTCAAGCAGAAGCGAGCCAAATGGTGCAAATCTCACAGCCCTATTCCAAAAGCATGGGTCTATGGCTGCTTAGTAAATGGGTTCCCAAAGCTAAATAAATGGTGTTAGTAGTCACAACCATACCATATGATTCAAAGCTTTGGGTAGACAAAAAACAACAGAAGTTCATTTAGTTGAAATAGAAGCAGTTGCTACAATATTGGAAACCAAATGTAAATGCATCTTGTTTAATGGAATGGATTCAATCTCTCCTATGTCCTCTAATCTTTCCCTCCTTACTAATGAACTTAAATTCTTTAGGGGAAGCTAGGAGAGAAGGGTGGAGAGAGATGTGGTCAAGTTTTCGCTGTCGCCAAGAGGGACCAAAAGTGCTATGAACTCACCCAATTTAGTATGTGGGAAACTCCAGAAAGGGGACGGACTCAAGCTTTTATCAATCTGTTGGATTCAGGTGTCTAAATGATCAACCTATTCAGTTTTGTGGAAGGAAGGGGGAACCCAGATTTAACTGGCAAAGTATAAATGAGGTTCCAATGGGGAAGGGAAGCTAACATGACCTTGTGCGTGGTGCCATTTGTGCCAACTCAATTTATAGTTTTAGCCACTTCTGAATGCATAATGTTATTATTTTGCTTGTTCTCTGAAAATATTAAATTATAGAAAGGATTATTTTGATCAGGAAGAATTCATATATAGAAGTGCCAGTGGGACACATAGATAGCTCCAAATTTGTTTCCCAGTTCAGTCTCAGGCAGTCCAAGAAAAACAACATAGAATTTCAGCAGGCCAAGAAAAACAACATAGAATTTCAGCAGGGGAAATGGAAATCACAGCCTTGATTTAGAACTTAAACTCTACAGATGTAGTAAAGTAACATGATATCTCAATATAAAAGCCCCATATGGTCTACAGTTGGTGAAAAGACAAATGGAGGTAGAAGTTTACACAGGATTATCTCCAACTAATTTTAATTTTGATCTGGCAGTCCTGGTTTTTCCAGATATCAAGGCGATAACTGAATCCATTGCAAAAGCTGATGATTTTTGATATGCTATCATGGACATTTCCAGCTCCTTCTTTTCTGCCCTCCTGTCACATAAAAACATGATCAATTTACATTTGTATGGCAAGGCCTCCAATATACATTTGCAGAACTCTCTCAGGAGTACTTAAACTTCCTTGCCTTTTGCCTCCAGAACCTAGGACAGGATTTAGTGCAAGTACCTCTACTGTCATATGTCAAAAACTTTCACCAAAAATGGATGCCTTATTGGTTGGCAAGTCAGAAGCATCCATATCAACAGCACTGACCGCACTATCTCACGTCCACCTGCAGAGATAGCTGGAAATACCAGACAAAATTCAGGGGTCACCACATAAAGTTTATTGGGACCATGTGGGCAGAGCACACTGTCAATCCTTTTGGCAGTTAGGGAAGAAAAAATAATTGCTGCCTGTTGAGACCCCCCCCACACACACCTAAAAAGGACCTTGTAGGACACCTGAGACAGTATGTGCTTCACTTGGACATTCTACCTAGTCCCTTATATCAGTGAAATTCCAAATCAGCATTCATTGAATGGGACCCAAACCAACAGGCTGTGCTATAATCTGTTCAGCAAGCTGTGATGTAACAGAGAAGAACAAACCTGACTCCATATCTGATCTATTCCTTTAGATCTAACCTTTGTGCTCTGTTGCATGTGCTTAGTTATGCTGGCTCTGTACTTTTGTAAAAAAAATGTTGCCTATTGTCTGAAATGTACATGATAGCCCATTCTCAAAGGCTCAGACTCCCAGGCTTGACCTTTAAAGGTATATCATTTTTCATTCATATAGAGAAAAAAGGTATGGAACAGATAATAGCATTTGTCTTGCTGGAGATTTATAGGAACATTGTGACCAGACCCTATGTGGATAGCTGCAAGAACAAAGGATTCCAGCAACAAGAAGTTTGCAACAACCAGCTACACACTCTCCTGTTAGTATAAAAGAAGACTAGAGGGGGGACCTTGAAGATGGCGGAAGAGTAAGACGCGGAGATCGCCTTCCTCCCCACGGATACACCAGAAATACATCCACACGTGGAACAACTCCTACAGAACTCCTACTGAAGGCTGGCAGAAGACCTCAGACCTCCCAAAAGGCAAGAAACTCCCCACGTACCTGGGTAGGGCAAAAGAAAAAACAGAGACAAAAGAATAAGGAATAAATTTAACTCGAGTAAGATGGTTCTTTGGAACACTAGTCCACCATTTTCTTGGTCTGCTGGCTTTCCTAATGAAGTCACTATTCCTTGCCCTAATACCTTGTCTCTTGATTTGTTGGCCTGTCAAGAGGCAAGCAGTATGAGCTTGGACTCGGTAACAGTGACACACTCTATTTTGGGGGACTCATAACTCTGATATAATTCCATACATGCAAAAACATTTAAAATTTAGCCATAGGTTTAGAGATTGATACGTAAGTGGTACAATTATAAGGAAAATAAGAAAATAATTTATGAAACTAACTTACTGTAGTAAATACATTTTCTATACTTTAATTACTTGAATAAGTTCTATATTAATTAATTGATTTAAGTACTTCAGTGAAAATTTTGTATCCACAGGTGTGGGAAGATCCAGAAACTGCCATATCCTGGTTCTTTTGCAATTTGCTCTTTGGTTACATGCCATTTTCAATCTGCTTGATGGAAAATATCTTGACAAAATATTTTGGAGTCTGGAAAACTTGAGAACAAGTAAAGATTTTGGTATGACCAAACCTACTGTTACCTTCAGTTTGTTTTATTACAAGCAAATCCACAATATTGGTTTGCTATTAATAGCTGAGACAATATTGCTCATCACTGTGGAACTATTAAATCTTGAAGGAAATTATATATGCATTAAGACCAATACTTAGTGTTGATATTCTCAACTATATTTTTGATCGTGGATTCCCAAATGAGTACTTTAAATGTGCTGGCTGGCAGAAGGAAAAAATCCATGGTGTTTTTTGACCTACTTCCTACTTAAGATAAATAACTGAAAATCAGCAAGAGAGATACCTGCTGTGTGAATAATACGTGGAGAAGACTTGAAAAGTAACTCCAAAAATGAAGTTATAGTATTTATTTTAAACATATAATTGGAATATTACATGTATCTTTAAAAGACTATTCTCAAATATACTTTCATGATTATTATCCTCAACATAATATCTGCCAAAACTAACCTGAGGCAATGGAATTCAGAAAAATGATGACTGAGCAGAAGGAAAGAACTTGACTCATCACAGAGGAAAGACAAAATATATGGACTAGGTTAAAGATCATTTTCCAATTTCTTAAGCTATATATATTTTACTCAAAAAGGTTGTTTTTTATATGTAAATTGAAAAAAAGATTAGACATGCTCAGAATCTTCACCAAAATATCCATTCTTTTAAATGAATCCTGCTTATTCAAAAAATGTCTGCCCTAAAGACACAGAAATTATAAATTGCTAAGTTAAGAAGCTAAATGTATATAATACCATCAATTTCTCAAAACCAAGAACAATACCTTTCTTTTTAATACAAAGGTTTTGCAAATTTTCAAAACTCTACCAAAATATTAACATCCTATGTTCACAAACCTAACAGCTACTTTGCTATTTGAGAAACAAAAGGGAAATTTATGATAAGGGCCACTGTATGCTACCATTAAAAGTAGTCACTGCTCTCATTTGAAGGAGGAAAAATGTTGAGCCAATAGAGAACATGTAATTAGGTAGTCCAGTGTTTTTCAAACATTATGCATATGACTCATCTGGGAACCTTAAGAAAATGGAGATTCTGATTTAGTAGGTCTGGTGTGAAGCCTGATGTTTTGTTTTCAACAAGCTGCCAAGTAATGTCAGTGTTAGTGGTTCACTAACCACACACTTATATCGTTTTTTAGGAATCAAAAAAAGACAAGTGAAAAAAATTGAGTGACTTTCTCAAAATGTAGGCACACTAGGCAAGAGAACACTTTAGGGCCACGGGATACATCAAACCTCTCCAGATGAGGTAATTACTTGGTAAGCCAGACTGGGAAAGCCCCAGACATGAGTTAAGGTTCTCCAAGGGATAATTCTCATCCCAAACTTGGATCCCTTTTAAATTTCAAAGCAACGTTTTTGTTTTTGTTTATTATTTTAAAGCTCTGTTGCTGCAGGGATCTGCCATTACTCCAAAGCCACAACTATTTTAGTTTCAGCAGTGGTGGTTCATGCCTGTCACTGGTAGATTTATTCAAAGTTACATTTTTGAAAAGGAGAGGGATAAAAATGTAAAGAATTAAAGGATTTTAAAATGTAGAGAAGATTAGTTGTTTTAGCAGTTTGCATTTTCTAAAATGGGCTATCGAGTCAATTAACACTTAAACCATGTCTTCCTCAATACTTCCTCAAACACTGGTTGTCAATCCACCTATCAATGAAGTGAATTTTGTTGGGCTGAGATTTGACTTCTGGAAAGCCAGCAGTCTCCATTACTGTATGAAATTTATTTTTTTGAAGAATTCAAACACTGGAATAATGAAAGCTATTTAAAATGGTTTCTCCTTCCGTTCATGAATTTTTGCTGTTGAAATACAAAGCTACAAAGCTCAAATTCATGTATTTGTACTATTCATTACTAATATATGCTCTATATAACTGATCTCAAACTTTTTTTTTTGACTTTTAAAAGTTACTTTTATTAAGGTAAGAACAGCAAATTACAAAGAATGAGGATAGTGTAATTTCCTTAGCTCAAAGATTTTTACAAAAGTTAATGACCTTGTACTTTAGTTCAAGAATAGTGGATTACAGGCTACTAAAATATTAAGTTTTATAGCTCTTTACTCCCAATTCCAGTGTTATTTGAGTTTTGGAAGATCCTATCTTCCCAAAGCTGCCAGGATGTGGTTGGGCACGTATTCCTTCTTAGGCTCTGCTATGTATACATTCACTCCCTTTTGTGGCAGAAGCAAAGAGCAGATGTATCCAGTTTACTTTCATAGAATTAGTCATCAAATTTCATCATTTCTGTGACAGTAAAAATTCACCAATGAATATGTATTTTTTAAAGATTTGAAATACGTTTTAACCTCTGAATATACTTGTTTTCCTCATGCTAAGGGCAGCCTTGAGTTATGATTAAAACACTCTGATAGCTATAGTTTAGCAAAACATATTCTCCCTGATCTCACAGAAATGATCTCAAACTTTCAAGTGCATACTTTCTGTTTTGAAGTATAGGAAATCAATTCGATCTTTTTGTTTATTTTTCTTATGACACTTAGTATACAGCTATAGACATTGTGGGTGCTCAATAAATGATTATGAACATATGAGAGTTTATATCTAAACTTTATGACTGATGTATTATAAATCTTAAATTTTGCTGCTTGGTTTTCACATGGTTTTAATGCTTAAGGGAGTAAGAAAAGAAACAGCTGCATCTCTATTATGACACAACCAGTTGATGAAATCACTGGCCAGGTGGCTGATGGACCCAGTAGCAATTCTGGAACAAGTGTTAAGGCTCAAATTATGTTGGGCCACTTTTCCAAGCTTGATGTTACCCATTTGGTACAAGCATCTGAGAATGTTATTTTGTCATAAAGTATATCATGTGCTAAAGTCATTCTCTATAGATGGATTTGATGTTAATGTACTTTAGTTGAACAAAAAACTTAATTTGCATGCTCTATCCTTTTTTCATTTTTCATGCTGTTCAGTATCCCTCCCCTCTAACTTTTATGCTCTAATGAACATTTTTATCTCAACTTTATACATACTTTATACATAGTCATTTACCTATGTATTGTACAATAAATATACTATATATACTGCCTTTCTTGCTCTTGTGCTCTCTCTATACGCATATGTATGGTAAATAAGATGTTGTAAACAAGTTTGACAAATTTTCTTCTCAGCCACAGTTTACATCTATTTCATTTCACATATTTACTTTTTGTTATTAATTGAAAAGTTGAAAATGTGCAATTATAGTAAATACCATCTAAAGTGGACCATATAGTCAAAATTATTTTTTAAATTTCATAATGTGTTTCTTTAGAAACTTTAAAAATCCTGAGAAAAATACAGGAAAGAAAACAAAGCCTGTATTTCTATTGCCTAATGAAAGGTTTTGTTAGAACTTTAGGTTTTGTTAGAATTTTATTTCCTTTCTTCCTGTGCCTCCCATCTTAGATGTACAAACTCAGACATCATAAATTCACTTATGTTGTAGGATTCATTTTCTACATAAATCCTTGAATCATGCTATCCTTTTTATCATTATAGTATGGCATGGGAATTGTTTACAAGATTGTCTAATGATATTTTCTCATGTAAAGTAAGAATAAGTTATGTAAGTATTATCTATGCTTGAACACTTTATTTACATGTAATTCTGCTTAGCTTACGTATTAGCTATTAGATATTTAGAATTTGGAATTTTGTTGACATAAAGAATACTGACAAATTTTTATTTCCAGAAAAGTCATTTCATGCTCACACTAGCATTTAATTAGAGTGACTCTTTCAACTCACCATAATAAATGTTGAATATTAAAGAGTTTTTAAACTATTTCTAAGTGTTTAATTATTCTTAATCATATTTCTTTATTGAGCATTGTTAATCATTTTTACACCATTTTACTTCCTAATATTTGACTTGTCTACCAAGATTATCATGGAAAATATTACATGTTTTATTAATTTTCTGGAATATTAAAATATTTTGAATTATTATTATTGAATTATTCATGCTTTGCCCACACTATGGTGTTGTTATTGCATGTATATAAAATTTGATGTATATCAATTTTAAATGCTTATTTGCTTAGGTCTAGTGAAATTTATTTTTTTCATTTCTTTTGTTGTTTATATGCTTAGAAAGACACCTCCCAGACAAGATAAGGAAAATATTTACCACTGGTTATTTCCGGTTCTCTGTTTTTACATTTAATGATATACTTTAACTAGAATTTATAGGTGATAAGGATCTGTCATATTGTTTCCATAAATTCCCAGTTATCTCATTTATTGAATGATCTGTTAATGCATTATTCAAATATATTATCTTTCTTTTAAAAATGTTTTATGTATTTTTCCAGTCATGATAGAGTAGCTTAATACAGTAAAAGCTAAAAAAAAAGCTTAAAAATTATATACAAAGTCTCTTTTGAGACATTCCACATAAACTAAAATCATTCTACTATCTTTGAAAGAAGGATAAGCTCAGGAAGTAAGCTCCACATTCAACTCAGCTCACTCCTGCTGGGCACTGTCAGAACCTGAGATCAGGAAAGTAGAGTCCAAATAGAGAATGATGGGACTTGGAGGAGAAAATGCAGAAATCAAACATTGATTTCTGTGTTGACAAGATTTCTGTGTTGACAAGGGTATTTGAGGGAGTAGGTAATAGAATAGGGGCACAGAAAAGGGGTTCTAAAAAGATGCATGGAACTTCCCTTGGTTGCTGGCCAAACTCCTAAGTTCTGCATACTCAAGGTATGACCCAGATGTCTCAGCAGAAAACTGTTGCCTAGAGTTCTCCACAGAGATTTCAGAGGCTACACAGAGCCACAAGATATTCGAGTACAGCGCCACTAGAGAGAAAAGTTTGTAATAAATACATAGTCAAGACTTTCAAATTCTTTAGTAATATGCAAAGCTTTCTCTGTCAATTCAGGGCACATATCCCCATAGTGGGTGACCCATATGACCACCATGCAAATGATGATGAGGAACAGTGACAGAAAAGGTGCAAGAAAAATTCCATCCAGTAAAGAGTGAGAAATCTACAGCAATGATGAAATAATGTTAAACAATTATGAGAAGCCCTTGTATTATAGTGGAAGATACTCCTGTTTTTAAAATAATCTATTTCTGGATGAAACTTTCTTGTCCATGAACTTTCATTGACAGAAAATGATCTTTAGGGCTTATGTCTGGGGGCTACAGAGATGAGCAGATTTCACAGCTCACTTTTTGCTTGGCAAGTTTGAGGGCCTCAAGTGTTGCTTTAGAAATTTTTTTATTGTTATATTCATTTTCTTTTCTTTTTTTGAAAAAAAAGTTAGTAAGTCAGAATAGGTTATTCTGTATTGAACTCAGAGTGGTACAGACCTGAAAGGGCATTATTTCCACTCTTGAAATAAACTAACATATAAAGCCTAGAAAATTTTCAAATTAAGGATTTTTTTGAAGCCAGTGGAGAACTGCAGTCATGGGGCAAACAACTGAAAACTGAAGGGAGACAGGCACATACTAGAATTGAATCATTTGCTTACCTGGGCCAAACATTGTAGGACACTGTATAACCCCATGAGAAGACTCAGCTAGACAATTTTAATAAATTGATGAGGACTAAAGTGAAAGTGGGAAACCCCTATGGGGCATGAACATAGGGGGATTTGTACCTTATTCCAGGCTTTTCCATCAAGGAACACTAGTGAGTGCTCACAGTGAAGTTTGAGGAGAATTTTGAGAAATAGTCCCCATGATATTGGCTGAGGGAAGAGAATAGCAGCTATTGATGATATTCCATCCCAAACAGCACTCCCTATACCATTTATAGAATCAAAACTTAAGTCTCCAGAGGGAAAAGGAAGTGGAAATGGTTTCCAGAGGGTATAAGAGATTATCTACAGCAGCTTGGGGCAGAGCCACAACAACAACCAAAACTTCACCCAAATTTATGTCACCTATCTCCCCTAAATAACAAATCCTTAATATACATAGTCAGGAGCAATGGAATTATAGTCTGAATACACTGTTGGAAATCCACTGCAGCTGTCAGAAGGGAATGGGAAAAAAACAGCTTTAGCCTGTGGAAGAGCAGGAATGTGTACTAGTTCTGGCATTGTATCTGGAGGAAGAGCAACACAGTAGGCTGAATAACAACCCCCCAAAACTGTTCACATCCTAGTCCCAGAACCTGTGATATGTTGTTAGCTTACATTGTATAAGGGACTTTGAGAACGTGATGAAGAGTCTTTCAGTGATGAGATTATCCTGGACTCTCTGGTGGGCCAGATGTAATAACAAGGGTCGTTTTAAGAGGAAAGCAGAAGGATGAGAGTCAGATAAAGCTAATGTAATGACATAACTAAAGGATAAAAGAGGAAAGCATAAACAAGACAAAAAGACAACCCTCAGAATGGGAGAAAATATTTGCAAATGAAGCAACTGACAAAGGATTAATCTCCAAAATTTACCAGCAGCTCATGCAGCTCAATATCAAAAAAACAAACAACCCAATTGAAAAATAGGCAGAAGACCTAAATAGACATCTCTCCAAAGAAGATATACAGATGGCCAACAAACACATAAAAGGATGCTCAACATCATTAATCATTAGACAACTGCAAATCAAAACTACAATGAGGTTATCACCTCACACCAGTCAGAATAGCATCATCAAAAAATCTTCAAACAGGGCTTCCCTGGTGGCGCAGTGGTTGAGAGTCCGCCTGCTGATGCAGCGGACACGGGTTCATGCTCCGGTCCGGGAAGATCCCACATGCCGCGGAGAGGCTGGGCCTGTAAGCCGTGGCCGCTGAGCCTGCGTGTCCGGAGCCTGTGCTCCGCAACGGGAGAGGCCACAACAGTGAGAGGCCCGCATACCGCAAAAAAAAAAAAAAATCTTCAAACAATAAATGCTGGAGAGGGTGTGGAGAAAAGGGAACCCTCTTGCACTGTTGGTGGGAATGTAAATTGATACAGCCATTATGAGAACAGTATGGATGTTCCTTAAAAAACTAAAAATAGAACTACCATACAACCCAGCAATCCCACTACTGGACATATACCCTGAGAAAACCATAATTCAAAAAGAGTCATGTACCACAATGTTCATTGCAGCTCTATTTACAAAAGCCAGGACAGAGAAGCAACCTAAATGTCCATCAACAGATGAATGGATAAAGAAGATGTGGCACATATACACAAGGAATATTACTCAGCCATAAAAAGAAATGAAATTGAGTTATTTGTAGTGAGGTGGATGGACCTAGAGTCTGTCATAAAGAGTGAAGTAAGTCAGAAAGAGAAAAACAAATACTGTATGCTAACACATATATATGGAATCTAAAGGAAAAAAAAGGGTTATGAAGAACATAGGGTCAAGACAGGAATAAAGATACAGATGTAGAGAATAGACTTGAGGACACGGGGAGGAGGAAGGGCAAGCTGGGACGAAGTGAGAGAGTGGCATGGACTTATATATACTACTGAAATAGATAGTGGGAAGCAGCCGCATAGCACAGGGAGATCAGCTCGGTGCTTTGTGACCACCTAGAGGGGTGGGATAGGGAGGGTGGGAGGGAGACGCAAGAGGGAGGAAATATGGGGATATATGTATATGTATAGTTGGTTCACTTTGTTATAAAGCAGAAACTAACACACCATTGTAAAGCAATTATACTCCAATAAAGATCTTAAAATAAATAAATAAAATAAGATCATGTGCATTCATTATTTGAATATAAAATTTTAAAATGATTTTTAAAAGAAATAAATATAAACCACTCCTGGGGGAAAAAAATAGGATAAAATACTGTGTTATAAAGATGGAGGAAGGGTCCACAAGCTAAGGAATGCAGGAAGCCTCTAATGGCAAAGAGTTTCCCCTGTAGCCTTCCAAAGTAACACAGCTGTGCTGACACCACGATTTTTAGCCCACAAGACCCATTTTGGAAGTATGATCCGCAAAATTGTAACATCATAAATTTATGTTGTTTTAAGCCATTAAATTTATGGCAATTTGTTACAGTAGCAATAGGAAACAAATACAGAATTATCAACCATTTATTGCCAAAATCAAATTTTGTGAACAATTCCTCTAGTAAATCTGCCATACCATACAAATGCTACTGCTATGCATTTTTAATTGAATTCTTCAACTGCAAAAGTTAGAATGAGATGTGATGAAAAAACCAGAGGTTAGAGCAATGGACATTGAGGATGGAAGAAGCAGCCCTCGGCCAAAGAATTCCCCTAGAAACTGGAAAAGTCAATAAAACAGATTCTCCCCTGAATCCTCCCAAAGGAACACAGCCCTGACAATGCCTTGATTATAGATTTTTGACCTTCAGGATGATACGATAATGATTTTACTTTGTGGTGTTTTAAGCCACTGATTTTGTGGTAGCTTACTATAGCTGCTATAGTAGATAACAGCTATAGTAGATTTCACAAGATCCCTTCTGAAAGTCACACCACCAAGAAAAGGGTTCAGAGTATCTACTTAAGACTGAATCTTTGTCACAATAATCAGAAAACACCCCATTTCCCAGCCCCTACCACCAGGCAAACAAGCATCAAATGAAAATAATAGGAACAGCCAAAAGAACTGCAAGAGAAAGATTCTTTCTGGAGAGCAGCAAAAATAAATAATTTTTTAAAAAGTCTTACCACGCATAGAGAAAAGTTTAAACTGGGCTCAACGTCAGATTAGAATAACAGGAACGTACACTCTAAAAGCCTAGCCAGAAAAAAAGGTGTACTCATCTCCAAACAGAAAAAAATGTTTATATCAATATTATTGTGCTATATAGCACACCTAGATTTTAACAAAAAGTAATGTGGCACACCAAAAGACAAGAAGGAACACAGTCTAAAGAGACAAAGCAAATATTGGGATAAGAATCAGATATGACACAGATGTTGGAACTATCAAACAGTAAATTTAAAACAATTATGATGAATATGATAAAAGCTATAATTGAAAAGTTATAAAACATAAATATTAGATAAATAATTCCCTCAAAGATAATAGAACGTAGAGGAAAGAAGCAAGTAGAAATGCTAGAAATAAAACTATAGTGACAGAGATTGACTATCTTTGACAGATTCATCAGATTAGACACTGCCAAGGAAAGAATCAATAAGCTTGAAGAAGAACTTGTATAATCAGAACTACCTGACTAAAATGGAAAGAGAAACAAATATTGAATAAAAAACAGAATAGAATATCCAAGAGCTCTGGGACAATACCAAATGGTCTAACATATGTAATTAGAAGCCTAGAATGAGAAAATAGAGGTTGAAGATATTTGAAGAAATAATGTATAAGAATTTTCCAAAACAGTGACAGGTACTGAAACAGACCTATCAAGCTCAGAGAGCACCAAGCAGAATTCATATGAAGAGCAAAGCAAAATCTTGAAGGCAGATAGAGAAAAAGAGCACACTACCTCTAAAAGAAAAAGGGTGAGAATTATACCAGACTTCCCATCATAAAGCATAAATAAATGGTTTAAGTAAATAACTCACCCATAAATAAAATAAAGTGACATCTGCAAGCTGCTGAAAGAAAAATGTTCAAACAGAATTCTTACCTTGCAAGAATGTTTCAAAAGTGAAAGAGAAATCATTAAATTGATAAACCTCTAGCAAAAATAAAAAGATGAAGAAATAAATCATGAATGTTAGAAATGACAGAGCATCATTTGTACAGAATTACAGACACTGTAGCTATTAAAAGGACATCAAGGTAATAGTATGAACAACTATTTACTCATAAATCCAATAGTTTAGAAGAAATGGATCAACTCCTTCAAAACTACAAGCTAGCAAAACTAAATCAAAATGAAATAGATAAACTCAATAGTACTGTAATCATGTTAAATAAATTTTTATTTAAAATTTTTTTGTAAAACAAATCTCAGAAAACTTCACTGGAGAAATCTTCCAAATATGTAAAGAAGAATTAATACTAATTTAGCAAATCTCTTCCAGCATATAGAAGAGGATGAAACATTTCTCAAATCAATGTTTGAGGCCAGCATTACCCTGGTAACAAAATCAGAACAATGCATAACAATTAAAGAAGTTTCTCTATCATAAAATTATATGTAAGTGTCTTCAAGAAAATATTAGCAAACTGAATAATCTAGAGTTGTATGAAAATTGTATACCATGACTAAATAGAATTCATTCTAAGTATTCAAAGTTGATTTAATATTTGAAAACCAACCAAAATAATCCACCATATCAACAGGCTAAGGAAGAAAAAGCATGTGATCACATCAGTTAATTCACAAAGAGCATCTGACAAAATCCAACATCAATTTATGATAAAAAACTATCAGGACATTGTAGAGGATATTTTTTATCAACTTGATAAGATCACCTAGTAAAAAGAAATAAACCTACAACTAACATTGTACTTAATGATGTAAGACCAAAAGCCTGCCTTCTAATTTTGAGAACAAAGAAAGCATATCCATTGTCACCACTCTAATCAATAGTGATGTTCCAGCCATTAGAACAAAGAGAACACGAGAACATATAGTGTATGTTTTAGCCAGCACAACACGGCAAGACAAAGAAATTAAAGGTCTGCAGATTGAAAAGAATTTTTTTTTTTTTGCAGGTGACATTATGGTCTACATAGAAAATCTCAATTAATCTCCAGAAGTCTCTGTGAATAGACTTTTTTGCTCAGAAAGTTCACAGGATACAAGGTCAACAACAGGAAAATCAATCACATTTCTACATAATAGCATGTAGAAACCAAAGTTAAAAATAATAGTACTATTTCCAATAATTCATAAAAATGAAACACTTTTGCATTAATCTAACAAAACTTGTACTGGACTTTTAAGCTGAGTACTTTTTAAAATTACTGATAAATATTCAAAAAATATCTAAACAAGTAAAGGTATACTGAGTCCATGGAGTGAAAGATTTGACATACTAAAGATATCTTCCCAAATATATGTGTAGTTTAACACAATTCTTACAAAAATTCCAGAAAGATTTTCTTTTTTGCATATATAGACAGACATACTAAAATTGCATGGAATGACAGTGGACTTAGAATAGCTAAAACAATTTTGTAAAAGAAGAATAAAGTAGAAGGAATCACCCAATTGACATTAACATCTACTTTATACCCATAGTAATCAAGGCAGTGTGGTATTAGTGGAGAATAGACACACAGATTAATGTTGATAAATACAAAAGCAATTCAGTGGAGGAAGAATAGCCTATTAAACAATGTGGAACAATCAGACATTCGTAGGGAAAAAAAGGAACTTTGAACTAAATTTCAAACTTTATACAAAAATTAACTAAAATGAATCACTTCTGGAGAACTTCTAGGAAAAAAACTCAGAAAAATCTAAGCTTTTAGAAAAAAAAAAATAGAAGAAAAACTCGGGACTTAAGGGTTGGCAAATAATTTTTAGACTCAAACCAAGAGCACAACCCACAAAAGGAAACCTTTATAAAAAATGGATGTCATTAAAATTAAAAACTTTTCTCTGCCAAATGACTCAGTCAAGAGCATAAAAAAACTTGCTGCAGGCTGGGAGAACATATTTGCAAACTATATATCCTAAAAAAGATTTGTGTCTAGAAGACGTAAAGAACTCTCAGGGGGCTTCCCTGGTGGTGCAGTGGTTGAGAGTCCGCCTGCCGATGCAGGGGACACGGGTTCGTGCCCCGGTCCGGGAAGATCCCACATGCCGCGGAGCGGCTGGGCCCGTGAGCCATGGCCGCTGAGCCTGCGCGTCCGGAGCCTGTGCTCCGCAACGGGAGAGGCCACAACAGTGAGAGGCCCACGTACCGCATGAAAATGTATTTCACCTAAAAGGACCCATCAATAATCATGAAAACATGTCCAACATCATTAGCCTTCAGAGAAGTGCAAATTAAAACCACAATGAGATACCACTTCTCTCTGTCAGAATGACTAAAATGCACAATACCGATAATACTATACGCTGACAAGGATGGAGAGAACTAGATTACTCATACATTGCAGGTGGGCATCTAGAATGATACAGCCACACTGAAAAGACTACAACAGTCTTTTTACAAAACTAAACATTTACTTACCATATAACCCAGAAATTGTACTTTGGGGCATTTATTCCAGAGAAATTAAAAAGTTATATTAACATACACATACAGGCACAAACAAAAAACAAAGAAAAAATTGTTAGCAAACCACGTTCCTTTTACCTGATGCACAGCAAGCCAAACCGCTGAGAAGCTGAGGTGTACAGCAGAGAGGATTTATTCCCAATGCAACCAAATGAGAAGGGAGAACAAGTCTCCACCTCGAGGGCAAGGACCTTAGGAGGTTTGTGGGATAAAGAATAAAGCAGCAGGGCATTCTGGGGTTTGGGGAGGGTGGGGAAAGGTGATTGGTAAAAGGTGCAGTAATCTTCTCAGGTGTAATTAAGCTGCAGGCCTCTGCACATTTAAAAATGGAGGTGATTAGCATGTTCTGAAGGTGGAGTTTTGGGTCTTCTGATGTCAAAAGGTCACTGGGCGGACACTCGTTCAGGCCAAATAGGAGGGTCTCTGGTCCTATCCAGTCTTACTAGACACAGCTGACTCCAACTTCAACTATAACTAGACACAGCTGACTCCAAGTTGCTGAGAAACAACTCCGGCAAAATCTTAATATTTAAGCTATGTGCTGCTTGGAGGACACACAAGTCTTAAAACTACCTTGATTAGTGAAGGCAGGTGAAATGGATTTGACTAACCGGGCGCGGCCGCTGGAGGGGGCCCCGCCACGCCGTCGCCTCGCGGCCTCGTCCTCAATTTGCTCAGGGACCGCGGGCGCCGCCGCCGCCGCGCCGCCGCCCCTCACACTGGGAGCACTACTGTCCCCAGACCCCCTCAAGCTCGGTTGCCGCACCGCTGCGACCCTGCGCGCCTCCCTCGGACACTGCCGCCCGGCGCCGAGGACGCGCCGAGGCCGGCACTGCGCAGACAGTAACATTTGATGAAGGGTACGTGAGAACTCTATGTACTATCTTTGCAACTTCCTGTTACCTAGAATTAGTTCAAAATAAAGTTTAAAAATATTTGAAAAATGGGAAGAATATCTGAGCAGAACTTTCACCACAGAATATAAATGGATAGCAAATAAGCACATGAAATATACTCAATATCACTACTCATTAGGGAAATGCAAATAATACCATGAGATACCAGTTCACACTCACTAAAGGGCTGTAATCAAATAGGCAGACAATGTTAAGTTTAGATAGGGATGTAGAGGAACTGGAACACTCACACATTGCTGGTGGGAATGTAAAATGGCACAGCCTCTTTTGAAAAGTTTGGTGACTTCTTATAAACTTAAAAATACACTTACCGGGCTTCCCTGGTGGCGCAGTGGTTGAGAGCCCCCCTGCCGATGCAGGGGACACGGGGTCGTGCCCTGGACTGGGAAGATCCCACACGCCGCGGAGCGGCTGGGCCCGTGAGCCATGGCCGCTGAGCCTGCGCGTCCGGAGCCTGTGCTCCACAACGGGAGAGGCCACAACAGCGAGAGGCTCACGTATCAAAAAAAAAAAAATACACTTACCACATGACAGCCTTCTTCTAGGTACTTTCCCAAGTACACTACAATGTTATGTTCACATAAAGCTGCCTGTGAAGGTTTATAACAACTTTTATTACAATCACCAAAAACTGGAAATAAAACAAGTTATATTTCAACAGGTGAATGAATAAACAAACTCTGGTACATACATAGAGTGAAATATTGCTCAGCCATTTAAAAATATTAGCTATAGATCCTTTTAAAACATGGATGACACATGTATTTTGCTAAGTAAAAGAAGTCTGACTCAAAAGACTACGTTTTGCATAATTTCATTTATTTCATTCTGGAAAATGCAAAACTACAGGAAAAGAAAATGGATTAATGCTTGTCAGGATTTGAGGGAGAGCAGAGTGGTTGATGAGAAGGGGACAGCACAAGTCTATTGTTTGGGTGGTGGAATTGTTCTGTACAGCATTGTGTTGATGCATATACGACTCTGCATCTGTCAGAAACCATGGAAGTATACATCAAAAATAGATTTTTACTGTATGCACTTAAAAAAAACAACCAACTAGGGTGTCGGGGGATGCAGGGGTGGAATAGAGACTGTCGGAAATGAATCTAACTATATTACAAATGTATGCTATAACCTCACTGAAAAGGGTAGGCAGAAAAAGGAGCTGTATAAGTAATTTTGAAGAGCCATATTTTTAATGGATACTGTAAATATAAAGTCAAAATAGAACTGTACATCAAAACTGTACTCTAGTTAAACTTGTTGCTCAGAATGATATCAATTAGCGATTCTGAATCTAGGTGTATACTAGGTTGAACAAATAATTTTAAAATGATATAGATATTGGGAGTCAGGTTTCTCATGTCAAAAAAGTTACAATAGGCCAAGGTAAGGCTAGAATGAACCCTATGTAACTGAATTAGAGTTGGAGATATCAGAATGAACTCATTTTAAGAGATAGATACATAGATGATAGATGATAGATAGATGGATAGCTAGATAGACTGAAACTGTACACATATTACATACATATACTTCCTAACACCATTCACTGAAAGGGTCAAAAGTGGTGACAACCAGTAGCAATAACCATACTAAATGCCTACATCTTAGATTTTAAATACTTTTCTCCTGTAAAAGGAAATAGGCTTCCCTTGAGAAATGACTGATTCTAAAGCTAGGACAGCGTATATACAAGATAAGCCTGAAGTACCTTGTGATGCTAAAAACAACAACAACAAAAGGATGCGACATATGAGAAAGACACAGGAGCTAAGTGAAAGACCTCCCAATGGACAAACTGGCACAATCTGAGTAAATAAATATCTATAGTATTGTACAATAACTCAAAGAATAATATATACATATGAATCCATACTAATACAAATACATGATTGGATATGTAAAATAAATGGGGAGGAAGGAACAAATCTTCCTTCTTAAAAAAGTCCAAATCATATCAGTAAGAAAGAATGAAGGAAATGGAAAATCGGTATTAGAACATGAGAGCAATCATTCTTCTTAGGCAAGATCCACTGATGAATGGCAAAATTAATCTGTGAGACTTTGGGGAACAGGATATTTGCATACCTCACATTGCCTCTTCCAAAATATTCATTAATTGCCATGATAGCTCTAACATACGCCCACAAATTATTTGATAATCTTCCCTCCAGGAGATGAACCTTAAGTTCTCTTTCCTGGAGAGTAGCCTGGACTAAATCACTTTCTTCTGATAATTAGAGTATGAAAAAGAGGAGTGCCTTTAGAGTAGAGAAACTTGGCAAATGCCACCTTCACTCCAAGGGAAGGTTCATATCACCAGTGATAATTCATGTTGCTATTATGTTCCCACTTTTATGATACCAAGAGAAGGACATTCACCTGTGTGATACTTTCCCACATAGCCATAACCCCAATCTAATCATGAGAAAATGTCAGACCATCCCACAAGGACGGACAGTCTAAAAATACCTGACCAGTAGTTTTCAAATGTAAAAATAATGGAAGACAAGGAAAAACTGAAAAATTGTTATCCTGATTGGATCTTGGAACAGGAAAAAGTAAATTAGTATAAAGAAAACTAGATAAAGTCAAATAAAATCTATAGTTCAAAGTGTTGTACCAATATTAATTTTTTCTTGATAAATGTACCATGGTATATTAGGTGTTGACATTAGGATAAGCTATTTGAAGAATAAAGAGAAGCTGTCCAAACTATCTTTACAATTCTCCTATAAATCTAAGTTATTTCAAAGTGAAATACTTTAAAAGTAGAAAAACATCATGTTTTTTGTTATTTTTGCCTTCGATTTAATGTATTGTTAATAAAAAATACATTTTTTCTCTGAGACTTAGGGTATCAAGTCAACTTTCGTTCTTTGCTTTCTTTTTTCCTTATTTATTCTTTGCTTTATTGTCATCTTTCTTAATTTAACAGAAAACTTTGAGCCAGGTGAAAATAATAGCCTTGTGTGGGAGGTCAACATACTTAATCAGAGCTTTGCCTCAAGGCCAAGACCCCTTGTTTTCAGAGAACTTCTAATGGATCTTCATTGTTCATAAACTTTTTCATTATATTTCCTGTTGTTTAGATCCAGAAGAAGTTTGTTTCTCTCACTCTGAAAGTCTTACCTTTATAGATGTAACTTAATTTCATGTCTGCTTAAAAACTGGGTAATTTTTGCCTGGGCTAATCTCTTTCTTATATCTTGCTAAACACAACAAGCAACAGTCAATATTCAATAATGTACCAACTTTTTGCAATCTTATCTCCTGGAGCTACAGGCTAAGTAGTCACTTGATTTGCTTTTCAAGTTATTGTAGACAGTACATCTACTAAATATGTTGTTACTGATAAACACAATTTCCTTCTCAGTCTCCAAAATAAGTTTATCTTCCATCTATAAGCAGATACCATTTTCTTTTGAATTATATGAAATTAAAAATTCATAATTTATCATATTTTGGTTTGTTGTTTTGGTAACACCCATCTTATATATTGGTATATAACAAGTTGCAACAAAACTGAATGTCTTAAAGCAACTTCACCTTATTATTTCTCACAAACCTGTGGGTTGGCTTGTGCAAATTTCAGGAGTCTCCAAGTCCACTCTCACTTTTGACACCAACTGCAAATTCAGTGGTCTCCAATATCACTCTTGCTTCTGACATAAATGCAATTGTGAGGTGGGGGGTGGGCAAGACCATCCTCAGTTTCAATGTTTCATTAAAAGAACCCACCAAAATCAGTACAAATGTTATTCTCATGGTTGTGATTATAATGAAAGGATGCAGATTTGAGCCATCAAGGGAAGAAGCACACAAGGCAGGGTCTAGGAGACTTTCAAGCACAGAACTTCCAGTTGTGCTCTCCACAATGTCTAATTTTCCTAAGAAAAAATGTGTGACAATATAAATGGAGCACTGACAACCAGGGAAGCTTTCCTGACACTTGGTGTCTAGAGATTTTATTGGGGAGTGTTGTGTAGACATGGCTGACCTTAGTCTCCAGCCCCTCCAGAAGCGGACCTGGTACCCCATGGCCTGCATGGCCCCCATCATAAATCACATTGTTAAAATAGACTATTTAGCATGATCAAAGTCCCCCTGGAAAGCAAATATTATTATCAGGCAGATTCCAAACGTCTAGGGGTTACCTCTCAGGAGGCTGGGAAAATACAAAACATTTCTTGGGTAAGCTTAATCCTTTACTGCATGACCAGGCTCAAGTATACAACTACTTTGCTCTACATGGTGTCAGTTGAGGTTATTTATGTGCCTAAATTTAGTTGGGAGATGGGCTGGGGCTTATATATTCAAGATGACTTTATTTTTCTCTCTGGAGCCTCATCTGGGATACCTGGAAATTCTGAGAGCCAGTTGGAACTCTACGCAGCAGAGAGGTCAGAATTTTTACATAGTGGCACAGGGTTCTAAGAGGATGAAAATGTGACCTGAAAGTTTTCTTAAAACATAGATAAGCTCAGAAATCTAGGCAAGTCACTTCTGTCACTTTCTATTGGAAAAGGCATATCAAAAACCCAGTCAAGATTCAAAAGATAAGGAAATGGCCTCCACCTTCTGATGAAAGGAGAGGCATATCCAGACAGGGATGAAAGGAATTGTTAACCATCATATTTGCAGGTAATTTTCCTCCAATAGTATGCTTAAAAGGTACTAATAAATAAATTCAATGTGACTTTCTGCTCTATACAATCTCCTCTATCATACGGTCCAATTATTATGTAATGGGGGAAAAAAGCAGAAATTTTTGACTCTTCTCACAAGAATTTAGGTTATTATCCAGGATAGAATGTCTCAGATAAATTTCAATTTATGTATTTTTCAAATCAAATGAAATAATTAGCTATTTAAATGGCATTTAGTAGTATCAATACTAACATATCCAAAAGAATTATTGATCGAATTTCGTTTAAAAAAAGTTTTATAGGGCTCAAATTGAGCCAAAAATATTTTGAATGTGATTCAGAAATATAAAACATCCATTAGAAAGACTCAGTTATAGATGGAAATATGTGAAAATCCTTGTACTGACATATGTTTCTATCACATACAAAATACTGGAGAGTAATATAAAACTCAATGGTGAATCTTTTTTTTAATTAATTAATTTATTTATGGCTGTGTTGGGTCTTTGTTTCTGTGCAAGGGTTTTCTCTAGTTGTGGCAAGCAGGGGCCACTCTTCATCGCAGTGCACGGGCCTCTCACTATTGCGGCCTCACTTGTTGTGGAGCACAGGCTCCAGATACGCAGGCTCAGTAATTGTGGCTCACTGGCCCAGTTGCTCCGCGGCATGTGGGATCTTCCCAGACTAGGGCTCGAACCCGTGTCCCCTGCATTGGCAGGCAGATTCTCAACCACTGCGCCACCAGTGAAGCCTCCAATGGTGAATCATTTAGTTAAAATATCAGACAATGTTTTCTTGACTTAGTATATCCAAAAATTAATCGAAAGCTTCTTATTTAATATTAAAGTTATACACATCATGACTTGAGTAATGGAGAAAATACACCCAAAGAAAATGGGAAAATGCATAATTTTCTTTGCACCTGATGACTCAGTTTCACAAAAAGTGGCATTATTTTAGTGAACAAAATAATTTTTCAAAATCTCTCAGAAAATTCTCTATTGAAAATAATAAATTCATACTCAGATTACTCCTTCAAGAGGCATTTAAAGAACCATGGATATCAATTTATAATTATATTGTGATTGAATTTACAATAAAATACAAACCTGAGTTTTACTGATTCATATTAGTAATATGATTAGTGGACAGTTAAGTTTTGTCATTTGTATCCACAATTACAAAATCAATAGCAGGTTGAACTGTAAATGGTTGATGCATTTTGTTCTTCCTATTCGTTTATTGGTTTCAGATTCTGTGGATAGGTAAATAAATAACACGACAACCTAACCTTACAACTTAAGGAACTAGAAAAGAATAACTAAATCCAAAGTTAACAGAGAAAAGGAAATAATAAATATAAGCAAAAATAAACAAAATAGAGATTAGAAAGGAAATAGAAAGAGTAACCAAAACTAAGAGCTGGTTATTCTAAAAGTTAACAAAATTGACAAACCTTTTGCTAGACTAACTAATTAAAAAAGAGAAATGACTCATTAATAAATTTGTAAATGAAAGAGGAGATATTACAAGTGATATTGTAGAAATGCAAAAGATCATGAGACTACTATGAACAATTATATGTCAAAAAATTAGGTGACTTAGAAGAAATGCATAAATTCCTAGAAACATACAATTTACTAAGACTAAATCATGAACCAACAGAAAATATGAACAGACCAATAACAAGCAATGAGATTGAATCAGTAATAGAAAATCTCCTAAGAAAGATAAGCCCAGGACTAGATGCTTCACAGGTAATTATACCAAACATTTAAAGAAGAATGAATACCAATCCTTCTCAAAATCTTCCAAAAAATTGAATAAGAAGGGTCACTATCAAACTCATTTTGTAAATCCAGCATTGTTCTGATATTGTTGTCAGATAAGGACACTACTACAAGAAAAGAAAATTACAGGTCAATGTCATTGATGGACATCAATTCAAAAATCCCCAACAAAATACTAGCAAATCAAATTCAAGAGTGCACTTGGAGAGATTTGTGACTCCAAGATTTAAAATTCTTATGTTATTTAAATTAGCAATACTTTGTGTTAAGAGTAATCAAAAATGTAATTATTTTGTATTCCTTCCAATAGGTACTATATCGTTAGACTAATTTTAAAAACAACTGTTATCACTGGTAAAACACCAGTGATAGAGTCATACACCACAATCAAGAGGGCTTCATCTCTGGACACAAGGATGATTCAACATACCCAAATCAATAAATGTGATACACCATATTAACAAAACAAAGGATAAAAATTACATAATCATTTCAATAGACTTTGAAAAGTCCATTTCAATAGAATTTGAAAAATTTCAACATCCTTTCATGATAAAAACTCTCAACAAGTTTGGTATAGGACTCTACATCAGCATAATAAAGGCCATCTATGAGAAGTCCAAAGCTAACATCACACTCAACAGTGAAAAGCTGAAAGCTTTTCCCCTATGAACAGGAAGAAGACAAGGAGCCCCACTGTCATAATTTCTAATCAACATAGTAATGGAATTCCTAGCCATAGCAATTAGTTAAAAAAGTGAAACAAAAGGCATCCAAATTGGAAAGGAAGAAATAAATTTGTCTCTGTTTGCAAATATTGTGAATATATATATATATATATATATATACACACAAACATATATATGTATACACAAACACACATACACACACACACATATCCCTAAAGATTTCACAAAAAAATTGTTAGAATAAATGAATTAATTAAATTGCAGGATAGAAAATCACACAAAAATCAGTTGTATTTCTATACACTAACAAGATATTCTCTATAAGGAAAATTAAGAAAGCAATTCCACTTACAATAACATCCAAAACAATAAAATACTTAATAATAATAAATTTAACCAAGGAGATGAAAGACCTGTACTGAAAACTATGACATTGATGAAAGAACCTGAAGGAGACAAAAATAAATGGAAAGATACCCCATGTTCCTGGATAGAATATAAGCACACATATTTTTTCCATGACATGTTTTTCTTTTCTTTTTTACTCTTTGGATTGTGTCATACCCATTCTGCATCCTATTTTGATTTATATTCAGCAGTTGATTCATTGCTGGCATCTATCAGACCCATGCTTTATTGTAACTAGGTAGTTGGGTCTAATTCCTTATTGTCCAAAATTCAATGATAATAAAAAATTCCCTCAACTGTATTTCTTTGTGATTTAAATATTTGTGAAATGCTGAAACAATGTTTTCCTGATCATGCAAATGTTTTTTAAATAAAATATCTGTGAATGTATTCCATGAATTCTATATGGCATGTCCTCAGAGATGTTTAATAAAATCTTATTTATTGGGAAAAAATTATGTATTATTATCTGTCCTCTGAGGGTGAAATGCTGCCCAGAAAATCCCCCCTTATTACTGAGAATTCTTGACATTTTTCATGAGGTGTTTTACCAGTGATAACAGTTGTTTTTAAAATTAGTCTAACGATATAGTACCTATTGGAAGGAATACAAAATAATTACATTTTTGATTACTCTTAACACAAAGTATTGCTAATTTAAATAACATAAGAATTTTAAATCTTGGAGTCACAAATCTCTGTGAGTAGATTCCATTTGCATGTACACACAGATTTTGTGTATATTTCAGTCATTCAATAGTGCTTACCCATCATCGCCAGGAAATATTCCTAGCCATAGGTTTTTAATTAGGTGAAGTAGTATGAGAAGGAAAACTATAATATGGCACAGAATATTACAAAATCAGGTCAATTCTATCTGTTTATTCAGTCAAATAATAATCAGAAATGTTAATGCATTTAGGAAAATGCCTGTGACATAGTAAGTGTTAATCGACTAAAGGGGATTTCTTATTGTTTTGATGAATTCATACCTCTGTGTACACTTATTTTTTTTGTTTCAGTTGTTATAAGATGCATATTTAGTTCAACATGTATTAACAGTGTCACAGCTTTTGATAATTATTAATAAATTTTTATACAATGTTTTACTTTACAGATGCCAAATCATTGTTAATAAAATTCCTTAAACTTTTGCCAATTATATAGCTAAAGTTCCATAGCTAAAAGGAATGTAAAATTTATTTTTATATCATCAGAATCAACATAAAAATGTGCAAATAAATGGGTGCATTTACATGTTCTTCACCATTATCTTGCTAAAACATTAATTTTCCCTTAGGTCCTTCTATTGTACTGGTTCCTATACCACTGCACATCTTAGAACATCATTCCCCATGGAAATAGATAAATTTAATGTAAAAGCTACCATTTTCTTCCATTAAAAATATGTTTGAAAAAATTAATTATCATTTCTCTATAAATATATGTCATTTACACTAACTTCCATGAGAGATTTTTATTTGATCCAGAGCATATGTGTATTATTTTACAATATATTGAAAGGTTTTGACTTAATTACAGGATTGAGTCATAAAATGCTATTTGAGGACTTCCCTGGTCATGCAGTGGTTGAGAGTCCGCCTGCCGATGCAGGGGACACGGGATCGTGCCCTGGTCCGGGAAGATCCCACATGCCGTGGAGCGGCTAGGCCTGTGAGCCATGGCCGCTGAGCCTGTGCTCTGCAACAGGAGAGGCCACAACAGTGAGAGGCCTGCGTACCGCAAAAAATAAATAAATAAAATAAAATAAAATAAAATGTTATTCGAGTTCCAACTCAGATGCTCTGAAATAGGGATAATTATTCTTAGTGTAGTATGAGTGGAATTAGGAATACTTGTATGTCACTTATAAAATAAAAGATCATTGTTGGAAAGAACATGGCTATCACATTATATTCTCTTACCATTCCTTAAAAATTGAAATGAGAATATCACTAAATTTTCAAGCCTTCAGGAACACTCACCACCTAGAATTCAGATGTTTAATTCTAAATTCTACATCTGGCTTGTCACTAAGTTCACATATAATATATTCTCCAAACATTATTTTTCATCTGTAAATTAGTGCTATTTATTAGACATTATCAAAAAATTCTTTCTGTTCTAATAATCTATAATTATATAAATTAAAAAATAAAAAAGAAGCTACTTATTCCCTCTCACCAAGAACATCATACATTACTTTCACTTTCCTTCTGCATTGTCTTAAGATTTACAAGAAAGAGGAACATGCTGGCATGTTTAAGTACTGGAAAAAAAAATTTCTAGCAATTTTGGCTATATAAAGAGTAAACAAAGGGTTGTCTCATGATTAGCAAAACCTCAGTTTTCTTAATCTTTCTGAGAATTTGAACAGATAATTCTTGGAACAGAGCTGAACTTTGACTTGCCTCCTGCAATACACCCATTAAATCTTTCATCTTGCCCTCTCACACCAACAAGTGATCTTGAGCTCTTCTGACCTTAGGACATTTTAATAAAGTCTTAAGCCAAGACCTTTCTGTTGTTTTTGCTATGTCTACACTATAAACATGAATTACAACTCTGTAAATTTAGCCTTTATCTGTCTCTGAATTTTTCTCCTCTTTTGTTTCTCCACCAGCACTACAGACATACTTGGGCACTTTACAGTTTCTTTAATGGTCAGGGCTCCTTTTTGTGGAAATGTTTTCACCGTAAGGCTATTTGCTCTGAGTAGAATATTTTACTCTGATAAGATTGATGACAGTCTTTATAACAGCTCAAATAAAATTAACTTTGATCTCATTTTGTAATATTTTCCTTCCTCCATCAGCCAATCCATCAGCAAGTTCTGACTCCAAAGTATATACCAAATCTATCCATTTTTCACTTTCTCCAACACCATCTACTAATCAAACTCTCTCTGGTTCACTTAAGAATCTTACTGTTTTGATTTTTGTCTCTGACAAAGAGGATTATACCTCCTATACTAATCAGGTTGCTTGTATTTAAAATAAAAAAAAAGGCTGGTTATATTATTCTATTGCTTTAAATCATTCCAATGGTTTTCCATTGTATATATGATAATATCCAAACACTTAATATGGCTCATTTGGTCACACATCATCTGGCTCCTCCCTGTCTTGTGGACTTCCTCTACAAATCTTCCTTTACTCCAGATAAAGAATCTGACTGTCCCTAGAAAATAACAGGATCATTCAAACTCAAGACTGCTATACCTCCTCTCCTGATAGCCAGTAACACTTTTCCTCCAGACTGTCACATGACTGGCTTGTCTTTGTAATTAGGACTGCTGGTCACATGTCATTTCCTCAGAGAGCTTCCCAGATGATACTATCTAAATACTATCCTCTCCCTACCACCAAGTCATGCTCTATTTTGTTTTATTTTCCCACAATTTTGTCATTTATTTATTTGTCTTATCACCAGAATTTCCCCAATTTGCCCTTTATTTGACAGGGCTCTTGTCTGTTTTGTCACCCCTGTGTGTCACCATTTTGCAAATATTCAAATATTTTTTGAGTTCCTGGCAAAGTATAGGTAATCAGTACATAATTTTGAAAAAAAGAATGAATCCCCTGAATATTTATAATATTTCTATATTTACCTTAAGCAAAATACTAAAAAAAGAAACGCTATCACATTCCTTTCATTGATAATAGGCCTAATATAATCAAGATTTATAGTAAATCATTTCTATCAAACAAAACATGTAGTAACTTTCCACTCTTTCCAGAAGCAGTATGATTAAGTTCAATTTCCTTTTTTCTTAATTAGCCACTTAATTCATTAGTCATAGAGAGCTTTAAAATGAATAATGCTTTAGAAAGACCAGAGATAATTATAATTTAGAGAAATTCAAAATTATTCATCAAAATATAATTAGAATATCAGACCGAATGAAAATAATTGAATCAAGTTAGTGATTCTATTTATGATTTCTACATTTATTATAATAAAATTGATTTTATAAATCAAATACTTAATGTGTATATGACAATAAGCAACATAAAATAGACATGAATATTTAAAAATTAGCTACTTTGGAAATTTATTTATAAACAACAAATTAAAAAAAAAAATAAAAACACCTAAAAGCATATTTTTGAAAGCTTTTGTCAAATAAAACACATACTTTTTATGTGAGGGAGACAATGTAATGCATTTCACCAACTGAGATTTAAACTTAAATTATATGCTAGGTAATTTTTTCCATGATTTTTCACCTTTGGGGAAAATAAGTATCAAGGTATGCTTGCTACTAAAATCCCTCAGTCTTTAAAAACAAAAAAAAAAGTAACTGTCATCTGCATTTGTGCATAAGGTTCAGTTAGGAATTGTATGCAAAACAAATATTTTCATATGCTATAATTTTTATTTGATTCTATAATAATTTGAGTTGTCTTTCCAACTCTACATGTTGTTACAAAAATATAAAAATCACACAGGCATTGTAAAATTTAAGTATCCTTTGGCTTTTTGACAATGTATTTTCATGAATCCCTTTGGGCAAGACAGAAAATGAACCATCAGTCCATGTGATATTTATACCAATGTATTATAGTTTTTTGTATTAAAATCACCTCATAGATAATTTTCATATCATTTGGATTTCTAGAATATTATACATTTAAATAGGTAGATTACATTTTTTTGATATGAAAAATACATAATATTAAGATGTGACTGCCTCTGTTTACTCATTAAATGTGAAGTACATATCTTTCAAAATACATATGCTGTTAGTAGATGGAAGAATTAAATATGAAAATATAAAATACCTTTCAAGTTTTTGTTGATTTTTGTTGAATTTTTGTACTACCCTTTTAAAGGCAAAGTACTTGGAGAAAGTATTAGGACAAATATTAACATACATTATTTTAAAAAGACATATTTTCAAAAAATTATAACAATTAGAGTATAGGGAAAAGTGGGATTTGTTAATATGTCATCAGCCCTTGAGAAGGAGGGGGATAAAAAAGCACAGATTATAGTTCAAACACTGATCATATTTTGTTTTAAAATGCAGTCTGAATCTAAAGTAACTGTATATAACTCTTTGAGATCAGATCAGAAGAACACTTGATTAGTGAAAACTGTCATTCTTAGTAAGAAGGTAGTTGGAGCCTCATTCCTCCCTATCCTGACTAGGTCAGAGTATAAAATCTAACAAGAAAATGTAGAAATTCCATTCAATCAGTTAATGAAGGATGTTTCAACTTAATACCCAAACTACACAAAATCAGTACAAGAGAAGAAACATTTAGGCAATTCTCACTTTTATATACTGCAAATTCTTAATTTAATATTAACAAATTGAATCCATCCGTGTGTAAAAAGTAAAAATAGGGCTTCCCTGGTGGCGCAGTGGTTGAGGGTCCGCCTGCCGATGCAGGGGACGCAGGTTCATGCCCCGGTCTGGGAGGATCCCACATGCCGCAGAGTGGCTAGGCCCGTGAGCCATGGCCGCTGAGCCTGTGCGTCCGGAGCCTGTGCTCCGCAACGGGAGAGGCCACAACAGTGAGAGGCCCGCGTACCGCAAAAAAAAAAAAAAAGCAAAAATAGATCATAATGACGTAGAAAGATTTATTTGGGATTTAAAGTTGGTTAATATTAGAAATATCTATTTAAATAATTCACAATTCTAAAAGATGAAAGGAAGAAAACCTTGTGAGGAACTCAATACATTCAGATAAAAGCACCTGATGAGATTCAATACACATTACTAAAAGATATGGTTCTACTTGAAGAGTAGAAACTTTTCCTTTAGGGAAATAGCTGAACAGGTCAGCCCTGCTTGAAAATAGGGAGTAGGCTCTAGGAACACTGTAAATTATTGCAGTTAATGTGTTTTAAGAATGCTCAGTGAAACCTTTTCCCGCTCCAAACAGGCACTTGAGGGAAAGATAAGAGAATAGACTTAGGACTCAGAAGGAGCTAATGACAATTTAGTTGCCATCACCTACATCTATTCCAAAAAGACAAATGCCTAGGCCATGAAAGTATCTCGTTATGGAACAAAGGGAGTCCGTGGAAAGACAGATGTCATATACTTCTCTAAAAAGAATATCCAATCAATAGGTTTATTTCCCCTTTTTCACATTCTTGTTGAAAAGATTGTTTACTATTCTTAATCCTATGGTTGTGTTTAGAAAAATTTTAATAACACAATCTTGTTTATTTTATAATTATCTATGTACATACACTGTCTTACTAATCTTAGTATTTTCATTTATTACTACATCATTATAATATTTTTATTTTTATATACAGTTATATTTTTCTTTTAAAACTAAATACAATTCCATTGTGCAGATATGTTATAATAGATTTAAATATACCTATAATTACAGTCACTTCTGTGGTTTACAATATTGTGTTACTGTCTAGAATATACTTACATATATAAATTTGCAAACTTATTGCACTTTTTTTTTTTTTTTTTTTTTTTTTTTTTGCGGTACGCGGGCCTCTCACTGTCGTGGCCTCTCCTGTTGCGGAGCACAGGCTCCGGACGCGCAGGCTCAGCGGCCATGACTCACGGGCCCAGCCGCTCCGCGGCATGTGGGATCTTCCCGGACAGGGACACGAACCCGTGTCCCCTGCATCGGCAGGCGGACTCTCAACCACTGCGCCACCAGGGAAGCCCAACTTGTTGCATTTTAACATAATTTATTGGTGATGTAATTCCTGGGTCATTGATACCATGTTTTGTTTAATCTGGTGCCTATTACAACTTTGTATTTCAGAAACTTCATGTTAATTTATTCTCTTTTAACATCTGTACACTATAACTATTAACATAAAATCTAAGTAGCATGTGAATTTTAATCTGTAATCATTGCAAGCTGGGTAAAGGAAAAAAACTCTATTACTCTGCATTTCCTAGATCACTAGTAATACTTGTTTATTGGCATTTTGAAATTATTCTTTGTAAAATAGATGTTAATATACTTCACCTGTTTTTCTACTGAGGTATGTATTTTTCTATTTGTGTACTGTAAAATTAAACAAACTTACTGAGATCTCCTATATAAAATTTACAGTATTGGGAGAGCAATTAAAAAATATACACAAATAAGTTTTAATTGTATATTGACACTATTTAGAGGTACACTTGTATATTAAGGATTACAACTTTTATCATATAATTAAAAGTTCTCCATTCATTCATTTGCCTTCAAACTTGTGAAAGTCTATATTCTTTCACATTTTCCAATTATTCTGTGGTTTGGAGCTTTAATTTTCAATGCTTAACCTATCCTTTTGGAATAAGGTTATGGTAGGTACTCAGGATTGCCTCCTACAGTTGTGCAGACTGCACAGGTTTCAACTTCCAAGGAGATGCCAAAAAACAATTTTAAGAGTGTTCTCCAAGGAAATTCAAAGTGGAGACCATATTTATTGTTCCCAAAATCTTTAGCTAGTGCTCTAAATAATATTTATTGCAAAATGAAGACTTTACTCACTAATTATAAAGACCCTTACCTTATGCAACAATTTTATTCTATCCTTTTGGTTTTTAGGCTTTGTGTAAAACTCACTTTCTGTTTTTAGTTATTTGGATGTTTTATTTTCTTGTATTATACAGTATTAATAGTAATGTATACATACAAATTTCTGATCAACTTAATATTCCCATTAATATTATTAATAGTTCACTTTTATTGTCAAAACCCATAATGTCATTTGATCCTCTATAAATCACAATATATTTTTATTACCCCTCTTCTAATATTTGTTAACTATGGCTATAATCTTAGGATATATTAGTATTATTAAATTCTCATTATTATATATGACATTAGATTTTGGAAATTATTATCACTTTTTGGATTTAGAAGTATTATTTAGATTTTCCAGTATTTTATGTAATTTCTTGTTCCCTGAGAGTAATATTGTACCAAACAAAACTAATTTTTGAAGTGTTCACTGGGAATACATTTTCTCATTTCTTGAAAATCTGAGCATGTGTTTTTGCTCCTTATACAGATGAATAAGTTTCTTTGATAGGTCACTCTCTTATTATCTTAAAACAATGATGATATGATTAGTATATTTTGATATTTAATGTATCAGAGGAAAAATCTAATGCCAACTATTTTTGGTAAAAAAAAAAATACACGTCAAAAATGTATGTAATTAGTCAATGACGGTACCATTAAGATATTACAATTGGGCAAAAAGGAATACTGAAATAAATTTCCAAATAGAAGTAAAACTTGTCAATATTCACAGTACAATAATCAGAAGTATCTCATAAAGTTCATTTGGATCCCTATGGACAAAAATCATGTGTATTATCATCCACATGATTCAATTTTTTAACAATGTACCTAGTTTTAAATAGCTCAGGAGATAACCCCAAAGTATGCTCTAGAGGACATCCAGTAATTGTTTTTGCCCATTTTAATATTGTACCATTTTTCCTAGTACTCCTCGCCTGTGATCATAATGATCACAAAGCAAGATTATTCTTGATGCAAAAACAAATCACAAAAACCTGCCACCATTATGTTGTTCTGATTATTTATATAAGTGCAAGGAGAATGTCAATTAAGCATACATTTGTTTTTCTAATTTGCTTTGCAAATCTAGAGCCACGTACTATTGAATAACCAACCCCTAACGCCGTAAATGTCACTACTAAACTATTAACTAAAAGATTTCATAAGGAAAGTTGGATTGAACTTTTAAAAGCCTTTAGAATTTGCTAGGAAACTAATCTTAAGACACTCTACCAGGTTTCTCCTTCAATATCTATAAAATTAGGTGACTTCTTCTATTTTCAATATGCCTAAAGTTTATTAAGGTTCCTGGCCTACCAAGACATGTTCTCCCTTACTACCTGTCAAGATGGAACTCTGTAACCCATACACCAGCCAGACTATATCCTGAAAATATTGATTTATATCCTTTCCATACTAATAATTCCCCTTATTTTTACTACCATCCTAGTAACCATCATCTCAGGAACAATAATTATAGTAATAAGCTCACACTGATTAATAATTAAAATCAGCTTCAAAATAAATAGACTAGCTATTATGCCTGTCTTAACATATTTAACCCAGGAGCCATAGAAGCATCCACTAAATATTTTTAACACAAAACATTACATCAATATTTCTTATAATAGTGTTATTATTAGTGTAATATATTCCAGTCAATGACAATCACAAAAAATTTTAATCCAACAGTATCCACCATCATAACAATAGCCCTCATTATAAAACTGGGAATTTCACCATCTCTGAGGAGGTTCTGTATGTACTAGCTCCACAAATATAGCCAACATTTATTTCTTAAATGTGGTCTCTTCTATGTGATTAAATAAACAACATTCTCAAGGTAAGATCTCAGTTAGACAATTGATTTGACTAAATAAACCCTAAATATATCCTAGCAATATGTGGATGAACGCTTACTGAACATCTGCAAATCAGTGCATTTCCATGAAAAGGATGAAATCTGGTAAATTTCTTAATATTTGGAAGTCAGTAAGAATAAACTATGACTTAAAACACTTTTAGTTTACACAACTGGAGTTTACTAGTTTGTTGTGGGGTACCAAGATTTTAATATGAAAGAGAAATAGATTCAACAAAAAGCACAAAAAATTACTCTAAGAAATAAAATCATTTCTAACAAGACAGATTATATGTAAGATAAAAAAATCTATCATATTGCAGCCAAATTATTCATCAATAAACCAAGGAGGCAAACCCATCAAGTTTGAGTGAAATTTTCTTGATTTTAACACATTTTATTGGTTTTTTTTTACAAACTCAGTTTTTCTAAACAAAGCAAATGAAATTCACTTTCCAAGTTTTATCCATTATTATTTCATGTTCTGAGAAAAACTAATACTTTACGTCAGCAGTTCTCCCTCAGGGGATTTATGAAGTCAAAGCTATTTTCACAATATACCAAGACCTTATTTTTGTTAAAATGCACTATGTTCATCATTGCTATCTTCAGATGAATTGAAAATATGTACTTAATGACTTTTAAGCTTCACATTTGCAACATGGTAAACATTGATTGTTATAACCCACATAAACAAAAGCTCCTCAGAGACTTCAGTAAGCCCAAAAGTATAAAGAGGGCTGGAAACCAAAACAGTTTGAGATTCAGTGCTGTAGATCAAGCTGCTTATTTCCTTGTAAAACAAAAGCATCTGCATAACTGTATTCCTCTGTCACTACTGCTCCGAGTATAGATTCAACTACTCATATTAATTAACTTTAGCCAGTTAACTAACTTCTATTTCACAGAGACAACTGGGGACTAGGAATGAACAATTGAGAACTGTCTGGTATACTCATGCATTTGGCAGACTATCAAAACTGTGAGCAAAGGTAAGAAACTCTACAGTCACACATCCCTTATTCATCTTCTTAAAGTAGCAGGAACAAACAAAATCAGTAATATTACCAAAAGACATAACCTATATATATATATAAAACATAAAAATAAGAAGTAAAAGTATATAAGCTTAAATTTATTCTTTATAATGAATGTTTCAGAATTCTTTCCCCATTAGAAATTATTTAGAAATCTAGTGATTATACATTAATTAAAATCAATTTTTTTTTGTGTGTGTGTGTGGTACGTGGGCCTCTCACTGTTGTGGCCTCTCCTGCTGCGGAGCACAGGCTCCGGACGTGCAGGCTCAGCGGCCATGACCCATGGGCCCAGCCGCTCCACGGCATGTGGGATCTTCCCGGATCAGGGCACGAACCCGTGTCCCCTGCATCGGCAGGCAGACTCTCAACCACTGCGCCACCAGGGAAGCCCCTAAAATCAATTTTTTATATCAATCCAAGATTTTAAGTTACTTGAATATCCTGGAAATTAACATCAAGCAGGCATACTACAAAATATGTGTACTGCTAAAATAATCGTTAAAATTACTCAGAAATAATGTTAACTTATTTGACTAGTCATCCTGTATAAGCTCAGGAAAGGAAAAAAAAAGTAGAATAAATGTATGCTTGTATAATACTTAATACTGATAAACATATGTGTGCTTATTCATATCTCCAAGCCATCAGACAACATCTATTTTGGAAAGTTTATAATATACTGATACTCTCTAAAGATAGAAAAACATTACAGATTTACCAAATGAGAGGTAAAGGCTTTCTGAATTATAGACACAGAGTACTTATGATTTCATATCTGTAACTTCAGACACAGGTAAAGAGTAAAGAAAAAAAAAATTCACATTTTTAGATATCAGAAAGTGATTCTCCTTCACTGGGAGCATACATTCTTAATTGATATAAGCTAAAAATATAGACAAATAAATCAACAGAAAAAGACTAACAAACCAGATTTTCTACAAAAAGAGAAGAGACATTTACTATTAATCTACAGAGATCATCAAATGGTCAGACCACAAAACTAAATACCCAGTCATCTTTGCCACTAGTGGGGAAAAACTTATTGATTATAAACAAAGGAGGAACAAAATGAAAACACACAATTGGAAGAAAGATAAAATAGAAAACCTAGTGAAAAAAGTCAGAAACATTACGTTCTATTGACACTTGGGTTTCACTTCCAGAATCCAGGCTAAGATTTACCTGGGCTTAAGCTATCTGAGGTGCACTTCTCTGACAACATAATTTTTCTGACTCTCAGATAAATATTGCACATTATGGTACATGAACAACAAAACTACTCAAAAATAAATTTAATAAGAAGGTGAAATAAAAAGAAATAAAAGGAATCCAAATTGGAAAAGAAGTTAAACTATCACTGTTTGCAGATGGCATGATATTATACATAGAAAATCCTAAAGATGCTACCTGAAAACTGCTAGAGCTCATCAATGAATTTGATAGTTACAGGATAAAAAATTAATACACAGAAATATATTGCATTTCTATACACTAACAAAAAAAGATCAGAAATGGAAATTGAAGAACTGATCCCATTTACCATTTCATCAAAAAGAATAAAATATCTAGGAATAAACCTACATAAGGAGACAAAAGACCTGTACTCCGGGAACTATAAGATGCTGATGAAAGAAATCAAAGATGACACAAACAGATGGAGAGATACACCATGTTCTTGGATTGGAAGAATCACTATTGTCAAAATGACTATACCCAAGGTACTCTACAGATTCAATGTAATCCCTATCAAATTACCAATGGCATTTTCCACAGAACTAGAACAAAAAAAATCTTAAAATTTGTATGCAGATAAAAAAGACCCCAAATAGCCAAAGCAAACTTGAGAAAGAAAAACGGAGTTGGAGGAATAAGGCTCCCCGAATTCAGACTATACTACAAAGCTACAGTCATCAAAACAGTATGGTACTGGCACAAAAATAGAAATATAGATCAATGGAACAGAATAGAAAGCCCAGAAATAAACCCAGGCACCTATGGTCAATTAATCTATGACAAAGGAGGCAAGATTATGCAATGGAGAAAAGACAGTCTTTTCAACAAATGGTGCTGGGAACACCAGACAGCTACATGTAAAAAAATGAAATTAGAACATTTTTTAACCCCTACACAAAAATAAATGCAAAATGGATTAAAGACTTAAATGTAAGGCCAGACACTATAAAACTCTTAGAGGAAAAATTGGCAGAACACACTCTGACATAAATTGCAGCAATATCTTTTTTGATTCATCTCCCAGAATGGAAATAAAAACAAAAATAAACAAATGGGACCTAATAAAACTCAAAAGCTTTTGCACAACAAAGGAAACCATAAACAAAACAAAACAACAACCCACAGAATGGGAGAAAATATTTGCAAATGATGTGACCAACAAGGGATTAGTCTCCAAAATTTACAAACAGCTCATGCAGCTTAATATCATCAAAACAAACAATGCAATTAAAAAATGGGCAGAAGACGTAAATAGACATTTCTCCAAAGAAGACATCATACAGATGGCCAAGAGGCACATGAAAAGATGTTCAACATCACTAAATATTAGAGAAACGCAAAGCAAAACTACAATGAGATATCACCTCAAACCTGTCAGAATGGCCATCATCAAAAAATCCACAAACAATAAATGATAGAGAGGGTGTGGAGAAAAGGGAGGCCTCCTACACTGTTGGTGGGAATGTAAATTGGTGCAGCCACTATGGAGAACAGTATGGAGGTTCCTTAAAAAACTAAAAGTAAATCTACCATAAATATTTTTATTTATATTTAAACCCCACACTATATTTAGGTTGTTGTGGTTATATTTTCATTCACTTTCTATAGAAACCTGAATTCTATAGAATTCACACATAAAACTCTCTACTTGACACATAAATATTTTCTCCTACTCTGTTATAGATTATTGATTTTCACATTTTAAAAATTATATTCCTTGGAAAACAACATTTAGCAGAATGCTTTCTCTCTAATTTCTTACCTTATTTACATTTTTGTCTTCTTCTGTCTTGACATTCTTTATTTCATTGAACCCATTTTCTGTGCCATGATTTTAATATTTTAATAATTCTGATGTAAATTTTTCTTATGATAATTTTCTTGCATTCCTTTCTATAGCTCATATGTCTAGCTTTCATTTTGTATGTGTTTCCTCTCTTTATAATACTTTTGGCTTTGTGTAATTGCTTTTTTTAAAGAATATATGCTAAATATTCCAGTTTTATGACACTAGGATCCCATAGTACCTAATTTTAAGAAATATTATCTCTTAAATCTCCAGGATGTTCTTAATTTTCCTTTTTACTACAAAATATTTTACCTAAGTTATTTTCCCTCATTCTTCAATCTGAAACAAACTACATCATTTCTAGACTTATTTTGTTAATAGACGAGTTAGTTAAATTCCTTTTGGTTCAGTTCTCCCTCAATTCTACATCTAAAGTTCTACCATGTCATTTCCAGTTTGTGGTTTCTGTCAGAAAATTGTACGCCTCAACATATATGGCATTGCAACTTTTCCCCACTACCTTTGCCTAATTATCTATGTATGAATGTAGTTGATGGGGCATTACAGTTGATCCACATTCTTTTTTCATCACCCACACCACTTAACTAAAAAGTCTATATCTCTTAAGATGTACGGACCCCTATTTGTATTTTTTTTTTAACAGAGCATTTTCTGGCATTTATTATAATTAACATAATCTTTAAGTACAGCTCTTACATTCCCAAATTGGCAGTAAAAAAAAAAATTAGGGTCATCATGCTACCTTTTCTTAGATGGCCTCTTTCATGAATCAAAGCCTTGGAATGCTAGTATCTAAAGTTTGAACATCTCTATCACTGAGAGATTATAATTCCTTTAAGTAATATCTATTTTTTTAAACATTAAGTTACATTTAAGCTTAAACATAAAGTTTTCATTAAGTTGAATTTAAGTTCTCAATTTTGTCATTTTTTCATTATTCCATATTCATTTTATGAAGCTAAAATCACATAAGCTATTTTCTTTACTGTTATAAGATATTGATTGGCACATACTAGCCACTCCATAAAAATTGTTACATATTTATCAGGAGACATCTTTTCTATACAAATTAACACCTCTGCTTTCACTCTATTATTTATCACTATAGATTTTATCACTTTGGTATACTTATCTGAGTATAATATGCATTTAGTAGCAATAAACTACATTGTAGACACAGTTACCTATGGCAGTGATAATTAAACATATTTCAGGGGTGCACCCATTTCAAAGATCAATTTGATTTTTTTCTAGTGACAGAAAAGCAAATACTAAAGAAATGATGAAACGTATGAAAGAAAACAATACAATTACACTAATTAGATATTTTGAATTTTGTGAAGCTTGAGTCTATCTTATGGTTTCAGAATGGTACAACTTTACAAAAATTAACTTTGGGGTATATTAATATAGAGATTTACAAATAAAATAAAAATATTATAAGAAGTAATTACTGGATAAATGAGACAAATATGTAGATAATTCTTCTAAAGTTTATTACAAAGTACTCTAATTGAAGCAGTAAAACTTGTTATTTAAATTATTGCAGTAGGAAAATCAGCACATTTTAGTCTAACATCTACTGTGTGGCTGTCCGTATTATAAACCTTGAGAATATGAAGAAGATTAAGTTGTAATCATGTCCTTGAAAAGTTCACACTGTAACTGCTGAAAACAAAACGTTTAAAAAGTCAATAGTTTGGTTCCATGTCCTGGCTCTTGTAAATAGTGCTGCAGTGAACATTGTGGTACATGTCTCTTTTTGAATTATGGTTTTCTCAGGGTATATGCCCAGTAGTGGGATTGCTGGGTCATATGGTAGTTCTATTTTTAGTTTTTTAAGGAACCCCCATACTGTTTCCATAGTGGCTGTATCAGTTTACATTCCCACCAACAGTGCAAAAGGGTTCCTTTTTCACCACACCCTTTCTAGCATTTACTGTTTCTATATTTTATGATAATGGCCATTCTGACTGGCATGAGGTAACACCTCATTGTAGTTTTGATTTGCATTTCTCTAATAATTAGTGATGTTGAGCATCTTTTCATGTGCCTCTAGGCAATCTGTATGTCTTCCTTGGTGAAATGTCTATTTAGGTCTTCTGCCCATTTTTTATTTGGATTGTTTGTTTTTCTGATATTGAGCTCCATGAGCTGTTTGTATATTTTGGAGATTAATCCTTTCTCTGTTGTTTTATTTGCAATTATTTACTTCCCATTCTCAGGGTTGTATTTTTGTCTTGTTTATGGTTTCCTTTGCTGTGCAAAAGCTTTTAAGTTTCATTAAGTCTCATTTGTTTATTTTTGTTTTTATTTACATTACTCTAGGAGGTGGGTTAAAAAAGATATTGCTGTGGTTTATGTCAAAGATTGTTTTTCCTGTGTTTTCCTCTAAGAGGTTTATAGTATCTGGTTTTACATTTAGAACTGTAATCCATTTGGAGTTTATTTTTGTGTATGGTGTTAGGGAGTGTTCTAATTTCATTCTTTTACATGTAGCTGTCCAGTGTTCCCAGCACCACTTATTGAAAAGGCTGTCTTTTCTTCATTGTATGTTCTCGCCTCCTTTGTCATAAGTTAGGTGACCATATGTGCATGGGTTTATCTCTGGGCATTCTATCCCGTATCATTGATCTATGTTTCTGTTTTTGTGCCAGTACCATACTGTCTTGATTTCTGTAGATTTGTGGTATAGTTTGAAGTCAGAGAGCCTGATTCATCCAACTCTATTTTTCTTTCTCAAGATTGCTTTGGCTACTCAGGGTCTTTTATGTTTCCATAGGAGCTGTAAGCCTTTCTATTCTAATTCTGTGAAGAATGCCATTGGTAGTTTGATAGGGATTGCATTGAATCTGTAGATTACTTTGGGTAGTACAGTCATTTTCACAATGTTGATTCTTCCACTCCAAGAACATGGTATATCTCTCCATCTGTTTATGTCATCTTTGATTTCTTTCATCAGTGTTTTATACTTTTCTGAGTACAAGTCTTTCACGTCCTTAGGCAGATTTATTCCTAGGTATTTTATTCTTTTTGTTGCAATGGTAAATGGGAGTGTTTCCTTAACTTCTCTTTCAGATTTTTCATCATTAGTGTACAGGAATGCAAAAGATTTCTGTGCATTAATTTTGTATCCTGCTATTTTGTCAAATTCAATGATTAGCTCTAGTAGTTTTTTGGTGGCATCTTTAGGATTCTCTATGTATAGTATCATGTCATTTGCAAACAGTGACAGTTTTACTTCTTCTTTTCCAAATTGTATTCCTTTTATTTCTTTTTCTACCCTGATTGCTGTGACTAGGACTTCCAAAAGTATGTTGAATAATAATGGCGAGAGTGGATATCCTTGTTTTGTTCCTGATCTTAGAGGAAATGTTTTCAGTTTTTCACCATTGAGTATGATGCTTGCTGTGGGTTTGTCATATATGGCCTTTATTATGTTGAGGTAGGTTCCCTCTATGCCCATTTTCTGGAGAATTTTTATCATAAATCGGTGTTGAATTTTATCAAAAGCTTTTTCTGCATCTATTGAGATGATCATATAGTTTTTATTCCTTAATTTGATAATGTATATCACATTGATTGATTTGTGTATATTGAAGAATCTTTGCATTCCTGGGATAAATCCCACTTGATCATGGTGTATGATCCTTTTAATGTGTTGTTGGAATCTGTTTGCTAGTATTTTGTTCAGGATTTTTGCATCTATGTTCATCTGTGATACTGTCTATAATTTTCTTTTTTGTGACATCTTTGTCTGGTTTTGGTATCAGGGTGATGGTGGCTTTGTAGAATGAATTTGGGAGTGTTTCTCCCTCTGCCCATTTTTGGAAGAGTTTGAGAAGGATTGGTGTTAGCTCTTCTCTAAATGTTTGATAGAATTCACCTGTGAAGCCATCTGATCCTGGACTTTTGTTTGTTGGAAGATTTTTATTTACAGTGTCAATTTCATTACTTGTGATAGGTCTGTTTATATTTTCTAATTCTTCCTGGTTCAGGCTTGGAAAATTGTACCTTTCCAAGAATGTGTCCATTTCTTCGTGGTTGTCCATTTTATTGGCATATAGTTTTTTTGTAGTAGCCTCTTATAATCCTTTGTATTTCTGCAGTGTGAGTTGTGATCTCTCCTTTTTCATTTCTAATTTTATTGATTTGCATCCTCTCCCTTTTTTTCTTGATGAATCTGCCTAAGGGTTTATCAATTTTGTTTATCTTCTCAAAGAACCAACTTTTAGTTTTATTGATCTTTGCTATTGTTTTCTTCATTTCTATTTCATTTGCGCTGATCTTTATGAGTTCTTTTTTCTACTGACTTTGCGTTGTCTCTGTTCTTCTTTCTCTAGTTGTTTTAAATGTAGGGTTAGATTGTTTATTTGAGATTTTTCTTGTTTCTTGAGGTGACATGGAATTGCTATTAACTTCCCTCTTAGAACTGCTTTTGCTGCATCCAATAGGTTTTGGATCGTCGTGTTTTCATTGTCATTTGTTTCTACGTATTTTTTAATTTTTTCTTTGATTTCTTCAGTAATCTTTTGGTTATTTAGTAGCACAAGTACTATATTTGTTTCAGTAGTTCAAGGGGAGATAAAGATTTTCTTAATTATGACTCAGCACCCAGAAACTCTTAAGGAAAGGAGTAATATATTTTAAAACACAAGATGAAAATATTTATTTAGAAAATTCACCAGATTATAAAAGTTGAAAGACAAGCCCTAGACTATGGAAGCTACTTTTGTGTACTATGGTCTGCCTCAGAAGCTTTGGTTGGGAGGAACAATTCATAATACCAATATGTTATTCCAATAACTTGTTTTCCTGGTAGGTAAACACTACTTTTGTGCTCCATGTCTACCTGGAGGCACTGAATTTCTTTTTGCCTCAATATTTGTACTCAATGGTATATATGTTTCCTGTGTCCATTATATATCCCCATTTCTTCAAATCTGGTACATGAATTAATCACTTACATAATACCCTAGCATGCTTTCCTACTTATTGTTTCTTGGACCTCTGAGGTTGGGGCAGCCCTATAAAGACCTCAGTCTCTAAAGCATTCCCTTCTAATCATTGTATTCATTTTTTTTTCTCTCCTTGAGAAATCAGCCAAATTATGTGCATTAAAGACATGCTTCCTTTTTCTTTACTTTTCTATTTTAGCACTTATAATTTTTTTAAAAATTACTTTTTGTCATTTCTGCAGTGTTTGTAAAAGATAATAAGTAAACATACATTTCACAAATTTCAAGCTTTTGGAATTTAGTAAAGCAATTATATGCATTCTCATTGTAAAAAAATAGAAATAATTGGAAACTACACACTTATTTTAAATAATGGAAGACATGAACAGTGTTTTGAAAATTCAACAATTTAAAAAATAATATAGAGAATCAGGTATCACAGATTGCTCTAAGGCTAAGATGTATTTTCTCCAAAAGGTTTTAATTAGAATAAGTTGATGTGTCTATTATAGGATATAATAGAATATGAAATATATATTTAAAATATAATTTATATAGTATTTCCATTTTTAATTATAGCTATGAAAATAAAGCAAAATCCAAAAATTAGTCATATTTAGAATGCTGACTCTCTTGTAGTAGATATTAAAATTATATGAATATTTGTATTATATACAACATTTCTTCCTGCAGAATGAGTAGCCTAGACTAGGCTAGCCTAGTTCTAGCCTAGATATGTTTTTTTTTTTTAAACATCTTTATTGGGGTATAATTGCTTTACAATGGTGTGTTAGTTTCTGCTTTATAACAAACTGAATCAGCTATGCATATACATATGTTCCCATATGTCTTCCCTCTTGCGTCTCCCTCCCTCCCACTCTCCCCATCCCACCCTAGCCTAGATATTTTTATATGTTAACTCAAATAGGCTTTTCCTTCTAAATTTTCAAAAAATGTGTTTCTAATACAATAATAACTTTGTGACATTTGTAATTCTTAGAAAAAGAAATCATCATTTAGTGTCTTTATTTAAATGAATTACAATATATATTGGATATCCTTTATATTCATGACATATATATTGTCTACTGCCTACTTATGGCATATATAATAAGTAATATTATTTCATATACTATATCATGAAAATAATAAATATTATAACACTCTAGATGGACATAAAGCAAATACCAAAAGAAGTGGAAGTTCTAGATAGATACATAAGCACTCTGAATAGACCCTATATTGATATGATCTGAAGTCATACTTAGCTAAATTGTAATATTAAGATGTTTTCTGTAATATTATAAAATGATATTAAAGGGCATAACATTGCAAAACTAAAAATTCTGTGGAACTGCGACCCATATTTTTCTCAATTCCTCTGCTTTTGTTTCTTACAGAAAGGAATATATGTATTTGAGTTCCCACACCCACAGATATTTTAAAGAAGTAATCACTGATTCATTTTGTAATATTGTATTTTATTAATTCAGAACTGGTACATAGAGTTTTTTATATTGTGCATGGGCTTAAAAATTTCATCATTAATCATAATTGTGAAACTTATTACTCTGAGTTATATCACAGCTTAATATATTAAGCTGCTGAATGAAGCTAAGCAATACTTCAGATTAAAGAAAGCATATGAAAATCAGATTAGAAATTTTGTGTCCTATAAAATGCTCAAATAAACTTACAAATCTGAATTATTAATATACAATGTTTGTCCTTTTTGAATGTCCTTTGGGTGCATAAAAGCAATTCATAGAGAAGAATATGGTAGATAATTGGCATTGGGTTGAATTCATAACATTGTTAGAAAAAAATCTGCCATTCTAAACCCTGGAAAATGATTCACAAGCCAGAAAAATCACCAGTACTATATATCACTCAGCATCATAATTCTGTTTTGTCCAAATAAGCTTTACCAAATACCACTCTCAGATATGAGATTGAACATTGTTCATTCAATGTAAATATGAGTCATTAAAAATAAGTGTTTATGTTACATAAAATATTTCCTTTTAACTAGAAGTAAAAGAGTTTCTTATTCACTTCAATTACACTTTGTCACTTGACAAAAATCACTATTATATACTTAAGTGATAAAAAAGAATAAAAAGTGTAGCGTATCAACATTGTATTTAAAAAAGCAATCATTTATTTTATCCATGATTCTACAAAATTGCCAGATTAAATTATTTTATTTTCAGTCAAATTCTTGTTTATCTGATAAATTTAATCAACTGTGAATCTGTGCATCTGTGTGTATATACACTGACATGTATTTATGAATGTAGGTGGTGAGTTCTTCCCAAAGACTGAGTAGCTGGTCATAGTAAACCTTTCTCCCACAAGTTATATTCTAAATCATTATTTACAAAACATCCACAGATGGAGATTACAAAACATTTATAGATGGACCTGCCTCAGACTTTGTTAGATAAATGAATGATTGAATTTCAAAGCCAATGTTATTCATTGCAACACTACTTTCTGAAAACTTTATCATTTGAATCAAAATGTTATACATTCCCCATTGTTCCTGATATTCTATCATTTAATGCTCTCCTCTGCTGGGCTGTGTAATCTCCGAGTCAAACAAAGTTTCTTGTGAAAGAACTGAACAACTGGAATATGCATTTTCCACTCCATTGCTCAAGGTGGTTTTCTTGTGTATTTTGTTCCTACTCCATAACAGAGACACCTTCCAGGGTATTTCTTATATTCTTATACAAAATTTGGTGGGTATAATGGTTTGTTCTTTAATAACATTTTGGTCCCCATGATACTAGGTACCTGATTGGTGGGAGTTTTCTCAATCTATTTCATGTGTAAGGGCTGTTTTTGTCATGAAATATGAAAACTGAGATTTTATCTTACATGCAAGAAACATCATGATTGCTGGTAGAAGACATGAGATGCCTGAGTCAGAGATGAAGGATAGTTTATTATCTATAGCATTAGCAATAGAGTTTCAGCCTGTTTTGTTCCAGTTCACTGAGCCTCAATTCTCACATGGTGACATGGCAAAGGCCAGGTGACATTGCATATTAATCATATTGTGGTTCAGATGAAGACTCCTAAGTTTAGTGCACTCCATCTCTCTTAAAAGGTAAGTAAGCATGCTCACCATTTGCTCTGTAAGGAGACACTATCACTATCTTCCCCTCTGGTACAGAGCGAGTCATTGTGTTTTTCAAAGCTATTTTCCATACAGAAATCCTTGAAAAGATATTCTGAAACAAGGGCAATCGGAACCACACTTCACAAAACATGAAGAAACATGACAAACCTATGGAAAATTGCCTCTCAAAAGTTTTAAGCCACAATCACAATATCTTTTAGTCCAAGCTGATTATTATTTTGTCAGTATCTAAAGTACCTAGTTTTGTGTCTGTTTGATCTATGTACATGTACTCATAGCTGCACCCAGAGTTACTATCAGTATACTTTGTTTCATTAAATTAATATGTATGTATCTCAATAAACACTGGTGTTAAGCTTATCAATAATTTTTAGCATATTAATAAAAATGTTCAACTATCACAATATAAACTTAGAACGTTTCTATCACCTCAAAGAGAAACCTTATGCTTATTTACAATCATTCTCTATCCCCACTCCCAGTACTACACAACCACAAACCTACATTTGCCTCCATATATTTGCCTTTTCTAGATATTTTATATAAATGGGATCATAAAATGAATTCTTTTGTGTCTGGCTTCTTTTACTTAACATGTTTTTGAGGTTCATCCATGTAGTAGTATGTACCATCAATTTATTTTTTCTTATGGCCAAGTAATATTTCACTGTATGTATAACCACGTTTATTACTGATTCACCAACTGATGGACATTTGGACTGTTTCCACTTTTTGATCATTGTGCACAAAAACTTTTCCAAAGTCACTGCACCACTTTACATTCCCAGTCACAATATGTGAGGTTTTAAATTCTTCCACATTCTTGTCAACATCACTCTGTATTACCTTTTGACGATAGCCATTCTAGCGTGTGGGAAGTGATATCTCGTTGTGGTTTTGATTTACATTTGCCTAATCACCAATGATGCTGTGCATCTTTTGATATGCTTATTGTTCAATCCTATATCTTCTTTGCAGATATGCCTACCCTAATCTTTTATCCATTGTTTTAGGTGGGTCATTTGCCTTTTTGTTATTGAGTAGTAAAAATTCTTTATATGTTTTGGATATAAGACCTTTATCAGATATCTTATTTGCCACTATTTTCTTCTGGTCTATTAACAATCTTTTTTACTGAATGGTATGCTTTGAAGTGTAAGAAATTTTAATTTTTAAAACTCATAAGTATTATGTTGTTTTGTTTTTGTTACTTGCGCTATTGGTATCATATGCAAGTAACTGTTGCATAACCAAAGACCCTGCTTTTTTTTCCATAGAATTTTATAATTAGGCATACTTAAGTGTCAAATATAGTTATATTTTCTCATATTTCCATGAATCTTCCCATATGACTATCTCTTAGATTAAATATGATTATCAGGCTTTAGTAGGAAAGATATTCCTTTCCATTAAGTCCTTCGTTCTAAGTGGAGTAATTTTATTTCATGACACATCATTAATTGGACGCTAAGTCTTGAGAAATTTTTATAGGTTTAGTGATTATGACTATTGGGTGTGACCATTGTATACTTCACTTGATCCTTGATACAACACTGAGTTAAACTGGCAATTATTGCTGAAAGTATTTCTCAAATCTGACTTTTACTTTTTGGGATTAGAAGCAATGGCAATTCCAAACCTGCAAATTGCCAAATTTGTGGGCTTTTTCTAGTCTTTTTCAGTTTTGCTTTCAAACTAGCCAATTCTTTTCTGATATATTTATTTCTTTTCTTACCTTGTATTACTTTACTAAATATGTTCCCAGAAATCAAGTCATAGTACTAGCATTTTACTTCCAAATTTTTCCCCTAGAGCTACAAGTGCATTACTTGATATGCTTCCATGTTTCCACAGACACAGGTTGACCAAATAATATGCCACTATATAAATAGGATCATCATCTTTCCAGCCTACTATAATAATTTAATTACAGAATACACATACACACACACAACTTCAATTTTTGTATGATATTTACCACTGATAATAATTTATGCATTAGACAGGATATATTAAGTTATATTGCAGTAACAATAAACAAAATTCTTAGTGGCTTATAATAACCAAGTTTTTCTCACACACAATACAATCATTGTAAGTAGGCTGGGTGCTCTAAACTACATGCCCTGCTTCAGAACCCAATCTGACAGAATAGAAACCATCTGATATGTCTCTGGCCATGCTTTGAAATGTCTATTGGCTACAAGAAAGGAATAAACACTAAAAGAACAGAAATAGACAAAATAACTTTCAGACTCTTATATGAGGGTGATGATAAAAAAAGCACACTTCATCCCTCCAAATAAAGGAAAAAAGGAAAGAAAAAATTAACAAAGAACAGGCTGCAAATGTAGAAAGCACTTAAATAAATATGACCCAATAAAGAGCAAGTAAGATAAATATAAATAGACTGAATGCTCCAGATAAAGAAGAAATATTTAGAATGAATAAAATAACCAAACAAGTAATACGGTCTTTACAAAAGATGTATGAAATGCAAGAATTTTTTAAAAAGTAAAAGAAAAAGAATGAAAAATATGCCATGCAATAACTAATTAAAAGAAATATGGAGGTTGCTTTCTTAATATGAAATAAAACATTTATAGTAAAACACATTCATAGAGACAAAGAGATAACTTCTAGAAATAAAAGGCTTAAACTAATATACAAATTAGGCCTCATGTAAGCCATCTATAAAATGATGCACAACCAAATAAGGAGCTAGCAAAACCAAGTAAGGAGATCATGAGAAAAGAAAATTGCAAGTCAATATTATTTAAAAATGTAAATCTTAAATAAGCTAGTGACAACAACATATAACTAGGATAGTATACCATGATCAGACTGAGTTTTGCATTTTGAGGAATGCAAACTAATTTAACATTAGAAAATCAATTAATTAATACAGAATATTAACAATTAAAATAGAAAAAATTATATAGTAATATAGAATATGTTTGATAAAAATCATAAACTATTGGTTGTTAAAATAATTACTTATTGCTGAAAGTTTAAAAGTTTTCTCTTTGTGTTTGAGAACCATTTCTGTTCAGCATTTTATTTCCAGTACCATTCACTGAAGTAAAAATATAAAAAACAAAATGTATAAAACTTACAAAGAAAAAAATTATGTCATTTTAAAAATTAGAATTATTAGAAAAATATTATCTAATAACATCTAAAATATTACTATTAATAATTATAAAATTAATATATAAGAGATTGTAGTAACATTTCTGAATACAAAATTTTAAAGTGTAATTATATATTATATACTAGGAACAAACAAGTGGAAACTACTCCAATAGGTAACCAAGAATCCATAAATATTGTTCCTTTAAAAAACATTCATGTTGTATTTATGTGTGTATATAGATATATATGAACTTATGTGTATATATATATATTTGTACATATATGTATGTGTATATATATACATACTGTGCCTATAAAAAAGATTATAAATTATGACATTATATACCACAAAGTTAATACAGTGTTGATTAAGCTATTGTACAATGCTTTTTTACTAGTTAGAATTTTTTATACTTATTGAAATAGCTTATTTTTACTTATTTAAACTTAGTCATATATCATTGCCATATATTCATAAAAATAAAATAGTGAATGGAATTTTTAATAAATTCCTAAAATGTCTATAAATTTAAAAATTTACACTTCTGAATAATGTTTTACTCAGAATTGTTGATATCCATGTGTTTGAAAACATTTTGCTTTGTGTTTGAAGAGTTTTAGTGACTCAGGATTTTACTTAAAATTCAAAATGTGATAGTCATTCTAAAAATGTTGAAGTTCTCTCATCTGGCAAAATTTCATTTCTTTTTTTCTTTTGTTGATTGTTTCTAGCATATAAGCAGATTCTCAAAAATTTAACAATGAACTTCAGAGAAAAAGACATTCAATTACTCTGTTCATGCAGAGCATGAATTGGTTCACCAGCTCTGCTGGGGCTTTGACATTCCTCTTGCCCATTGAGAGGGAAAGGTCAATTTTTCAGCCTCTGTTGTGTTACTTTGAGAGACAGGCACTTCATCTGCACTTAACTCACTAATAAAGCATTAACATATCTTTATCTACCCATTGGCCATTCTTAGGTCTCATTATAACAGCTGTTGCTTTGGAAGAAGATAGGGAATTGCCATAATTTCTCCAATAATGAGTGTTTGCTTGATAGCATCAAATTCATGCTCCACTTCTCTGTTTTTGTGCCTTTCTGTGCACTCAATATTTCCATTTCAATTATCAATCAGAATGTAATCTTTTTAGTAAACATTTTATTTTTGAGTAAATTTAGATTAAAGTTGCAAAAATAGTACAGAGATTTCCACATATCTGTCACCCAGTTTCCCCTATTGTTAACTTACATTACCATCATAACATTTGTCAAAACTAAGAAAGCACTGATACGTTACATTATTATCAATTAAACTACGAGCTTTATTTAGATTTCACCAGTTTTTCTGATATCATCTTTCATCTTTGTATTCCAAGATCCAATCATGGTACTACATTTTATTTAGTTGTCATGGCTCCTCTGCATCCTCTAGTCTCTGACACTGCTTTACTCTTTCTTTGGTCTTTATGACCTTGACAGTTCTGAGGTATAATGAACAAGTAACCTGTAGAATATCTTCTAATGAATTTAACTGTTTTTCTCCTGATTACTTTAGTTCCATCCTTTTGAAGACAATTTAAATAGTCAAGCAAACCCAAAATGCTTAGTAACAAAATGCACTAAACTGCACATAGATTAAATGAAAATGTAATTATATGAACACCTGTGACCAAGGTGATGCTGCCCAGCCAGTAACAACTATCTACTCTGGCCACCTTGCTGATGGTACTTATAAGATGCCATTGTTTATGAACCATCTCCTTTCTTCAAATGTTAAAATGTGTTACCAGGTACGTCTTGGAATCTATGAAATAGAGGGACATCTCATCACTTAAGATTTCTTGCAGAACAAGTAAACAGATAGCTGAAGACAGACATCACCTGAGTGCTACTCAAATATAGGTCCAATAAATCCTTTTCTGAATTGGCAATGAAAAGCATATCTTAGAAAGGATGGAAGTTAGTCATGCCAATATATGTAGTTCTTTCTGGGCATTTTCCATCTTAGCATAAATCACCAATAGATGGTGGAGTTAATTGTGCTAATCAAGAAATAAATTGAAGAGAGTAGGCAAAGCTGGTGGTTCTTCCTAACTGAGATAGAAAGGACCAGCAAATACAGAAGTGCTCCTTTTTCTAGGTCCCTAATAACTACAACTGCATGACGTTAGAGCTTATTGGTGATGTCACTGAAGAGAGAGGTGGTTTAAACCTAAAATTTTCTGATTGATATAACTTCAAAATTAATTACCTTAAAGAAAGAGATAATTTGTAAGTCTTAAACAAAAGCAAGGACATGAAAATAATTTTACTAGAAGGCAGAATCATTTTACTTAGTTCTTTTTCTCTGTAATATATAGCCGTTATTTTATTTTATTATTATTTTTTAAAAATAAATTTATTTATTTATTTATTTTTGGCTGTGTTGGGTCTTTGTTGCTGTGTGTGGGCTTTCTCTAGTTGTGGTGAGCAGGGGCTACTCTTGGTTGCGGTGTATGGGCTTATCATTGCAGTGGCTTCTCTTGTTGTGGAACATGGGCTCTAAGCATGTGGGCTTCAGTAGTTGTGGTGCATGTGCTCAGTAGCTGTGGCACGTGGGCTCTAGAGCGCAGGCTCAGTAGTTGTGGTGCACAGGCTTAGTTGCTCTGGGGCATGTGGGATCTTCCCAGACCAGGGCTCGAACCCATGTCCCCTGCACTGGCAGGCAGATTCTTAACCACTGTGCCACCAGGGAAGCCCTAGCCAACTTATTTTAAATGATAAATAGCAGAGAAAATATATACTAATTAGTATAATGCAAGGCAGTATACAAGAGATGAAGTTGTTTCCACAAGAAAAGAACAGGCTTACATTGGGTTAGCCAGAAAGTTAATTCCGGTTTTTCCATTAAGATGTTATGGAAAAACCCAAATGAATTTTTGGCCAACCCAATACCTGTATGTAGGCACTATTTGTGACCTCTCTGAGTAACAGAACATCATCTAGAACTGTCTTGTTTCTCCTCTCTGAACTGCTTTGAATTATTTGTTTTTGCAGCTGAGATCAATACATAAAGCTGAAAGACATGTTTGGGAGTTTTCTTTTAAATAAAATTCAATAAAATTGTATTTATTACATTCAAAGTTATTTTAATTACTCAAAAAATTGATATAACTCTAAGTAATAATGAAAATCAAATATTAGTGTTTAGAATAGTTCAGGTAATCCTCTAAGCATTTTAAATATATTAACTATTTTATCCTTACAACATCTTTATGAGGTTGGGGATATTACTATGTCCATTTTACAGATGAGAAAACTGAGAGGTAAGTTTCATAAATGGCAGATGTTTAGTAATGGCAGGACCAGAAGTTGAATATAGATCCTCCTTACCATACATAAACACACTCAACTGCATCCTGAACAAACTGAAGTGTGGTAATGTTTTTATTTTACTTTCCAGTGTTTATTTTAATTTGTAGTATTTTTTTTTACAGGTCACAATTTATAAGCATTTGTGTAATGTTATATACCATTCATATTTATTTTCTAATGAGGAAATTATATCTAATCACATTCCATATTTCAAAGCATCTTTGTCATTTTGACATGTACCCTAATATTGCAACAAATATGTGAAATTACATGGTCATTATGTCTTTTGGATGGTTCTTATTAACACAGATTCATGGAATAGGAAATATTGTTTTGGATTTCAGTGTCTGGTGTCAGTTCCTTATTCCCATATATATCCATTCCCTCCCTCTTCCTTCTGCATATATATATATATTTTTTTTTGGGGGGGGGAGTGAAATTCACAAATACATGGCAATGAAAATTGTTAGAATTTATAAAATTGATATATACATCCAAGCACATAATACATTGTTATTAAACTGGTTGTTTTTTAAATTGTCTTCTAAATCACTTTTAAAAAAGAACAAGAAAAATTACATTTTCTCTAATAATTACCTACATAACTTTTTTCTGATATGTTTTAGAAGATTCAAGTTATTATCTGGTGTCACTTCCTTTCAGCTTGAAGTAGTTTTTTAGTATATTTTAGAAATCAGTCTTTATTTATTTTTTTAATTCAGTCTTTAGTAATCCAGGAATGTCTATATTTGGGTTTCATTTTTAACATGTAGTTTGCTGGGTATACAATTCTTGGCTGACAGTTTGTTATTTTTCTATTTCCTTAAGGTAGAAGATAAAGTTATTATTTTGAGATGTTTCATTTCTTGAAATAGGCCTTACAGCTTAAATTTCTTGTATAGGCCTTACAACTTAAATTTCCTCTAAGCTTGTTTTAGCTGAAGCCATTCAATTTTGCTGTTATGCTTTCATTTTAATTTATTACAAAATATTTCCTAGTTTCCCTTGTGATTTCTTTCTTGATCTATTTGTTATTTAGGTGTGTATTTTTAATAGCCATACATTTGTGAATTTCCCAAATTTCCTTCTGTTGTTGATTTGGAATTTAATTCATTGTAGTTGGAGAACATACTTTGTATGAGCTCATTCCTTTTAAATTTGTTGAGGCGGGCTTCCCTGGTGGCTCAGTGGTTGAGAGTTCACCTCCGATGCAGGGGACATGTGTTCGTGCTCCCACATGCCACGGAGCGGCTAGGGCCATGAGCCCTGGCCACTGAGCCTGCGCATCCGGAGCCTGTGCTCCGCAACAGGAAAGGCCACAACAGTGAGAGGCCTGCATACCACTAAAAAAAAAAAGCAAATAATAAGTTTATTAAGGCTTGTTTTACCATCCACCATACATACTATCATGGAGGATTTTTCATGTGCATCTGATAAAAATATGTATTCTGCTGTTTTGGGATAAAGTGTTCTATAGATTCTTTATTATATCCAGTTAATTTTTAGCTTTCTTCATGTCTTCTATATAATAGTCAATTTTCCTGCCTAAGTTTTCTATACATTATTGATTGGAGTATTCAAGTCTCCAACTATTATTTTTAAGTCATCTATTTCTCTCTTTAATTCTGTTAGTGTTTGATTCTTGTGTATAGGGATTCTAGTTTTGGGTGTATATATGTATAATTGTTACATTTTCATGAAAATTTGATGTTTATTTTAATAAAATGTCCATTATTATTTCTAGCATAATTTTTTCTTTAAGTATTTTTATTTGATTTTACTACAGTCATTCCAGCTCAGTTATGAGTGCTACTTGCATATTTTGTCTATCTTTTTTTTTTTTTTTTTTTTTTGGGGTCCCGAGGCATGTGGGATCTTCCCAGACCGGGGCACGAACCCATGTCCCCTGCATCAGCAGGCGGACTCTCAATCACTGCGCCACCAGGAAAGCCCTTGTCTATCTTTTAAGTTTCAAGTTATTTTTAACTTTTTGTCCAATTTGACAATCTTTGCTTTTTGATTAGAGTGTACTTCATATAAGTGTAATAATGAAATATTTACCCCTAGATGACTGACTAATTTCACTTAGCACTATCCCAGTGCTATCCATATTGCTGCATATGGCAGAATTTTTTTTAGATTTTTTTAAAATTTATTTTTTAATTGAAGTATAGTTGATTTACAATGTTGTGTTAATTTCTGCTGTACCTCAAAGTGATTGAGTTATACATATATGCACATTTTAAAAATATTCTTTTCCATTATGATTTATCATAAGATATTAAATAATTCCCTGTCCTGTACAGTAGGACCTTGTTGGTTACCCATTCTATGTCTAATAGCTTGTATCTGCTAACCCCAGCTTCCTACTCCATCCCTCCCTCAATCCCCTCTCCCTTGGCAACCACAAGTCTGTTCTCTATGTCCATGAGTCTATTTCTGTTTTGTAGATAGGGTTCATTTGTGTCTTATGTATTAATAGATTCCACATATAAGTTATATCATATGGTATTTGTCTTTCTCTTTCTGACTTACTTCACTTAGTATGATAATATCTAGTTGCATCCATATTGCTGCAAATGGCATTATTTTGTTCTTTTTTATGGCTGAGTGGTATTCCATTGTATATATGTACCACATCTTCTTTATCCAGAATTTTCTTCTTTTTTTTTTTTTTTTTTTTTTTTTGAATGCTTGGACTTTTTTTTTTTTTTTTGCAGTACGTGGGCTTCTCACTGTTGTGGCCTCTCCCGTTGCGGAGCACAGGCTCTGGACGCACAGGCTCAGCAGCCATGGCTCATGGGCCTAGCCGCTCTGCAGCATGTGGGATCTTCCTGGACCGGGGCATGAACCCGTGTCCCCTGCATCGGCAGGTGGACTCTCAACCACTGAGCCACCAGGGAAGCCCTGGAATTTTCTTCTTTCTTAAGGCTGAATAATATTCCACCCTTTGGCTCTTTAACCTTTAGTTTTTCATCTAAACTGGGAATAATGTAGTTTCATCATTGGATCATTATAAATATTAAATAAGATATTCCATATAGAATCTGAGCACCTGGATATATTAAGGGCTCAATAAGTGCCTGCTGTTTATACAAGTAGCAAATCATTATTACTTATATTATTGCAATAAGTTCAGTGAACTTAAGTATATTTCTGGCCAGCCTCCATGATTCTGGTGAACTGCAAAGGACCTAATGGTGTAGTTCCAGGAATAGAACCCATCCAAGTCTGGAGCCAAGCTATTAGAGGATTGTTACACTAAGAAAATTAGCCCTGTGAGTTTGACCTTTGATTGATCCATATGTGCAGTCAGCAATTCCTGATGCATAAGTTTGTTACCAATCAGTGGAACCTGATGGGAAGGAGACAAGAGTGCCCAGAAGAAATAAATGCCTCTGTAAGGATAATTAAAAGACGTTATTGAAGGAAATTATGGAATCTGGCATTGACTAAGTTGTGCTACTGACTCAGAGGACTTAGTTGGGATTTGAAGATCAGATATCTTAGTCTCTGATGTGGGGTCTAATATGTGTTCTGCAACATGTAGTTATGTCTGTGTTTTGAATCTTTCAACAGTATTAATGTATTTTTTGTATTTTTATATCTTTTAGAGGTATTTTGTATTTGTTCAATTCTGATAACTACACAGCAATTACTGTCTAAACTGTAAATGTAGAAATAAATAGTCTTTATGAAAAATAATAGTAGTATTTATAATTGTTCCAGTGAATAAAAGCAGGAACCAGAAAGAAGAGAATGCCCAGGTTCCTAAGTAGACTGTTTTTCCTCACACTTATGATTCTGGGCTACATAACAAAAGCTACCTGTTTGCTGTTATTTTCTTTTCCAAAACTATCTTTTATCTTTTAATTATTTTCAATATAGCATATCGTTGGAAGACTAAGAATAGCTGCATCAGTGAACAGGATATAAACTCACAGTGCATGAATGCCTCATTAGTTTTATGCATTTTAACCACAGAACTGACATAATTGAAAAGAATCTTAGTTCTCTTTTAACTTTGGCTTCACTGCATTTCCGTGAATTTTTCTTATAATTTGCAGGATGTTTTAAAGGTAGTTTTAATCAGCAGTACACTCTCCATTAAAGAGTATCCAGTTAAAAAGATCATTTGTTGCCCAGACACTCTGCAAATTGCTCATAGGTATCTTTAATGTCATGATAATGAGCTGGTGACAGTGTTTGTGCAGGATTTAGAGATGCTGGAATATTCATGGTCAGAAATAAAGTGGAAAGAATAGCTCACTTTCTAAGACTATGTACGGTATTTTAGAAAATATTTTTAATTATACAAATCATGTGGTACTTAAAATTTATAAATAAAAGCAACTTTTAAAGTCTATACTTCTCATATGATCACAAGATCTTGAAGATCACAGACCTCAGGGCTCATGTTTCTTCTATAGTGTTAACAAAAGGCCATGAAAAGAGTAAGAGCATAAAATAAGTATTTATTTATTCACCAAATATTTAATATCCATGATACTGTGCTAGAATCTATAGTAACTCAAAGATGACTGCAACAGTTATTAATGTATGGTCTCTCATCTCCCTGTGCATCCCTGTGTATACTCTATTTGATTACTGGGGCCAAGACTCTGCAAACTGTATTTCTCTTTGGCCAAATGGCTCCCTGTTGGGCTCAAGCAGAAAGGAACTGGATCTTTTCTCTTTTCCTACTGTTCTTACTAGAGTTACCCCAACAATGTTCATTCATACAAACAATAGCATTTTGTTCTAATAACGACATTAGGTTTCAGATTGTAGTTTGTCCAGTAACTTCAAAATCAGCATTATCTTGTACCCTCAGAGATATTAGTACCTGCTTTATGGAATAAAGTTTCCAAATTCCTGGATCTCAGCTATATGAAATCCTTCCTCCAAATTCCTGAGGATCAGTCCTAGCTGAGAAGTATCCTTCCTCAGAGATCTTGATATCAGTTCCATGTGCCACTTATTCTAAGATACTAAGTTTTAATTTTTCCAAACTTTTTCCTTTATTCCTCCACCCTCAGATTGACTGGTGTTTCCTGCAATTATCATCTGTATTATACCTTACTTTTTATTTCCTTCCTCACTCCCTAGTTAACAGGTTTTTTTTAATTTACTTTTTTATTGTGGCAAAAGATACATAAGAGCTACTAATTTAATCATTTTAAATGTACAGTTCAAGTTGCATTAAGTACATACACAGTTGTGCAACCATGCCCACTGTCCATCTCCAAAACTTTTCATCCCAAACTGAAACTCTGTATTCCTAAAAACAATACTTCCCCGTCTTCCTCTTCCTCCAGTGCCTAAGGCCACCATTTTAATTTCCGTGCCTATGAATTTGCCTATTCTAGATCCAACATATGAGTGGAGTCATCCAATATTTGTTCTTTTGTATATGGCTTATTTCATGTAGCATAATGTCTTCAAGGTTCATCCCTGTTGTAACATATACTTTAATAATTCTTTATCTTAAATTCTCTCTGTTAAAATAACTGACATGGTTTCTGTCTCCTGACATGACCCTGATCAATACAGTGACTCAAATGACTTACACTTTACTAGTGGAGAAGAAAACCTGATAGCCTTCAATTCTGGATAAAAATTTAAAAGAATTGTTTTCAACTGACAATTCCATCCATAAAGGTCATTTATGTGAACTATTAGTCACATATTACTTCTGGAGGAAGTTCATTTAATCTGGTCCACACATTTTGATGGAAGCTTTCATTCTCACAGGGAAGGGAATGGGTTTTAACACTTCCATGACATTGTACATCAAGTTTGACTTATTTAACTTTGTTTAAAAGAAAACATTAATTCTCATATTTTCATGTAAATTCATATTAAGATTCTCTTATTTTACTAGGATAGACAAGAGGTATATAGAGTGAGAAATGTGACATAGATGGGCCAGAAGGAAAGATTCTATTATTTGTAGCTTTGATTCACCTTGTAAACCTTCTTATGTTTTCTTTTATACCCTTTGATGATGTTCTGTATTCATGATAACTTCCTAAGAGTTATTTACATAATGCTCTTTTTCCTTGAACATACTTGTAGGGAAATTTAGGGGCATAAAAATGCAAAAGGAAATGCTTTTATTGAGTCCCATTACTCAGCCATAGGCAGAAGCTTCAGGGCCCACATATATAGTATAATGTGTAGTAAAACCTTTGTGTAGTTCTATCCCTATTAGGACCACTTATCCTTATTCTACAGCTATAATTTGTGCCTCTGAGTTTTATCCACTATCTGTTAAGCTTATGCTCCTGATCCCAAGGGAGACTCTAAATTATTAGATATAAACAAATCCAAATAGAAAACAAGGCTTGGAAGAGTAACCCTAATGGTGCTCTATTGTCCTGAAGTAAAGCGCCTCAACATCTCGAGTCTATTATTTACCGAAGGCCTTTCTGTGATTATTAATGAGGCTCTGGGATGAAGGACTTACTCAAGATTTAGCGAATTATTTTCTTACCAACTTCATCTAACCTGGGTTTAAACTATTTTCCCTTAGAGATTATGTATTTTTTTATTATTCATAGATATAATTAAATAATTTGAAAGCCATTATAGTACTATACATAACTACAGGTAATGTATTTATCAGCCAAATTACAAAGTTTATAATATCAAAGCAGTTTGATTACTCCCTTACCCTCCATCCTTCCTCACAATTTCAGACAGATTTTATTGGCTAGAATCTTAAGAAATATCTGAGCTTTAAGCCAAAATTTGGTGCTATTGGAAAGCCACTGAAAATTTCAACATTATATTTGAATGAAATATTCATTATTTTATCTACCAGCACAGACAGTATTACTGATTAAATGCATTTATCAACAGAAAGAATAGTTTTAAACAAATCAGGACTGAACCTCTCTCAACTGACTTTAAATTTCACACTTATTATACAAAATCATAGTTAAGAGTTAAGTAAATTTTAATAGAAATGTAGCCAGATTTTTTCTTTTAGTCAAGAATTTGAAAAAGTATTAGTTTATAAAGATATTTGCTTTTGGGCTTCCCTGGTGGCGCAGTGGTTGAGTCCGCCTGCCGATGCAGGGGACACGGGTTCGTGCACCGGTCCGGGGAGATCCCACATGCCGCGGAGCGGCTGGGCCCGTGAGCCATGGCCACTGAGCCTGCGTGTCTGGAGCCTGTGCTCCGCAACGGGAGAGGACACAGCAGTGAGAGGCCCGCATACCACAAAAAAAAAAAAAAAAAGATATTTGCTTTTTAAAATAAGAACTGAGGAATGATGTGTGTTCTATGTATCAATATTATAATCCATTAATGAACTTGAAGGAAAGTGTGTGGAGTACTATAAAATATAATGTCTTAAAATGAAAAGACAACCTACTGAATGGGTAAAACATTTGCAAATGATATGACCAATAAGGGATTAATATCCAAAATATATAAACATCTTATACAGCTCAATTATAATAAAAAACAAACCCTGATTAGAAAATGAGCAGGAGACCTAAATAGACATTTTCTCAAAGAAGACATACAGATAGCCAGGAGGCACATGAAAAAATACTCAATATCGCTAATTATTAGAGAAATGCAAATCATAACCGCAATGAGACATCACCTCACACCTGTAGGGATGGCAATCATCAAAAAGTCTACAAATAACAAATGTTGAGGAGAACAAGGAGGAAAGAGAGCCCTTGTACACTGTTGGTAGGAATGTAAATTGGTGCAGTCACTCTGGAAAACAGTGTGGAGGCTCCTCAAAAAAACTAAAAAAAGAACTACCATATGATCTAGCAATTCCACTTCCAGGTGTATATACAGAAAAAAATGAAAACACTAACTTGAAAAGATACATGCACCCCAGTGTTCATAGCAGCATTATTTACAGTAGGCAAGATATGGAAGCAACCCAAGCTTCCATGAACTGATGAATGGATAAAGAAGATGTGAGATACACACACACACACACACACACACACACACACACACACACACACACACATATACATACAATGGAATGTTACTCAGCCATTAAAAAAAGAATTAAATTTTGTCATTTGCAACAATATGGATGGACGTAGAGAGTATTATGCTTAGCAAAATAAGTCAGATAAAGACAAATTCTGTATATTATCACTTCTATGTGGAATCTAAAAATGAAACAAATGAATGTATACAACAAAACAGAAACAGATTCACAGATATAGAGAACAAACTAGTGGATACAAGTGGGAAGAAGGGGAGGGGAAGATAGGGGTATGGGATTAAGAGACACAACACATTATGTATAAAACAGATAAGCAACAAGTATATATTGTAGCACAGGGAAATATAGCCATTATTTTGTAATAACTTTAAATGGAGTATAATCTATAAAAAAATCACTAAATAAGTAAATAAATAAATAAAAATATTTTAGAATACTCAATTACTATAAATGTCAGCCTCAGTTTTGTAATCTTATATTTTTTGTAATCTTATACTTTTTGTAATCTTTTGTAATCTTATATTTCACTGAAGATCCCACATGCCGCGGAGCGGCTGGGCCCGTGAGCCATGGCCACTGAGCCTGCGCGTCCGGAGCCTGTGCTCCGCAACGGGAGAGGACACAGCAGTGAGAGGCCCGCGTACCGCAAAAAAAAAAAAAAAAAAAAAAAAATCTTTATATGATTATTGTCAATATAATTAATTTTGAAACATTGGGTAGAATTGAAATATTTGAGAGTATACTAGACCAATATTATGGGTGTATATTCATTAAAACACTGAAACGAAGTATGAAATATAAACAACCTAAAATAATTGTAATTAACTTCTACTTTAAAAATGAAACAGTATTAAATACTAAAAAAAAAGTTAAATATTTCAGAATCCAACATCTTATTTGTCAGACATTTATGTTGTTTATTTAGAGGCTGACTTATATATATATATATATATATAATCACTTTAGGTATGTAGTATGCTCACCCCATATAAATACCCCAAGTTCATAACACTTGTATCATCATCCAACCTGTTCTAGAGTTCCAAGAAGTAATGACATTTAACTCTTATAGAATAAATACATACATGTGAGTTTTGCCTCAGAAAGATGATATTTGTAAGGTTCAAACCCTAACTTTTTGCTAAAAATATTTTTTAATCCATTATTCATGCTACACATCAAACATTTAAACAAGTTTTATTCTAGTTACCTATGAAGGCAACATTAAAATGTTTGGAGGAATGACTTTTCAGAGAGAAAATAGCCAACTGTTTAAATAATGTCTTTTGGGGCCATTTCAGTGTTGTAGAAAGTTTTATTATAATTTGGGCCTTCATGTATTCCAAAATGAAACAAAATATAAACAAGAACAAAATTTTACCAAAGTTACAAAAAAAATTAATAGTTTGGAATCCCTAGAGTCATGATGATTTTTATTACTCTTTGAAATGAATTTTAGATGGGAGGAAAAAAGAACATAGCACATACTTTAATTTTATGAAAATAGTTTTCCATGGAATTCCTTATACATTGTTTTATTTGTATGATTTCAACATGAAGAGAACTAAATTCATTACAGATTTATTAGACTTGGCTTAGAACAAGGATCAATAAACTACTCTTCTGAAAAGAGCTAGATACTAAATATTTAGACTCTGCAGACCATGAGGTCTCAATTACCCAATGTCTTTGTTATACAGTAAAAGCAGCCATACATAGGATCTAAATGAATGGATGGGGCTGTTTTCAAATAAAATTTTATTTACAAAAACAGGCAGCAGGCTAGATAACCAACAAGGACCTACTGTGCACAGGGACCTATACTCAATATTTTGTAATAACCTATAAGGGAAAAGGATCTGAAAAAGAATATATATATACATATATATATGCATATATATTTCTGTCTGAAGAGGTGGCAAGATTGGCTTTCCCCAGAGCAAGTGATCTCAGAGAAACAGTGCATGAGAGAACAAGCAAAACAGTATCATACTGTCTTTTAGAACCTGTTCTTTAAAGTGGCATCCATCCTTTCCGTCATAGTCTACTATTCACCGAGTCCAACATCCTAGCAAATTTGGAGGGACTATAGAAGGGTGTGAATACCAGGAGGCAGAATTACCAGAGGCCATCTTGTAGGCTGGGCCACCACGCCAGGACTGACAGTGGAAATCACTATCTGAGAAACCATGTGGATAGAAATTATAAGAATGAACCTCAGGGTTGAACTCACTGAATCCAAAATCTCAAGGCCAAATTTTATTATAAAAAATTACTTGCGGGCTTCCCTGTTGGCGCAGTGGTTGAGAGTCCGCCTGCCGATGCAGGGGACACGGGTTCATGCCCCGGTTCAGGAGGATCCCACATGCCATGGAGCGGCTGGGCCTGTGAGCCATGGCCGCTGAGCCAGCGCATCCGGAGCCTGCGCATCCGGAGCCTGTGCTCCGCAACACGAGAGGCCACAGCAGTGAGAGGCCCGCGTACCGCAAAAAAAAAATTACTTGCAAATAATATAATAAGTCAGAGCTTTGTATATTTTACATTCCTAAATTTAAGTAAAATAATGTTATATAATAAGTAAAACCATCACTGTTTACTATACATAGTTCTACTGATAAAGTTGTGCTAAAATCCAATCTTTTGAGAATAGCCATGCCACATTATTTTATCAGCCAAACATTCTAAGTAGAAGAAAAATATATGTATCAGTGTTTGTATCTTTGTTTTTGTGTATCACTGATTCAACTATTCTGTAGAACAAAAAATTTCATGAATAAGGACAAAAATTAAGCTGGATGAGATATAATTCTATAATAGCTTACTTCTTTTAAAAGAGGTTCAATGAAATTAAAACCTGGTTTAATGACAATAACTAGTGGATACTCATAATTAACTAAGTACTCATAATTCCCAGTCTCTAACTCTGACTTTCCTGCTGGTCTGTCTTATCTGCCAGATTTATCATTCCTTCTCAAGAGACTGCCTGTAGAGCATACACTTCACCTGCCTCTCTTCATGGAAAAATGAACATAAGTCACAGGCTTCTAAGTAAAACTGGGGCAAGCTTCTTGGTTTTTTTTCTTTTTCTTCTTTTTCTTTTTGCTGTAATTGCAGACTTCTTTGCTGCTGAGCTCAGACACTAAGAAAGCCATTACTTCTTTTCTACCTAATAGAAAGTGTATGTATCCCTTGGCTGCTCTAAGGGGAGAAGATAAACACAGACAGGACAAAAAAAAATTATCAGTCAGAACTGGAAGGTGCTGACTCAGGTTTGTACCTACAGTACAATAGCCACTGTTTCTTAGAATGCAGTTATATATAGACACCAGAATTAATCCTTTCCAGATGCTTTCAGAAATACTTTAGGGTTGCAAACAGTTGATCTTGAATATTGTTCATGCAGCTTTTCCACCTCATATCCTAAAACCTGTAACTTAATATAAAATCAATGATATATGAGGCATGACCATTTATTATATGGAAAAATTAGTTTATGCCACAAGGGTACTTAAAAAATATTTTTGTTGCCTGTCCCTACATTTTATTTCCTTCATTACTTAAATGAGCCTTCTGGTGGCATAAAATGCAATGGTTTCCTTTCCACAAGATCTTTTCACCCTATTTATCATTTTCTCACTCTATACATTATTAGTGAATTGATTAATTGACCAATTCATTCAGCAATTCAACATTCATTGTTTATGGAATGAATGTGAACCGTAGAAAACAGATAAAAATATAAGCCTTTTTGAAAAACTGTTTCAGAGCTGATGTTTATCTGAAGAATGACATACTCTTCTTTTTTTTTTTTTTTTGCGTTACGCGGGCCTCTCACTGTTGTGGCCTCTCCCGTTGCGGACGCGCAGGCTCAGCGGCCATGGATCACGGGCCCAGCCGCTCTGTGGCATGTGGGATCCTCCCGGACCGGGGCACGAACCCGTGTCCCCTGCATCGGCAGGCGGACTCTCAACCACTGCACCACCAGGGAAGCCCCAAGAATGACATACTCTTGACTAAAGTGATCAGGGATCACCTTGTTAAAATATTGTTTTAAACAATTATATATGTTGATAGGAATAGACGTAATACATATTTACTTTTGTGCAAGGATCGCTCAGGGATCCATTTTATGCTCCATCCATATGTGCACTGAAATTACTGAAAAGCTGTACATACCCTTCTTATGCACAAAGAAAAAAAAATAAGAGAATAAGGATAAGTACATTGTATAGATGAGAAATTTATGCTATTGTTGTTGATGATGATGTTTTCCCCTAGTCAAGTGCAGAGGAGCTAGACTGATTGGAGGCAATACCTTCAACACACAATTCCACTTACTGAAGAAAAAGTCAGAGAAGAGATACAAGCAGGAGCTCATTAACACCTCCTAACTGAAGGGGCAAGAGCAAGCCATGGAATAGATAGAGGACAAACCACTTGGATCAATTTTTATAGTGCAAATCAACAGCTTTGAGAAGCAGCTGTGCTGGAAGCCCCAGGATTTTCTTAGTGCCTAAACCAAGTAGAAAGCTGGTACTCCTGTGGCTCCTTTCTCATACGACACCAAGCATCAGTGGGAAGACCAGGAAGAGCCACACCTTATGAGCATCATAGAGGCAAAGCAACAATAAAGATGGGGCTGAAATTAGGGCCTTGGCAATACTGTTTCAAGTAATCAGTAAAGCCAAACAGAAAGTGTGTTTCTCAAAATTGGCAGCTCTCTCCCAATGCTCCTAAGGGCTGCTGGATCACTGAATTCAAAATGTCTGCTCTAATCAGCCAGCCCTTCACCATGACATCTTTGTTGCAGAATATATTTCAGGTTAGTTTGAGGATTTTATACTTCACCTAGTTTCTTTCTTCTTTCTCCCCCTTGATGTTTAATTCAATTGAATCAATTTTTAAACAAAATACTTTAAAAGTAGGCTTTTATAGATGTTGTAGAAAAGAAAGGAGTGGCATCAAAGGACAAAGTCCATGTTATCCCCCATCTTGGACTCAGGAAAAGTTACCATCACAGGCCCAGATGGTCTTTACCTCAATTTCCTATAAGGTATGACTCATGTAGCACAGAGTGAGGGCTCTTCTTGGAACCTGCCTGAGCTGTCGGACTCCTTATCCTTACTGTCCAGTTAAAAAAGAGGATTAAGATGAAGTGCCATGATTTTTCCAACTAAGATAGATGAAATATCATGAGTAGCAAGAAGAAATGTCAAATATTGTCAAATTTGTTTTATGCACCATTTTAGGTTATTTTTGTACTTTGATATATTTAGATGATAGATTGTTATATTAAAATATTAAACTCTTTACCGGGGGAAGGGTGGGGGTAGGGATAGTTAGGGAGTTTGGGATTCACATGTACACACTGCTCTATTTAAAATGGATAACAAACAAGGACCTACTGTATAGAGCAGTGTACTCTGCTCAATATTATGTAACAACCTAAATGGGAAGAGAATTTGAAAAAGAATAGATACATGTATATGTATAACTGAATCACTCTTCTGTACACCTGAAACTAACACAACATTGTTAATCAACTATACCCCAATATAAAATAAAAAGTTAAAAAAAAAGAGTGGATTGCCAGATGCAAGCTATTATACAGAGAATGGATAAACAACAAGGTCCTACTATATAGCACAGGGAACTATATTCAATACCCTGTGGTAAACCATAATGGAAAAGAATATGAAAAATAAATAAATATGTGTGTGTGTGTACAACTGAATCACTTTGCTGTGCAGTAGATATTATTACAACAGTGTAAATCAACTATACTTCAATAAATTTAAAAAAAGAGTGGATTGCCAGAAAAAATATAAAATAAAATATTAAATTCTCTTTTTATATGAACTTTATACCCAACACTTATCATGCAAGAGATAACACATCAGAAAAATCCATATTATTTTTTTATGGTCAGATTAAATATAGCTCAGAACCTGTGCTGACAGCCTGTTAGGAAAATCACTCTCAATCATTACTGAGGCTCTTTACAGAAGAATCAAGGAGTCTTAAGCAATGATTTGAAATGGCAGAAAGTGTAGTTTTTCTTTATCTCATCATGATTTTCTGTAATCTAATTTTCCAGAATATAAGGACTCTTGAATTTTTCAGTTCTTCTGCATGAGTCAAACTTGGGCCTGGAAATCTTTACTAAGAGTTGGAGCCATGGCATACAAGCTCCAGTTTCCTTAAGGTCCACACTCAAACACTGCCCTAGGTATTTATTCACTTTCATCCTAGTGTGTCTCAAGAATGCCAGTCATGGTATACTTTTCACATTGGCATCTATTTGGAGTCTTAGGGAATCCCCCCTCCCTCTCTCACAAGTCTAAAAGCCATCCACCTATTTCTCCTCTCTAATAGCAAAATACTCAGGAATATCAAGTATCTGGAATTAAAAAACCAGGAACACAGTTGTTTACATGCTTCTCATATTTAGCCTAGCAACACAAATCTCTTCTGGGGCAAGGAAACCAACAGTCTAACTACCAAATTGAATGAGGGAAGGAGAGTACAAGGGAGAATAAAACTCAAATTAATATCTCAATAAATTATCCTGTCCCACTTGCATCCTTGAAAGAAAGAAAAATACCATTGTGGTATATTTTAATTTTAGCTGGATTTTAGACTTGATTTATTAGTATTTTATTTCCACAATAAAAGACAACTTAATTATTTATGGCAGTGATGTATATATTTCTTGGAATATTAAAGCAGCTCACTTATTAAATGTTGAGCCTGATGCTCCTATTACAAGTGATTCATTGGCTAATTATGATTATGATAATTATAACCCTAATAAGATTTATCATTAAATAAATGTCTGTTAAGTGCCAAAAATATATCAGGAGATTTGAATACATTTTTAACTCTCAACAATGCTAAAGCAGATATTATTATTTCAATGTTTCATATTAGGCTCAATTAAATTAAATTCACATAGACAGTAAGTAGAGGTACCTTCAGTCCTGGGTAGCTTCTCAATGGCAATAGTTTTCCTGGTGATCCAAATAAGGCTGGTTTTCCTAGCATTGTGACAAGAAAAATTAAATTATATGGCACTCTGTTCTCTCTTGTTTACATTTATCAGATTAATGCCTTGTTTGATTGCCTAAGTAGAGTCACAACTCTCCATCCTGTTGCCTTCATAAGGGGCATAGTCCTTTATCTAAGTTATCCTTAGTCCCTGATCAGGTCTCTTTACCATATCTGCTTTCCTAGCTACCTGGTGTGTGGATGAGAAGGGACTCTTGGAGGTGGAATCTGGACTAAGATATGAAGTGGACTCAGGGTTAAGCCACCAGGACACAAGCCTGTGTCCTCAGAGCACATAATTCATTACCAGCTAAAGAAGTTGTGTCCTCATCCCTCTTTATGTGAAAATGCATGAATGAAGGGAACCACCAACTAAAAGATCATCACTTCCCCTTCCCCAGGAGTCAGACTGATGCAGGAAGGGATAAAGAAATTCAGGAGAAGCAGAGGAAGCAGAGACAGCAGAGAAAAGAGGAGGAAGGTTCTGCAAAAGGGACTGTGCTATAAATTCTTGTATTTCTCTTCTATTCTTCTCAATCTTTTCTCCTGTCTATCACAAATCATTTTTCTTAGAATGATATCCATTCTATAAGTGCCAGTAATTTATTTGCTTGAGATGAGGACTGTCAAAGAAATCCAAGAGGGACTTCCTTGGTGGTCCAGTGGTAAAGAATGTGCCTTACAATGCAGGGGATGCAGGTTTGATCCCTGTTCAGGGAATTAAGATCCCACATGCTGTGGGGCAGCTGAGCCCGAGTGCCACAATTACCGAAATCGCGTGCCTCATCTAGAGCGCAAGTACTGGAAACTACAGAGCCCATGCGCACTGGAGACTGCACGCCACAACTAAAGAAGAGAAAACCTGCACGCCACAACTAAAGAGAAGACCGTGCACCACAATGAAAGATCTCGGATGCCTCAACAATGATCCTATGTGCAGCAATTAAGACCTGATGCAGGCAACAATAAATAAATCTTTGAAAAAAGAATACTACAACAAAACACTAATTCATCCAAAAAAACAAAATCCTTTGGCCACTGCAAGACTGAATTCCCATATACTCATTTTAAATATGACGGACAGATTTTTTTTTTTAACATCTTTATTGGAGTATAATTGCTTTACAATGGTGTGTTAGTTTCTGCTGTATAAAAAAGTGAGTCAGCTATATGTATACTTATATCCCATGTCCCTTCCCTCTTATGTCTTCCCCCCCACCCTCCCTATCCCACCCCTCTGGGTGGTCACAGTGCACGGAGCTGATCTCCCTGTGCTATGCAGCTGTTTCCCACTAGATCTAGATATCTATTTTACATTTTGTAGTGTATATATGTCCATGCCACTCTCTCACTTCGTCTCAGCTTACCATTCCCTCGCCCATATCCTCAAGTCCATTCTCTACGTCTGCGACTTTATTCCTCTCCTGCCCCTAGGTTCTTCAAACCACTTTTTTTTTTCCTTTAGATTCCATATATATGTGTTAGCATACGGTATTTGTTTTCCTCTTTCTGACTTACTTCACTCTGTATGACAGAGTCTAGGTCCATTCACCTCACGACAAATAACTCAGTTTCGTTTCTTTTTAAGGCTGAGTAATATCCATTGTATATATGTGCCACATCTTCTTTATCCATTCATCTATCAATGGACACTTAGGTGCCTTCCATGTCCTGGCTATTGTAAATAGTGCTGCAATGAACATTTTGGTACATGACTCTTTTTGAATTATCGTTTTCCCAGGGTATATGCCCAGTAGTGGGATTGTTGGGTCATATGGTAATTCTATTTTTAATTTTTTAAGGAACCTCCACACTGTTCCCATAGTGGCGGTATCAATTTACATTCCCACCAAGGTGCAGGAGGGTTCCCTTTTCTCCACACCCTCTCCAGCAATTATTGTTTGTAGATTTTTTGATGATGGCCATTCTGATGTCTCAATGTAGTTTTGATTTGCATTTCTCTAATGATTAATGATGTTGAGCATCATTTCATGTGTTTGTTGGCAATCTGTACGTCTTCTTTGGAGAAATGTCTATTGAGATCTTCTGCCCATTTTTGGATTGGGTTGTTTATTTTTTTAAGCTGCAGGAGCTGCTTGTATATATTGGAGATTAATCCTTTGTCAGGTGGTTCATTTGCAAATATTTTCTCCCATTCTGAGGGTTCTCTTTTGGTCTTGTTTATGGTTTCCTTTGCTGTGCAAAAGCTTTGAAGTTTCCTTAAGTCCCATTTGTTTATTTTTGGTTTTATTTCCATTTCTCTAGGGGGTAGGAAAAAAAGGATCTTGCTGTGATTTATGTCATAGAGTGTTCTATGTTTTCCTATAAGACTTTTATAGTGTCTGGCCTTACATTTAGGTCTTTAATCCATTTTGAGTTTATTTTTGTATACGGTGTTAGGAAGTGTTCTAATTTCATTCTTCTACATGTAGCTGTCCAGTTTCTCCCAGCAGACTTATTGAAGAGGCTGTCTTTTCTCCATTGTATATACTTGCCTCCTTTATCAAAGATAAGGTGACCATATGTGCTTGGGTTTATCTCTGGGCTTCTATCCCGTTCCATTGATCTATATTTCTGTTTTTGGGCCAGTACCATACTGTCTTTATTACTGTAGCTTTGTAGTATAGTCTGCCGTTCGGGAGTCTGATTCCTCCAGCTCCATTTTTCTTTCTCAAGATTGTTATGGCTATTCGGGGTCTTTTGTGTTTCCAAACAAATTGTGAAATGTTTTGTTCTAGTTCTGTGAAAAATGCCATTGGTAGGCTGATAGAGATTGCACTGATTCTATAGATTGCTTTGGGTAGTATGGTCATTTTCACAATGTTGATTCTTCCAATAAAAGAAAATGGTATATCTCTCCATCTGTTTGTACCAACTTTAATTTCTTTCATCAGTGTCTTATAGTTTTCTGCATACAGGTCTTTTGTCTCCTTAGGTAGGTTTATTCCTAGTTATTTTATTCTTTTTGAGAGTGTTTCTTTACTTTCTCTTTCAGATTTTTCATAATTAGTGTATTGGAATGCAACAGATTTCTGTGCAGTAATTTTTTTTTTTGGTACGCGGACCTCTCACTGTTGTGGCCTCTCCCAATGTGGAGCATAGGCTCCAGATGCACAGGCTCAGCGGTCATGGCTCATGGGCCCAGCTGCTCTGCAGGATGTGGGATCTTCCCAGACTGGGGCACGAACCCATGTCCCCTGCATCGGCAGGCAGACTCTCAACCACTGTGCCACCAGGGAAGCTGCCATGTGCAGTAATTTTGTATGCTGCTACTTTACCAAATTCATTGATTAGCTCTAGTACTTTACTGGTAGCGTATCTAGGGTTCTCTATGTATAGTATCATGTCATCTGCAAACAGTGACAGGTTTACTTCTTCTTTTCTGATTTGGATTCCTTTTATTTCTTTTTCTTCTCTGATTGCTGTGGCTAAAACTTCCAAAACTATGTTTAATAATAGTGGTGAGAGTGGGCAACCTTGTCTTTTTCCTGATCTTATTGGAAATGGTTTCCATTTTTTACCATTGAGAATGATGTTGGCTGTGGGTTTGTAATATATGGCCTTTATTATATTGAGGTAGGTTCCTCCTATGCCTACTTTCTGGAGAGTTTTTACCATAAATGGGTGTTGAATTTTGTTGAAAGTTTTTTCTGCATCTATTGAGATGATCATATAGTGCTTACCCTTCAATTTGTTAATATTGGTTATCACATTGATTGATTTGCATATATTGAAGAATCCTTACATCCCTGGGATAAACCCCACTTGACCATATTGTATGGTCCTTTTAATGTGCTGATGGATTGCATTTGCTAGTATCTTGTAGAGGATCTTTGCAACTATGTTTGTCAGTGATACTGGCCTGTAGTTTGCTTTTTTTGTGACATCTTTTCCTGGTTTTGGTCATAGAATGAGTTTGGGAGTGTTCCTCCTTCTGATATATTTTGGAAGAGTTTGAGAAAGATAGGTGTTAGATCTTCTTTAAATGTTTGATAGAATTTGCCTCTGAAGCCATCTTGTCCTGAGCCTTTGTTTGTTGAAGATTTTAAATCAGACTTTCAATTTCAGTGATTGTGATTGCTCTGTTTATATTTCTTCCTGGCTCAGTCTAGAAAGGCTGTGCTTTTCTAAGAATTTGTCCATTTCTTCCAGGTTGTCCATTTTTTTGTCATATAGTTGCTTGTAGTAATCTCTCATGATCATTTGTATTTCTGCAACGTCAGTTACTTCTCCTTTTTCATTTCTAATTCTGTTGATTTGAGTCTTTTCCCTTTTTTTCTTGATGAATCTGGCTAATGGTTTATCAATTATGTTTATCTTTTCAAAGAACCAGCTTTTAGTTTTACTGATCATTGCTATTGTTTCCTTCATTTCTTTTTCATTTATTACTAATCTGATCTTTATGATTTCTTTCCTTCTGCTAACTTTGGGGTTTTGTTGCTCTTCTTTCACCAATTGCTTTAAGTGTAAGGTTAGGTTGTTTATTTGAGATGTTTCTTGTTTCTTGAGGTAGGATTGTATTGCTATAAACTTCCCTCTTAGAACTGCTTTTGCTGCATCCCATAGGTTTTGGACCATCGTGTTTTCATTGTCATTTGTTTCTAGGTATTTTTTGATTTCCTCTTTGACTTCTTCAGTGATCTCTTGGTTATTTAGTAGTGTACTGTTTAGCCTTCTTGTGTTTGTATTTTTTACAGTTCTTTTCCTGTAATTGATCTTATAGTGTTGTGATGGAAAAGATACCTGATACAATTTCAGTTTTCTTAAATTTACCAGGCTTCAATTGTGACCCAAGATGTGATATAGCCTGGAGAATGTTCCACGAGCACTTGAGAAGAAAGTGTATTCTGTTGTTTTTGGATGGAATGTCCTATAAATATCAATTAAGTCCATTTTGTTTAATGTGGCATTTAAAGCTTGTGCTTCCTTATTTATTTTCATTTTGGATGATCTCTCCATTGGTGAAAGTGGTGTATTAAAGTCCCCTACTAAGATTGTGTTACTGTTGATTTTCCCTTTTATGGCTGTTAACATATGCTTCATGTATTGAGGTGCTCCTATGCTGGGTGCATAAATATTTACAATTGTTATATCTTCTTCTTGGATTGATCCATTGATCATTATGTAGTGTCCTTCTTTGTCTTTTGTTATGGTCTTCATTTTAAAGTCTATTTTGTCTGATATGCAGCTTTCTTTTGATTTTGATTTGCATGGAATAATCCCCGCACTTTCAGTCTGTATGTGTCCCTAGGTTTGAAGTTGTTCTCAGGTAGACCACATATATATACGGGTCTTGTGTTTGAATCCATTCAGCCAGTCTATGTCTTTTGGTTGGAGCATTTCATCCATTTACATTTAAGGTACTTATCAATATGTTTGTTCCTATTACCATTTTCTTATTTGTTTTGGGTTTGTTTTTGTAGGTCTTTTCTTTCTCTTGTGCTTCCTGTGTAGAGAAGTTCCTTTAGTATTTGTTGTAAAGCTGATTCGGTGTTGCTGAATTTTCTTAGTTTTTCTTGTCTGTAAAGGTTTTAATTTCTTCATCAAATCTGAAAGAGATCCTGGCTGGGTAGAGTAATCTTGGTTGTAGGTTTATCCCTTTCATCACTTTATAAATGTCCTGCTACAATCTTCTGGCTTGCAGAGTTTCTGCTGCAAGATCAGCTGTTAACCTTATGGGGATTCCCTTGTATGTTATTTGTTGCTTTTCCCTTGCTGCTTTTAATAGTTTTCTTTTTATTTAATTTTTGATAGTTTGATTAATATGTGTCTTGGCATTTTTCTCCTTGGATTTATCCTGTATGTGACTCTCTGTGCTTCCTGGAGTTGATTGACTATTTCCTTTCCCACATTAGGGAAGTTTTCAACTATAATCTCTTCAAATATTTTCTCAATGCCTTTCATTTTTCTCTTCTTCTTCTGGGGCCACTGTAATTTGAATGTTGGTGTGTTTAATGTTGTCCCAGACGTCTCAGAGTCTGTCCTCAATTCCTTTCATTCTTTTTGCTTTATTCTGTTCAGTGGTAGTTATTTCCACTATTTTATCTTCCAGGTCACTTATCTGTTCTCCTGCCTCAGTTATTCTGCTATTGATTCCTTCTAGAGAATTTTAAACTTCATTTATTGTGTTGGTCAGCATTGTTTATTTGCTCTTTAGTTCTTCTAGGTCCTTGTTAAACATTTCTTGTATTTTCTCCATTCTATTTCCAAGATTTTGAATCATCTTTACTATCATTACTCTGAATTCTCTTTCATGTAGATTGCCTATTTCCTCTTCATTTGTTTAGTCTGGTGGGTTTTTCCTTGATCCTTCTTCTGCTGTGTATTTTTCTGTCTTCTCATTTTGCTTAACTAACTCTGTTTGGGGTCTTTCACAGGCTGCAGGTTCGTAGTTCCTATGGTTTTTGGTGTCTGCCACCCTTGATTAAGTTTGGTTTAGTGGGTTGTGTAGGCTTCCTGTTGGAGAGGACAGGTGCCTGTGTTCCGGTGGATGAGGCTGGATCTTGTCTTGCTGGTGGGTAGGACCGTGTCTGGTGGTGTGTTTTGGGGTGTCTGTGAACTTACTATTATTTTAGTCAGTGTCTCTGCAAATGGATGGGGTTGTGTTCCTGTTTTGCTAGTGTTTTGGCATGGGGTGTCCAGCACTCGACCTTGCTGGTCATTCACTGGAGCTGGGTCTTAGCAGTGAGACAGAGATCTCTGGGGGAGCTCTCACCGACTGACAATATGAGGGGCTGGGAGGTCTCTGGTGGACCAATGTCCTGAACTCAGCTCTGCCACCTCAGAGGCCAAGGCCTGACATCTGGATGGTGCACCAAGACCTTGTCAGCCACATGGCTCAGAAGAAGAGGAAAAGAAAACAAAAAAGAAAGAAAGGAAAATAATAGTAAAATAAAGTTATTAAAATAAAGTAATTCAAAAAAAAAAGAGCAACAAAACCAATAAACAAATTCACCAGTGATAATAAGCAGTAAAAACTATACTAAGAAAAAAAAGGAAAGACAGAACCCTAGAACAAATGGCAAAAGCAAACCTATACAGACAAAATCACACAAAGAAGCATACAAATACACACTCACAAAAAAAGGAAAACATATATACACAGATTTAAAAAAGAGAGCAACCAAATCAATAAACAAATCTACAATGATAATAAACTCTAAATACTAAACTAAGATAAACATAAAACTAGAAACAAATTAGATGCAGAAAGTAAACCCCAAAGTTTACAGTTGCTCCCAAAGTCCACTGCCTCAGTTTTGGGATTATTCTTTGTTTATTCAGGTATTCCACATGTGCAGGGTACATCAAGTTGATTGTGGAGATTTACTCCTCTTCTCCTGAAGCTGCATGGAGAAATGTTCCTTCCTCTTCTTTGTTTGCACAGCTCCTGGGGTTCAACTTTGGATTTGGCCTGGCCTTGGCATGTAGGTCGCCCCATGGCATCTGTTCTTTGCCCAGACAGGGGTGGGTTAAAGGAGTAGCTGATTAGGAGTCTCTGGCTCACTCAGGCTGGGGGGAGGGAGAGGTATGGAATGCGGGGTGCTCCTGCAGCAGCAGAGGCTGGGATGACTTTGTCACAGCCTGAGGCGTGCCATGTGCTCTCCCAGGGAAGTTGTCCCTGGATCACGGGACCCTGGCAGTGGTGGACTACACAGGCTCCTTGGAAAGGAGGTGTTGATAGTTACCTGTGCTTGCACACAGGCTTCTTGGTGGCTGCAGCAGCAGCCTTAGCATTTCATGCCCATCTCTGGTGTCCGTGCTGACAGCCCTGGCACACACTCATCTCTGAAGCTCATTTAGGTGGTGCTCTGAATCTCCTCTCCTTTTGCACGTCGAAACAATGGTCTGTTGACTCTTAGGCATTTCCAGACTTTTTCCTGGACTCCCTCCAAGTTTGCTTGGCACACTAGCCCCCTTCAGTCTGTGTTCATGCAGCCAACCTCAGTCCTCTCCCTGGGATCTTAGCTCTGAAGCCTGAGCATCAGCTCCCAGCCCCCACCTGCCCCGGCAGGTGAGCAGACAATCCTCTCGGGCTGGTGAGTGCCAGTGGGCACCGATCCTCTCTGTGGGAACCTCTCCTCTTTGCCCTTTGCACCCGTTTCTGTGGTCTCTTCCATGGCTCTGAAGCTTCCCCCCTCTGCCACCTGCAGTCTCCTCCTGCGAAGGGGCTCCTAGTGTGTGGAAACCTTTCCTCCTTCACAGCTCCCTCCCAGAGGTGCAGATCTCATCCCTATCCTTTTGTCCCTTCATTTTTCTTTTTTCTTTTGCCCTGCCCAGGTACATGGGGAGTTTCTTGCATTTTGGGAAATCTGAGGTCTTCTGCCAGCGTTCAGTAGGTGTTCTGTAGGAGCTGTTCCACATATAGATGTATTTTTGAGGAGGAAGGTGATCTCCACATCTTACTCCTCCACCATCTTGAAGCTATCCCCTGAAATATCATTTTTATTCTACCTGCCTTACCAACTAAAATTTAAATGAAGCCTTTTATATTTTAAACATGTCTCTATATATTCTATTCTTACACAACATTGCATTAATATCCCTGAAGATATTTTTTAATTACTTAGCCATTAACAAATATTAATAAAGCAATATATATATATATATATATTTTTGTGATACATGGGCCTCTCACTGTTGTGGCCTCTCCTGTTGTGGAGCACAGGCTCCGGATGTGCAGGCTCAGTGGCCATGGCTCACGGGCCCAGCCTCTCCGCGGAATGTGGGATCTTCCCAGACCGGGGCATGAACCCGAGTCTCCTGCATCGGCAGGCAGACTCTCAACCACTGCGCCACCAGGGAAGCCCAAGTAATAATTTATTAAGGGCTTTTGCCCTTAATAAAATCAGTTCATTTTAGTTCAGCCTCACACAAACTTTACAGCAAAGAATATTTTGGAGCAGTGGTTCTGAAATTTTTAGCATGCATAAGGATACATTTGTTAGTACAGATTGGAGCCCCAGGCCCACAGTTTCAGATTCAATGAATCTAGGTACAACCTGAGAATGTGCTTTCCTAAATATTTCCCAGTTGATGCTGATGCTCCTTTTCTGGAGACTACAATTTTAGATTCTCAGGTATCTGGACAGAACTCTCATGTAGGTTTTTCTATTATGTTAATGTTAAATAAAATTTAAACATTCAAGTCATTTATAAGTTCAAATCCAGGCTATGCCACTTATTAGTTAATAAGAAAGTCATTTTGCATCTCATATTCCACTATTATGTACAATAATATTATATTAGTCATAGTTTATTTTATAATATTACATTATAAAATATGTTATAATAGGAATAATATAATGATGCATGTAACTTATATATAATACAGGTAATAGTAATAATATCTATCTAATAGATCATCATAAGAATTAAATAAATGTGCATATATAAAATTCTGAAAATAGTGACTGCATATTTAGATGAGGGCAGAGAGAATGATTTCGACAAATAAAAGAGTTATAAGTGTGAAAAAAAAGTTGTCGTTTAAGTCAGTAATGTAGGTGACCAAGAGGAGAAAAAGCAGTGAAAAGAAAAATAAGTTAAAAAATTCTCTTTCTCAGTGAAAAGGTAGACAATAGCAGGTGTAGGTGAAGATATTTAAAAATCATAATGTTGAGGAAAATAAGTCATATACAAAATAATATGCCTCATGATTCCATTATATAAAGTTCAAAACCAGGCAAAACAAACTCATGATATTAAAAATGCACATAGTGGTGAACTTTGAGGATGCAGAGTGGATGGTGCTTTGGAATAGTATGAAGGGGTCTTCTGAGTTGGTCTTTTTATTCCATTTCACAATCTGGCGTTAACAAGAGTGTGCATGTTCACACATGTGTGTGTGTTTATGATAATTCACTGAGCTAAATAAATATTTAAGATTGGTGCACTGTTCTGCAGGTAGTTTTACTTCAATAAAAAATGTAAGATATTTTAAAACATTTTTAAATTTATAAATCACTCACATTATAAATTAATTTCAGACCATTCTATCAAGTGACTTAAATGGCATCCCCATTTCTATCCTCCAAAGTCAAGTTATCTTAAACTTCTCTTGTTATTTCTGTCATCTATTTGCACTCACTACTGTAAAACTGATCTTTCCTGTACCTGCTGTCTCTGTTGGTGACACCATTATCTACCTGGCTGTCCTTATCTGTAAGTTTAAGTATCCTCTACTCCATTCTTTCTTTCACACCCATATTTAATTAGTCACCAAGTTCTCTTGATACTTAACTATCGCTCAGATCATTTTTTAATTTGTGTTTTGTCTCAGTCTCCAAACTGTATCATTTTTCTTCCTGCCTCTCATTAGCAGACAAAATCAGCAACAAGAAACTACTTCGATTTCCTATTAACATTCCTTTGCATATGTTGTTTTGCTTTCTAGAATGCCTTTCTTTTCTCTACCTATTGGTTTTTGTTTATCTCCAAATTCTAGTTCAGGCATCATTCCCTCCACCTTCCACTTACAAAGGAAGCTGTTCACTAATTTTTCCCTGTTACCTTTTGGCCTTTCACATACTTTTTAAAATGCAACAATAGAGGGTAGCAGCATATTCAGTGCCTTCATGATCTATTTTTCCTGATCATCCTCTCTCTCTGACCATGCACAGACTGAAAATTTGGAAATCATAATGTATTTTCTTCACAACTACCACCATACAAAAGCATATCCTTGTAGGCTAGCACTGGGTTCAACCTGCTGCTTTCCTTTCCTTTATACATTGTATATATTCAGGGTTAAAAGCTGAATCAAAATCTTTAGGTAACAGACAAATGCTTGTGTATTTACAAATTTATTTTTTCTCTTTTCTATTCCATTTGCTAATATCTAGCTCAATACCAAATTTGATGAAAACTAGTAACATGCTATTTTGTGAAACATAATACCAGATATATTATCAGATAGCTGCTCTGAAATCAGACATAAGTACTCTATTTTCTTCTGTCTCCAAACACAGTTATTTCTCATAAATTAATGACGCATTCTGTGATGTTTTCTTACTTTTTATTTTAGATCAAATATATCACTCTGTCAGAAATAACAAAACTCCAGTAAATTCCTGCAAATATCTGAGTTTTTGAGTTTAGTTTTTTTAATTGAAATATAATTGACAGGTTTAATTTTTTTTAAGCTTCAAATTTTGTACCTTCTCTTTTTCTTTTTAAAATAATGTTTTGCATTTTTATGTGGCTTAGAGTTGTCAAGTGTTTCCACCTATATTTTGATTTTCCCTTTCTCCAATCACACTGTAAACACTTGCCAATGATTACCGTAAACAGCTAGAAAAATATTAAATTTAGTGAACAGTTCCCTCTTCCTTTGGAACTTTTTAAAACATTCTCTATTTCCTGAGGATTTATTATTGCTTTCAGAACTGTGAGTGTTATAACATAGGAGGAAGTCATATCATGTCCACAAAATTCTCCATACTTTAATTCTCTGCTTCCTCCCATTTTCACTGATTGAATTAAGAAACACACATTTAATGGGTTTTGCCAATTTCTGGACTGATTTTGACATGCTTATCTTTCAAAGCTCCCTTGAATCTGGTTTGTTTTACTGTAAGAGTAAACTTAAAAAAATTTTTTCCTCATTCAATGCTTAGCTATGTTTAGGAAACTTATTTCTAACTAAAATTGATTAATTTCTGACCTTAATTTTTCTCTAGTAACATCAGGCTAACCTCTGTTCCTCATAACTCTATTTAAAAAATCTTATTTGATGTCTTGTGGTTTCCCATTTGCTTGCTCTTTCCTTCATTATTTATTTTGATGGATCAAAAAAAGACATACTTTTTATAGCATACAATTATTTTTATGACTTTTATTTTACTAATTCTTTCACTGTTAATAGGCATTTTTTCATTTCATTTTCTCTTCCTTTTTCCCACAATTCCTCCTATATTACCGTTTCAAATGGAAACTTTCTCTCTCTTTTATTCCATCTAACTGCAGCATAGTCACCTTTTATTTCTCTCCATCCCTTAGGACAATTTCTACTTCCTTTCCCCACCCACCTCCATCACTCTTGGTAAGGCTCAGGGCAGAACTTGTCACTGTGAGATAAACAAGGTCAATACAAACCAAGAGAACTAGTTTTTCCCCATTTATATTTCTCATTCACCAGAAAATAAAAAAGTAAATCTTGCTAGAGAAAAGAGATTAATCTTTCCTCAAGATATTGGTTACCTATTGCTTTGTAACAATATTGTCACAAATTTAGGTGCTTAAAAACACTCACATTTATTACATCAGTTTCTGTGGTTCAGGATTCTGGGCACTGCTTACCTCAGTCCTTCGCCTCAAGATCTCACAAACTTGCAATCAACATGTCGACTAGGGCTAGAGTCTCATCTGAGGTATGATTTTGGAAAGAGCCACTCCTTGCTGGGCAAAGATCTTTCTTTCTTCCTGGCTGTTGGTCACAGGCTACCTTCAGTTCATTGCCGTATGACCTTCTCCTTATGGATGCTGACAGCAGGTCAGTTTGCTTCTCCAAAGCTGGTGAGATAGAAGGAGTTTCCTTGTAAGATGGGTGAAAACTTCATGTACTGTAATCAAGTACACATCATCACATACATTCCCTCTCTTTTGCTGTATTCTATTAAAAGCCATTCACAGGTCCTCTTGATGCTCAAGGTTAGGGAATTTCACAAGAACATGAACACCAGGAGGTAGGAATCTTGGGGACCACCTTTGAAGCTATCCATCACAATAGATACAGTAAAATTTCTGGGTATTAGAGCTTTGGGGTTTTTAAAATAGTTTCTCCTTGAATGTGTTTTTCTGTCTGGTGATAAGAATAGTGATTCACAGAAATATCCCTGGAATTTAGGAGTAATGAACAAGCACTTGCTCATACTTCCTATAGATATTTCAGAATGTAAGAGGCTTGCTAAGTTTGAAGGAACACCACCATTCTGGTCCCTCATGGCTCAGAGAGAGAAATTAGAAACAATTCCTGGTAGTTCAATGGCAGGTAACAAGACATTAGCCAAGAAGGAAGAGTTTTAGGGCTTGCCAGGCAGTCACCTGAGAAAGCAATGCTAAGTATATACAGAGAAGATATGTATCCCTGTAGCCATTATCATCAGCATGGAAACTGTAGGTAACCACCCCAGCAGTTGGAGAAGCAAAGTAATGGCCTTGAAAAGCCATGCAAGATCCTTATTCTACTCATGAGCCATCATGTACTTAAGAAGTTTCTTTTACTGTTTTATTATCCTCATTGAAAGAATCCATTTGGGGGTTAAGGGTCAGGAGGAATCAGGAAAATAGAAAACACTTAGAAGTGTGAAAGATAAGAGTATAAGAGAAGGATACATTTCACTGAGTAGTTGCCAAATGAAATTTTAATAAGTACATTAGTTTAAAATTTCTGTACTGGTAATATTACCAAATAATAACATTAAATTGAAGCTAATTTCCCCCCTACTTAACAGAAACAAACCTCAGGGATTTTTAAGAATAAAAATATTTCTTATTTATTCATATTTGAGTAGTGCTTTTGATGAATTCTGATACAAATCTATGACTTTCAAATTGACCTAAGATTTAGTGATCATATGTCAGTTTTCTCTTTTTTTTTTTTTTTTTTTTTTTTTTTGTGGTATGCGAGGCTATCACTGTTGTGGCCTCTCCCGTTGCGGAGCACAGGCTCCGGATGCGCAGACTCAGTGGCCATGGCTCACAGGCCCAGCCGCTCTGCGGCATGTGGGATCTTCCCATACCAGGGCGTGAACCCGTGTCCCCTGTATTGGCAGACGGACTCTCAACCACTGTGTCGCCAGGGAAGCCCGGGAGTTTTCTCTATTTTTTACAGCTACAAATATATGCTGATATAAAAATCTCTAGTGTAGTCTTCCTTGGACACAGGTCTATAGGTAACTGTGAGTCACATTCATTTGACTTTTTATGTATTTATGGCTGATGTCATGCCACTAAATATACTTGTGACAGGTGTTCTTTACTCCAAATAAAGGATAATTAATAATGAGGTATTAATACCTTTCTTATTATATTCAACCTTATTTCATATTCCAACAATCACATTGGAAATCTCATGAATAGCAATGAAGTTGGTCTCTTTAAATAGGAAGCTGTCATCTGAGGAAATGACAAAATTCTAAATAGGTTAAGACAATTTACACTTGCCCTGCTTGATAATATTGATATTAAGTCAATGCAGATAGTGTCTGGAATATAAAGAAAAACAAAATCCTGTATTTCTTGAATTCAATCATGTTTTTTCCAATACGTATTTTAAATATATCCATACATTTCTAGAATTTTCAGCATGTTCTCCCATACCTAAGCACCTGTGAGAGGCACTATTAATATTCTTCAAATCACCCAAAGCTCCACTCATTATCATTTCCTCTGAATGTGGTCAGATAAAGGATTGCCTTTAGATGTTCTGGTGACTTGTATGCTTTCTCTGTATGGGTATTTCTCTTTCTCAACCCATATTTTTCACCTCTTTGGTTAGAAGAAAATTCACAGGTAGCAAAGCTATTGCAAGAAAGATCAACTTTCTACTTATTCTATTCTACCATTTCACACACTCACACTGCCAGCTCTTTCCATACCTTACTTCTTAGTTTGAATTTTTACTGTAATGTGCCTACAACTATCTCAGGAGAAATGAGTCCTAGATCTCTCCCTCTTGAAAAGGAGGATTTGCTGATGTTCCTTCTCAACTTCTCCACTTCACTCTTTTTCTTTCCAAAATCATCATCTTTCAGTGTCTCAATTTAAATATTCTTTACTTTTGCTTTTGGCTACTATTTCCCTTTTTTACTTATTTTCTCAAAGGTGGTACTTAAGTCTTTCCAACAATAACAGAAAAATTCCTTCCAATATTTTAAGCAAGAACAATTTAGATTTAGAAAAGTTGTTTAATTTACAGTGTTTCTTAACTAACAAGACCAGGTGCAAATCATAGGTCCTTGAATCCTCAGTTCATTCAATTTCAATTTGTTGGTGCTAGTTCCTTCTTCATTATACTTCATAGCACTCCTGTGAGAAAGCTGAATTACAAGCAATAAGAGAGCCATTTCCAAACAGAGGAGTTGAAGCAAAGGAGCTAATTGACCTGTGAGTGGAGAAACCACAGAGAACATAATATTCAATCAACCAAACCACACCATCATAGCAGGCAAGAGTGAATTCTGATTAGGGAGAAAATTGGAATGAATTTTACAGCAAGAACCTCATTAATTCATACTAATTAGAAGGCAAAAAAAATAAAGGTTTTTTGAAAAGTTTGAAAATATAGAATGCTAAGATGAAAACCAATTTCTGAGTATTATTGGACCAAAAGGAGACACTTGTCTAGTGAAGGTCAATAGATTAAGGAAGTCAAACAAGCATACTTTTCCTTTTTGTAAATTTGAAATAGGAGAAATATGAAGCTAAATTGACTAAATAGTTAGGCACTGGACTTGTCAGAGTATGTAACATTAAGGTCTACACTGGTACCATTGGCAAGTCAGAGCAATGGAAGAGAGAAAGTAGAATAGAACAGAAACTTAGAGAGACAGAAACAAATAATCTAGTCTCAAAAAAAAAAAGAGTAGACTTTCTTTTTCCCTAGTTTTGTTTAAGCACTAATATTGTATTATGCTGGCACACTAACAAATTTTTGTTATACAGAAAGGTTGCTTGTTTGTGTATTCATGTATGAGAGGAGTGTAAGAAGGGCATAACAGCAAGGTCAGAACTTTTTTAGATATATTTAAATTTTCACCATTTTTGAAAGGTCATTAAATAGTCTTCTGTTAATGCAAGGCCATCAAAGAATATTTTTGACACATATCCTGCCCTCTAGTATCTTACACTCAACAAAAGAAAAATGTGGACATTTCTGGCATGTGATGATAATCTTAAAGGTCTTAGTGATAAGTACAATAAATTAAATCTGTATACCATTGTATATGAATATAAAACCAGGTCTGAAACACACACACACGCAAAGAAAACAAAACATACTTGAGAATTGTACTTCAAAGAAAATACATCTAAATTAAATAAAATTTGCATCAAGGAATAAATATTAAGTACTGGACTGAGAATTTCCATGTCCAGAGATACTAAAGAACAAGATAAATCTATTTGAAATAATAAAATTTGTATTGGTAGCACTTTGTGAAATACCTGGTTTTGACTTTTAAACATCCACCACCCAAGTTGTTTTAATGATTATCATTAATATTAGCTCTTACTATCTCTATAAATATGCAAATATTCAAGAACTATATTGTATTGAGTTGTGCTTTTCATAAGGGATATTCCCTCTTATTCCAATTTGCAAATACTCAATGGATTAAAGGATATTTGCTGAATCTCATGGATATTTTACTAGACTTAGTTCAAAGACCTCAGAGATAACATCCCATGGAGCTTTTTAATTAAATATCAATGGTTCTGTAAATTATTGATTGGGACCTAGATGAGATTTATCATAATGAATTGAAGTTGTCCCTGATGTACTTGCTTGGATAATTTTCTTTAGTACTCAGAGACCTGGATAGGAAAAGACAAACAGTTGATAAAATTATAATTGTGTTTTCTCAGCAGATGTGAGAAAGGGTAAGGGAACAATAGAGTTGGGGCATTTACATCATCAAAATTGAATTTATGTACTTTAAGCTTAGTCTACATAGAGAAGAAGTTGAAGATAAGGAGGGCACTTTTCATTTGTAGGAAATCAAGACATCAAGTAAGTGGTGGTTGATGGATGATGAAATAATAAACACAATTAAAATAGATTGTTAACAAAGTGGTTGTAGACAGTCTTACTCTGGAGATGAAGTAACTGCTGGTACTGTTATGTTGGATAATATGACTGTGAGTTTGAGTAGCTGGAATGAAGTATAACTGAAATGTTTTGGATTTAAAGAAGTAAAAAAATGGAATTTGCCAATGCTTCAGGAGTTTCTGTAAGGACACACAAATCAACAAGGACAATATCACAACCTGAGATACAGAAGTACAATCTCACTATATATCAAAAATTTCCATATATATGTAAAAATTCACATTACAACAGTCAAAGTAGATAATCAAGCTTCATATGCCAAGAATGAGAAAAAATTTTATAAGAACATGAGATATGTAATATGAAGACAGCATTGGGAACTGGATGAATATAGTCTCTATTTCCTAGTCCTGTGTGAGAAATCATAGTCACCCCTGAGAATATTGAGGGAGAAATGAGAGCCATGTGCAGAAAAGGACCCTTGGGAGTGACTGGGGTATGGAAAATTTGAATTCTTATTAAACACAGGGCTTGTAGCATATAGAATAAAAATTTAGGAGAATAAAGGAAGTAGTAACTTGGATCAGAAAAAAAGTAAGAATAGGGGAAAACAAAGATGAGAGTAAAGAATATGTGACCTGAAGGGTTTACTTTGGGATAAGGTTTGCTTATGTTTTGGTCAAAGTAGAAATGACAAAATTAGCTCTGAACTTCCTCCTGCAAGTCATAGTTCCGAAGAGTTCCATTCTTTAAAGCAATTCTACCTATGTCTTTATGTATTATAAAAACACTCAAATTCCCTCTATCAATCTCAGGATCAATTCTAAACTATTTAGTCTCTTTAGTGTGCCCTAAAATGCTACGGCTGGATGTCTTTTCAACATAATCTGCCAAGGCATTGTATCTATATTCCAGTCATATCAAAATTATTGCTGTCTCTATGTTTTTGATGGAATGCGTGTACCTTTCATCTTCTTTCATAAGCCTCAAGTTTTAGCTTTTATTTCTTCTGTAAAGCCTGTCCAGAATTGTCCTACTTTGAGATATAATTCTCTACAAATCTCTCACATTTCTGTACAACTAGGAATTAACAGTCGATTTGCTCAGGCTTATCTAAATTCCAGAAAGAGAACAACTCCATTCTTAGAAGTATTCAAGGTTGGTAAAGATAAAGAACTCTCCCTTCCCCTCTCTGAAGGCTTGCTTATAATCTAGAAAAGTGAAGATAATGTCTTTCCAGAGGAGAGGGTTCAAAAGTTTCCCAGAAGACCCCTTATGAGATTTGGAGTTTCCTAAGCTCAGTGATCCTCAGTTGTGACACAGACCTATAGTGTGCACAGAATCCACCTGAGTCTGCCTCTACATTGTCCCATTGGAACTTGGGGGCTTGGAAAACAATGCAAACAAAAACCTCATGCTGCCTGCTGTTCCATAAGTAATAAACTATATAAATCCATTCGGGCATCTTTTCCCTTATAAGCCAAATCTATGCAAGTGTGGCAAGCCAACCCAGCGGCTTACACAAAGTTGCTGCTTAGAAACTGCTTGACTGCTGGACACCTGGACACAGAGAGTGTGTCCCTTTTGTGTGTTTTCACTGTATACTGTATAATAATTATCCCATTTTATATGTGTTTTCCCACTAGTATTAAAATGCTTTAAAAACAGACTGCATTTTCACTTATTTCTATATTTTTTTAACATAAAATATATGTTATAGACAAGAGTACAGTTACCACAATACAACATTGTCATATAATAATAAGGAAGTACTAGAGCATATATTACAGAGAAGCAATAAAGCTTAGTAATTTATATTTGGACACTGCCTTCAGAGTATTTTAGTTCCAGTTCTAGTTTTGTCACTTAAAAGCTGTGTGGCATTGGGCAAGATATTTAATCTCTCTGTGCTTCAGTTTCTTTATTTGTATAACTGGAAACCATAGTACATATCTCGCAGGCTGTTGTGAGAATCAAATGAGTAAGTGTACTTTTTGCACAACTTTGAAACAATTTTGACACAATTAAAGGATTCAAAATTTCCTACCCGTTATTAATGTCTCTCTATTACCGATAAATATATAAATATAAAAAAGCTAAAGACCATTATAAAAGTCAAAAACATTTATTGAATCTGGGAGAATACTGGTATTTTCAAACTTTATTTTATTTTAGTAACTGTGATCTTTCTCTATAATGCTACTTGACATTATGAGTTATAGATAGATGATAGATAGATAGATAGATAGATAGATTCTCAGGTTCTCTGAAGAACTCTAATACAAGGTCCAAAATTTATTTTTGATAAAACTGATAAAAGGGTAAAAATCTAATATTTTTGGAACAATATTTGAGATCAGATTGACCCAACTCAAAATTTACAATATCATCTATCCTGCCTTGCAAAATATTATCGAAGGTATGCTTAAATACCTAGAATTTTTAAATATACATAAGAAATGGAACCTTAAAAATAAATCTTAACAATATTTCCAAATTTATTTAGAATTTTTTTCTAATAAAGAAAATTTTTACAATAATAAAAGTAATAATGTTGGATATGTAAAAAATAAGCAAAAAACCACAATTAAGTAGAGCTGGAAGACCAGAAGGGGAGCTCTCACATCCTGTGAACAGCAGAGCCCAACAGGAAGAAGAAAGACTCTTCTGTTTGGCAAGGACTCAGCCAATGAAAAGCCATGTACACTTTATTTACTGTAGCCCTCACAACTTCCTTTCCCCTCTATAAAAGTTCTCCTTCCCTTGCCTCACAGGGATTTGCATGTGGCTCATGATGGTAGCAGATCCCAAATTGCAAATCTCTGCTGATCCTGAATAAATCCATCTTTGCTGAAGACATACCTGTTGCTCTATTTTAGGTCAAACACATAAAAAGTTCCCAATTAGATAATAAAATGAGGACTATTTTGAACTTCCCTATTTATAGACTTGTCAGTATCACTCCAGGTCTTTAGAGACTTAAAACTTACTATAAATAAATATCAAAGCTTCAGGTGAAAAATGTCTTGAAGTCGATACTAGCAACCCCAGAGATAACACTCTTTCTCTGGGATTTTACAGAGATAGTAAAGAAATAGAATGGACTGTATCTCTAGCCTTCTGTGAAGTCTATTAACATGTTAAATATGCTATTTTTGTAAGGATGGGTAAGATTCTACCTTTTCTCCCACTATGTAGAAAAAAGTTGAAGCACAGAATAGAGAATAAAGCTGTTTTCACAGTTTGCATCATTTTGGTTTCATATTTTGTGTTCCCAGATGGTTGCTTTATATAGCTGAATGTAAAATTTAGTAAGAATTAATTCTAAGGTAACAGAAGGGGTTGTCATTAGCATTTCAAAAGTCATCAAGGTATTTAAAGGTATTTTAGCACTTTTCCTATTATTTTTACAATCAGCTATGCCCTCAGGATTTTATTACTGTTATTGAAAATAAACTGATTCTAAATGTGATAACTAAAATACCCACTCCTATTTTTTAATAGATTATTTTTTAGATCAGTGTTAGGTTTGCATCAAAACTGAGGTGAAGTACAGCAATTTACCTTATACCCATTCCCCCTCACATGCATAGCCTCCCCATTGTCAAGGTCCCCTACCAGAGTTGTATACTTTTTACAACTGATAAACTTACATTGATACATTATTATAATTCCAAGCCCATAATTTATGTAGGTGCAAACCCTAAGACTTTTAGAAAACTATGACTGCTAGGTTGGTTTACCTTGAAAGATTTTTGTTTTAGATCTCCAAAGTAGTAAAAGGTGGGAAGATTTAAAATAATAATACATATGAAAAGCAAGAGTGGTCATATTTTAATGTTATATGATTTCCAATAACATATAATATTTGGAAAGAATTGGCCCTGATGCTCTCCAGAGTACTTTGCTCTAGGTAAAAACACTTGTATCAATTTTCTCAGTTCCTTAGTAAATGAATATTAGCAGAAATATATGTATAGATGCTTAAATATACCTCACCTCATATACTGCAATAAATGAAGTAAAAACAAATATTTAATAATGTGCCTCACCACTCTCCTTAAAATATATTTTCTGGGAATGTATAAGGCAGAGGTGATGTGTGTCTAGTTAAAAGCATCAGTTTTACTATATATTCAGTACGCTACTCTCAGTGTCAAGTCTAAGTATCCAGTGAAAATTACAAAGACAATTTGCCCTATCAAAGTTGAAAACCAATGCCCAAGTGATGGAAAAAGATATTTCATGCAAGTAGAAATGACAAGAAAGTGGGGGTGGCAATACTCATATCTGACAAAATATACTTTAAAACAAAGTCTATAACAAAAGACAAAGAATGGCATTATATAATGATAAAAGAATCAGTACAAAAAGAGGACATAACACTCATTAACATATATGCACCTAATACAGGAGCACCTAAATATATAAAGCAAATATTAGCAGACATAAAATGATAAATTGATAATAATACAATAATATTAAGGGACTTTAACACCCCACTTACATCAATAGACAGATTATTCAGACAGAAAATCAATAAGAAAACAGTGGTCTTAAATGACACATTAGGTCAGTTGGTCTTAATGGAAATCTATAGGACCTTTTAACCAAAAACAGCAACATTCTTTTCAAGTGCACATATAACATTCTCCAGGACAGATGACATGTTAGGCCACAAAACAAGTCTCAACAAATTTAAGAGGATAGAAACTACATCAAGCAATTTTTTGACCACAACAGTATGAAACTAGAAATCAATTATGGGAAGAAAAATTGGGAAAAACACAAACACATGGAGACTAAATAACATGCTACAAAAAAAAAAAAAAAGGGTCAATGAAGAAACCAGAAAATAAACTGAGACAAATGAAAATGCAAACACAGCTTTCCCAAATCTATGGAACAGAGTAAAAGCAGTTCTAAGAATGAGTTTATAGGAATACAGGTCTACCCCAAGAAATAAGAAAAATCTCAAATAAACAATCTAAACTACCATCTAAATAAATTTTAAAAAGAAGAACAAAGAAAGCCCAAAGTCGGTGAAAAGAAGGAAATAATAAAAATCAGAGAGGAAATAAATAAAATGGAAATGAAAAAATAAAAAAAATAGAAAAGATCAATAAAATGAAGACCTGGTTTTTTAAAAAGATAAACAAAATTGATAAGCCTTTAGCCAGGCTATCAAAATAAAAAGAGAAAGGACCCAAATAAACAAAATAAGAATTGAAAGAGGAGAAACAACAAATATCACTGAGAAACAAAAAAGTCATAAGAGAATACTACAAACAATTATATGCCAACAAATTGGATAACCTAGAAGAAAAGGAAAAAATTCTAGAAACATACAATCTTACAAGACTGAATCAGGAAGAAACAGACAATTTGAATAGACTAATCCACTAATAGTGAAATTGAATATGTAATCAAAAAACTCCCAGTAAGCAAAAGTCCAGGACCTGATGGCTTCACAGAGAAATTCTACTGAACATATAAGAAGAGCTTGTACCTATGCTTCTCAAAATATTCAAACAAATTTAAGATGGAACTTAATTCATTCTATAAGGCCACCATTACCTTGACACTGAAACCAGACAAGAACACCACAAAGAAAGAAAATTACAGGCCAATATTTCTGATGAATATAGATGCCAAAATCGTCAACAAAATATTACCAAACTGAATTCAACAATATATAAAAATATCATACACCATGATCAAGTGGGATTGATTCCAGGTATGCAAGGATGGTTCAATACTCACAAATCAATGTAATACAGCACATTAACAAAAGGAAGGATAAAAATCACATCATCATCTCAGTAGAAACAGAAAAAGCATTAAAAATATTCAACATCCGTTCATGATAAAAACCCTTATTAAAGTGGGTATAGATGGAAAATATCTCATCATAATAAAATCCATTTATGACAAACCCACAGCTAACATTATACTCAACAATGAAAAGCTGAAAAACTTTCCTCTTAATTCAAGAGCAAGACAATGATGTCCACTCTTGTTACTTCCACTTAACGTAAAATTGGAAGTCCTACCCACATCACTCAGATAAGCTAAAGCAATAAAAGGAATCCAAATTGGAAGGGAAGAAGTAAACTTGTCACTGTTTGTAGATGACTTGATACTATATAGAGAGAAAACTCTAAAGTCTCCACCAAGATACTATTACACTAAATGAATTCAATAAAGTTGAAGGATACAAGATTAATATGCAGAAATCTGTTGCTTTTCTATACACTAATAATTAACTATAAGAAAGAAAACAATCCCATTTAAAATCACATCAAAAAGAACAAAATACCTAGAAATAAACTTAACCAAGAAGGTCAAAGTCCTATACTCTGAAAACTATAAAACATTGACAAAGGAAATTGAAGATGATACAAAAAATGGAAAGATATCCTGAATTCTTGGTTTGGAAGAATTAATATTATCAAAATGTCCATAGTACCCAAAGCAATCTACAGATTTAATGCAATACCTATCAAAACACCCATTACACTTTTCACACAAAAGTGACCCTGAAATTTATATGGAACAACAAAAGACCCCAAATTGCCAAAGAAGTCTTGAGAAAAAAGAACAAAGATGGAGGTATCATGCCCCCTAACTTTAGACTATTCCACAAAACTAAAATAATCAAAATAGCATGGTACTGGCACACACACACACACACACACACACACACAAGACATATAGATTAATGGAACAGAATAGAGAGCCCACAAATGAAACCACATACCTATGGTCAATTAATTTACAACAAAGGTGGTAAGGATATACAATGGAGAAAAGACAGTCTCTTCAACAAGTGGTGCTGGGAAAACTGGACAGCTACTTAAAAGACAGCTACTCATAAAAGAAACTAGAACAATTTCTCACATCATATACAAAAATAAACTCAAAATGGATTAAAGGCCTAAATATAATACATGAACCAAGGATATACAATGGAGAAAAGACAGTCTCTTCAACAAGTGGTGCTGGGAAAACTGGACAGCTACTTAAAAGACAGCTACTCATAAAAGAAACTAGAACAATTTCTCACATCATATACAAAAATAAACTCAAAATGGATTAAAGGCCTAAATATAATACATGAACCTATAAAACTAGAAGAGAACATAAGCAGAACACTCTTTGACATAAATTGTAGCCGTATTTTTTAGATTTGTCTCCTAAGGCAAAACAAATAATAAACAAAAGCAAAAATAAACAAATGGGACTTAAAACTTTTTTTTTTCACAGCAAAGGAAACAATTGACAAAATAAAAAGACAACCTACTGAGTGGGAGAAAATGATATGATCAATAAGGGGTTAATATCCAAAATATATAAACAGCTCATACAATTCAGTATTGAAAAAACAAACAACCCAATTTAAAAATGGGCAGAAGGTTTGACATGTTTCCAAAGAAGATATATAGATGGTCAACAGGCACATGAAAAAAAGCTCAACGTCACTAATTATCAGAGAAATGCAAATCAAAACCACAATGAGATATCACCTCACAGCTGTCAGAATAGTTGTCATCATGAAGTCTAAAAATAACAAATATTGGCAAGAATGTGGAGAAAAGGGAACCCTCATACACTGTTGGTGGGAATGTAAATTGGTGCAGCCACTATGGAAAGTCCCTGACAAAACTAAAAATAGAACTACCATATGATCCAGCAATTTCACTGCTGGGTATACACCCAAAGAAAACAAAAACACTAATTCAAAAAAGCACATGCACCACAACGTTCATAGCAGCATTATTTACAATTGCCAAGTAATGGAAGCAACTTAAGTGTCCATCATCAGATATGGAAAAAGATGATGTTATACACACACACACACACACACACACACACACACAAAATCAGATATTACTCAGCCACAAAATAAAAAGAATGAAATTCTGCCATTTGCAACTATGTGGATGGACCTAGAGCATATTATGCTTAGTGAAATGTCAAAGACAAAACTCTGTGTTATCACTTGTATTTAGAATTTAAAAAATAATACAAATGAATGTATATAACAAAACAGAGTCACAGATATAGAGAACAAACTAGTGATTAACAGTGGGGAGAGAGAAGAGGGAAGGGTAAACATAGGGGTATGGGATTAAGAGATACAAACTACTATATAGAAAATAAATAAGTATCAAGGGTATACTGTGCAGCACAGGGAAACATAGCCATTATTTTTTAATAACTTTAAATGGAGTATAATCTATAAAAATATTGAATCACTAAGTTGTACACCTGAAACAAATATACTATTATATATCTACTATGCTTCAATAAAACATTATTTAGAAATATAATAGATAATAAAAATGCATAAAAAAATTATACCACAGTTTTAAATTAAAATTTTAAATATAAAAAAAGCCCATGTGAGTTCTAGCTTTTAGCTACATTAAGAAGTTGATATATTTACTGACTGGGGAAAAATATGAAAATATTGTGTTCTTATGACTCATTAAAATAAATGATAAAGAATGTTCTATATTTGAAAATATTCGTTTAAATGATTGTGCAATATTAATTTATTTGTACATTTCACATATTTTGAAGAATATATAAATCCAGCCTATGGGGACTTAGAACATATCAAGATTCACATGAGTTGACATAAGCTTTAATTCACATGTACTTACCCAGTTTAACTTTCTGATTTGCTGATACGAAGGTGAATAAAATATATACCTATGTGCATAGCATCAATGTGTTTTAATGCCCAATATTTTACGATATTTTCAGTGATTAATTTACTAGATATTTCACTATCACTTGTTATTATCTAACCTAGAGAGACAGAACAAAGATCAATACCACTACAGCTCCGAACTTCTCAGAAGAAATATATGTATTTATTCATTCAGTAAATACATAAGCAGCAGTTATAAGCACTAGAATGAATACTTAGAAATTAAAAAACAAGTCAGAAACTCAAATTTCTCTCAAAATGAGATTTAGGAGAAATAATATTAATAATGATATAATTACTTACATAATCTACAACAAACAAAAATATTATGAGAGTTGTATAGTGTTGGAGAAATAGAAACCTAATAGAAACCCAGAAAACCTACCAACAAAGGTGGAGGGAAAACAATTTTATTTTTGAATAAGCATGAATCCAGAATGTAATATGCATCACAGGCAATCTGCTAAGAGACTGTAAAGATAGGATGAAATCTCAAAATCTTAGATAGACTAAGATAAGAACACTATCTTTCCTTTTCTTTAATTAAAAAAATTTTTTTTTAATACAGCACGTTCTTATTAGTCACCCGTTTTATACACATCAGTGTATACATGTCAATCCCAATCTCCCAATTCATCACACCACCCCCCACACCACCCACCATTTTCCCCCCTTGGTGTCCATACGTTTGTTCTCTACATCTGTGTCTCAATTTCTGCCCTGCAATTTGGTTCATCTGTACCATTTTTCTAGGTTCCACATACATGTGTTAATATACGATATTTGTTTTTCTATTTCTGATTTACTTCACTCTGTATGACACTCTCTAGATCCATCCACGTCTCTACAAGTGACACAATTTCATTCCATTTTATGGCTGAGTAATATTCCATTGTATATATGTACCACATCTTCTTTATCCATTCATCTGTCAATGGGCATTTAGGTTGCTTTCATGACCTGGCTATTGTAAATAGTGCTGCAATGAACATTGGGGTGCATGTGTCTTTCTGAGTTGTGGTTTTCTCTGGGTATATGTGAGTAGTGGGATTGCTGGGTCATATGGTAATTCTATTTTTAGTTTTTTTAAGGAACCTCCATACTGTTCTCCATAGTGGCTGTATCAATTTACATTCCCACCAACAGTGTAAGAGGGTGTCATTTTCTCCACACCCTCTCCAGCATTTGTCATTTGTAGATTTTCTTATGATGCCCATTCTAACTGGTGTGAGGTGATATCTCATTGTAGTTTTGATTTGCATTTCTCTAATAATTAGTGATGTTGAGCAGGTTTTCATGTGCTTCTTGACCATCTGTATGTTTTCTTTAGAGAAATGTCTATTTAGGTCTTCTGACTATTTTTGGATTGGGTTGTTTGTTTTTTTGATATTGAGCTGCATGAACTGTTTATATATTTTGGAGATTAATCCTTTGTCCATTGATTCATTTGCAATTATTTTCTCCCATTCTGAGGGGTGTCTTTTCATCTTGTTTATGGTTTCCTTTGCTGTGCAGAAGATTTTAATTTCATTAGGTCCCATTTGTTTATTTTTGTTTTTATTTCCATTACTCTAGGAGGTGGACCAAAAAAGAGCTTGCTGTGATTTATGTCAAAGAGTGTTCTTCCTATGTTTTCCTCTAAGAGTTTTATAGTGTCCAGTCTTACATTTAGGTCTCTAATCCATTTTGAGTTTATTTCTGTGTATGGTGTTAGGGAGTGTTCTAATTTCATTCTTTTACATGCAGCTGTCCAGTTTTCCCAGCTCCATTTAAAACTGTTTTTCCAGCACTCCCAAAACTATGTTGAATAATAGTGGTGAGAGTGGGCAAACTCTTCTTATTCCTGATCTTAGAGGAAATGGTTTCAGTTTTTTAACATTGAGGATGATAGCGGCTGTGGGTTTGTCATATATGGCCTTTATTCTGTTGAGGTAAGTTCCCTCAATGCCGACTTTCTGGAGGGTTATCATAAATGGGTGTTGAATTTTGTCGAAAGCTTTTTCTGCATCTATTGAGAGGATCATATGGTTTTTCTTCTTCAGTTTGTTAATGTGGTGTATCACATTGATTGATTTGTGTATATTGAAGAATCCTTGCATCCCTGGTATAAATCCCTCTTGATCATGGTGTGTGATCTTTTAATGTGTTGTTGGATACTGTTTGCTAGTATATTGTTGAGGATTTTTGCATCTATATTCATCATTGTTATTGGTCTGTAATTTTATTTTTTTGTAGTATCTTTGTCTGGTTTTGGTATCAGCGTGATAGTGGCCTCATAGAATGAGTTTGGGAGTGTTCCTTCCTTTGCAATTTTTTGGAAGAGCTTGAGAAGGATCAGTGTTAGCCCTTCTCTAAATGTTTGATAGAAGTCACCTGTGAAGCCAGCTGGTCCTGGACTTTTGTTTGTTGGAAAATTTTTCATCACAGTTTCAATTTCTTTACTTATGATTGATTTGTTCATATTTTCTATTTCTTCCTGGTTCAGTCTTGGAAGGTTATACCTTTCTAAGAATTTGTCCATTTCTTCCAGGCTGTCCATTTTATTTGCATAGAGTTGCTTGCAGTAGTCTCTTAGGATGCTTTGTATTTCTGGGATGTCTGTTGTAACTTCACCTTTTTCATTTCTAATTTTATTGATTTGAGTCCTCTCCCTCTTTTTCTTGATTAGTCTGGCTAATGGTTTATCAATTTTGTTTATCTTCTCAAAGAACCAGCTTTAATTTTATTGATCTTTGCTATTGTTTTCTTTGTTTCTATTTCATTTATTTGAGCACTATCTTTCTTGATGATTACATTTCGAACAGATGGGAACCAGGTCCTTCTGAAAGACCTTCCTGGGTCTTAAAGCTGGCAAGAGGCTTATCAAGCTTTTAAACTATCATACATTTCAAAGAGCCAGAGAAAGACCTTAAATTACAAGTTTTGTTTTAAGTGCTTTTTAAAAAAAGTGCTTTTAAGAAAAGGGAAAACAAGGCTTCCCTGGTGGAGCAGTGGTTGAGGGTCCGCCTGCCGATGCAGTGGTCACGGGTTCATGCCCCGATCCAGGAAAATCCTACATTCCACAGAGCAGCTGGGCCCGTGAGCCATGGCCGCTGAGCCTGCGCATCCGGAACCTGTGCTCCGCAACAGGAAAGGCCACAACAGTGAGAGGCCCGCGTACTGAAAAAAAAAAAAGAAAAGGGAAAACAGGAGTCCCTGCCTTATTTTCAATAGGGAGAATTTAGCTCTTATATTTAATTTTATTTGCCCTTCAAGTAGTTATCATTATCATTAGTTTACACTTAAGAAACTCAAGCTTAAAATATCTAAATAATATACCCATCTCTACAGTTAACAAGTAACAGAGCTAATTTAATTGTCTGTATTAATTAGAAGTCTTTTACATGAAGGTAACAGAATCTCCTGTAAACTAAAGGGTATAAAAAGCAAATTTCATCATTAAGACATAAAGATTTATCACAAAACGATGGATATTTTCTTCCCCTTACACCCCCCACAAAAGTGAACAGATTGAAGACCTTCACTTTATCTCTTGCCTCTTTTCTCTCTTCACATTTGTTTAATTCTTTATTCTGGATAATGGAAGTCTTTTTTCCCCTAAGCAATGAGGTGGAAAATGTGGCTAACTCCTCAGTTCAACTATTAATAGCCCAGTCATCAGAGAGGCTGCTCTCTCTATGTTGCACTGTCCTTAATTCTCATTCCTAAGGAAGGAAATAACTGGAGCACCTTGGGCGTTAGCTGAAGTGGATGGTATTCTGTGATCTTCTAATCTCCCTGGGCTGAGGATGGTTTTCCCCAGGTACTAAGAGTCCTGCTGGTTGGCAGCCCTGTGTGGGATCTGATGAAAAGGGCTGCCTTACTCAAATCGTGACCCATTATGGGAATGGCCTGAATCCAAGATTAGTAGAGGTGAGGGTGTAAAGGCCTGGCCCCCCTCATTCCATATCCAGGAAAATTCTAAAATCATATTCAGGCCTTCAAAGCTTTGCAGGTGAAGAGCTGAGTCCTTCACGTGATGGTATCTTCTTTCTCTTCCCAATTCTGCTTCTTTGTCTTCATCCACAGGGATCGATTACAAAAGCTCTTCCTAATAAACTTGGCACAAAAACATGCAACACAGAGTTGACAAAAATCCTCTCCTTAACTAACCTTTTAGTCAGAATCCTCTGAATCCTATTTTTGACTAGACCTCACCCTTGACTTCTGTCCTTGGCCTGTTAACCCAGTTTTAGCTATAATTCTGCCAGGTCAATGTAGCTAAAAACCCCCAACCTTGATACATATGATCAAATTCCTCATCCTCTCACTCTCAATATCTTATCAACCTTGCCTGCCCTCAGCAAGAGTCTTGTTAGGTCAGCTTAAGACAGAATTATCCTAAAGACAGATTTTTAAAATTGGACTTTATCTAGTAAAAGGTTAATTGTTTACAAATCCAAGAGTGACATAATCAGAACCATGCTTCTAGCTTATTATATAAGTGGCATATGTAAAATGGCCCATATGAAGGAACAGTTTCATGATATACACCTACACACACACATACACACACTTATATGAATATGTGGATATATACATATGTAGATTTTTAAAAGTTATGGTGAACACATTCTGATATTAGAGTATTTAGATCCATAGAGCAAAATTATCCTAAATAGTTAAAAACTGAAATTGATGGTGATACAATTCGATGACCTTAGTCTGATTTCACCAGTTGTACATGTGTATGTGTGTATGTGTATCAGTGTCTACATGCATTCTCTATGTAAATTTTTTATTGTGGTATAAAAACACAACATGAAAGTACCATCTTAATAATGCTGTATTGTGCACTTAAAAATCTGTTAACTATATGCAAAATGTTGCATAGGAGATCTCTAGAATTTATTCATGTTGCATAACTGAAACTTTATGCCCATGAATAGCAAGACCCCATGTCCCGTTTCCCCCAGTCCTTGACAATTACCACTGTATCTATAAATTTGACTATTTTAGATACTTCACATAAGTGGAATCATACAGTGTTTGTTCTTCTGTGACTAACTTATTTTGCTTAGCATAATATCTTCCTTGTCCACGCATATTGTCACATATTGCAGGATTTCCTTTTTTAAGGGTGAAAAATATTTTAGTATATGTGTGTGTGTGTGTGTGTGTGTGTATAATTTTACATTTTCCTTATCCATTTATCCACTGATGGAAACATAGGCTGTTTCCACACTTGGCTATTTTGAGTAGTGTTGCAATGAACATGGGGCTGTTAATATCTCTGAGAGATCTTGATTAATTCCTTTAGAACCTGAATTAGGATTGCTGTTTCATAAGGTAGTTTTATTTTTAAATTTTTGGAGAACGTACATAGTGTTTTTCACAGTGGCTGTATCATTTTGTATTCCCATTAAATGTTTACAAGTGTTCTAATATCTCCAATTCCTCACCAACTCTTACTATCTTTTTTTTTTTTTTTTGACAACATTCATCCTAACAGATGAACAGATGAAGTGGTATCACATTGTGGTTCTGACTGCATTTCCCTGAGTAATAGTTGTATTGACCATCTTTTATTATACCTATTGGCCTTTTGTACGTCTTCCTTGGAAAAATGTCTTTTCAGTTCCTTTCCCATTTTAAAAATTGGGTTATTAGATTTTTTTCTGCTATTGAGTTGTACAAGTACATCATATATTTTGCAAATTAACCATTTATTAGATATATGTTTTGCAAATATTTTCTCTCTTTGCTTTGTATTCTGATTTTTTTTTTCTGTGCAGAAGCATTTTTAAGCTTGATACAATCACACATATTTTGCTTCAGTTGCCTGTGCTTTTGGTGTCATAGACATGAAATCATTGCCAAGAGCAATGCCATGAAATATTTCCCTTATGTTTTCTTCTAGGAGTTTTACTGTTTCAGGCCTTATGTTTAAGCATTTAATCCATTGTGTTGATTTTGTGTATGGTGTAAGATGAGGGTCCAAAAAAGATTTTTTTGCACATGAATATCCAGTTTTCCAACACACTCTGTTGATGAGAATATTCTTTCCCCATTGTGCATTCTTTAGCTAGATTAACTAAGAAAAAAAAAGAGATAAGACTAAAATAAATAAAATCAGATTTTTTAAAAACTGATGTCATAGAAATAGAAGGGATTATAGAAGACTACTCTGAACAACTATGCCAACAAACTGGATAACCTCCTAGAATAGATAAATTCTTAGAAATATACAACCTACCAAGATTAAATCATGAATAACTAGAAAATCTGAAAGACTTACAACTAGTAAGTAATCCAAAATCTTCCAACAAAGAGTATTCCAGGATCTGATGGCTTTGTGGGTAAATTCTATCAAACATTTAAAAAGGAAATAATGACTATCTTTTTAAAAATCTTCCAAAAATTTTAAAAGAACACTTCCAAACTCATTTCATGAGGCCAAAATGACCCTGATATCAAAGCCATATAAAGACACCACAAGGAAATAAAAACTATAGGTCAATATTCTGAATGAATATAGATCAAAAATTCCTCAACAAAATACCAGTAAACTAAATTCAACAGCACATTAAAAGGGTCATATACCTTTTAAGTAGAATTTATCGCTGAGATACAATGTTGATTCAACACACACAAATCAATTTTGTAATACATTAATAGAAAACAGGATAAAATCACATAATCAACTCAATAGATGCAGAAAAAGCATTTGAAAAAATATAACAACATTTCATGATAAAAACTCTCAACAACTCAGAATAAAGGAATACTGTCTTGAGATAATAAAAGCCATATATGAAAAGCCTAAAACTAACATCATGCTTAGCAATGTAAAGCTGAAAGCACTTCCTCCAGTTTTAAGAACATAACAAAGATACCCTCTTCCATCACTTCTATTCAACTTAGTATGGGAAATACGAGCCAGAGCAATTAGGCAAGAAAAAGATATAAAAGGCATCCAAATCAGAAAGGAAAGTATAAAATTGTCCTTGTTTGTAGGTGACTTGATCTTATATATAGACACCCTAAATAATCCCCAGCACCCCCCCAAAGAAAAAACTGTTAGAACTAATAAACAAATTCAGTAAAGTAGCAGGATAAAAAAAAATTAACATACAAAAATTGTTTGCATTTCTCTACCAACAATGAGCTATCTGAAAAAGAAATTGGGAAAATCATCCCATTTACGGTAGCAACAAAAAGAATAAAATAGGAATAAACTTTATAAAGGAAGTGAAAGATGTACACTGAAAACTACAAAATATAGATGAAAGAATTTAAAGAAGGTACAAAAATATGGAAAAACATCCTAGAGTTCCAGTCCAAGATGGTAACATTGGAGGCTCCTGAACTCACTTTGTCCCATGTACACAGCAAATGTACAGCCACACATGGATAAACAATCTCTATAAGAAATCCAGAAACTACCTGAGCAACTGCTGTGCATCAGGTAAACAAGAAATACCCACATCCAGTTGGGTAGGAAGGGCAAGACACAGTCTTCCAATGAACCCCACCCCTAACCTAGTTGTGAGGGAACTCAAAACTCCAAGCTTCTCCCTGAGGAGTATAGGTTTTAGACCCATAATCTAGAACCACAGCTTTTAAGATTTCCACCTGAGAGATGGGCCCCTAAAACACCTAGCTCTGATGACCAAAGGGGCTTGTGTCGAAGAGGCCCACAAGGTTATAGAAAACAGTGAAATACTTCTTAACAGGCTATAAGGGACTTACTGTAGTTATCAACCCAGGGCTCAGCACAGAGGGAGAAGACAAAAACTCCCATCTGGGCTTCCCTGGTGGTACAGTGGTTAAGAATCTGCCTGCCAATGCAGGGGACACGGGTTCAAGCCCTGGTCCGGGAAGATCCCACATGCTGCAGAGCAACTAAGCCCATGTGCCACAACTACTGAGCATGAGTTCTAGAGCCCACAAGCCACAACTACTGAGCCCGAGTGCCACAACTACTGAAGCCTGCACACCTAGAGCCCATGCTCTGTAACAAGAGAAGCCACTACAATGAGAAGCCCGCTCACTGCAACAAAGAGTAGCCCCTGCTCACCGCAACTAGAGAAAAGCCTGCGCATCAACAAAGACCCAAGGCAGCCAAAAATAAAAATAAATTAATTAATTGAAAAAACTTCCATCTTTCAGTCTTTCCCTAAAAGTGGTCTATCTCTATACTTTAAAAGCTATTACCTGAGAGTGTGGCATCTTATTTTGTACAAATTTAGGGGTTGACTACAATCTTCCTCAGAGACTGGAAAGGCCTATGGATGTACTTTTCACATTCTTCCTCTGGCCTGCTCCAGGTGCTGATATCACCCTGGAAGGAGACTGTCCACACCAAGTCTGGCACCCTGACATTTGTGGCTCCTGTCTATAGGATGCACCCCTTAATCATCTGGCTCTAGTGGACAACAGGGCTTGCATTTGTTGGTCCCATGGGATTGTGGCAAAAAAGAAAGTTCTAAACCAGCTATCACCTCAGGGTTCAGTGCAGAGGCAGCAGTCAGAAATGCTCATCTCCTGGTCTTTTCCTCCTAAAAGAGACCTCCTTGCATACATTAAAAGCAGCTGCATGAGGGAAATGCTTCCAATTTTGCACACACCTAGGTTCTGACTGCCTTCCTCTCCGGAGATGGGAAGCTGGTGCTGTCTCCATGTTCTCCCTCTGGTCTGATAAATGTTACGAGGATCCCCCGGAAGAAATCTGTGCACACTACTGACACCCCAGCTTTTGTGACTGCCATCTAGAGAATGCACTCCTCAATCACCTGGCTTTGCTGGCCAGAGGGGCTTGTGTTCACTGGTACCACAAGTCTGTAAAAACAAACAGTTCTTAACTAGCTCTTCCCCCATGGTTCAGCACAGAAGGAACAGACAGAAACTTCCATCTTCCAGTCTTTTCCTGAAAAAGACCTATTTGCATACTTTGAACCCTGCTGCCTGAGGGTGTGGCTTCTAATTTAGTACAGATCTAGGGACTGACTATGATTTTCCTTGGTTACCCGGGAAGCAAGCAGACACTCTCTCCACACTCAACTTGTAGCCTTCTTCAAATCACCTACATTTCCACAGGAGTTTGTGTATGCATCTGTTGCTTATCATTTGCAGCTGCTACCCAAGGGAAAGACCCCTGGCTCTAATGGCAGTGAGACTGCATTAGCTTGTCTAACAAGACTTTAGCAAACAAATAAAGAAAAATTCTGAACAAGCAAGGGCTCATTACAAAAGGGACAGAAACACCCATCTCCCAGTGTTCCCTTGAAAGATTTCTTTGTATACTTTAAAAGCTGCTGCTTAAGGGTCTGGCTTCCAATGAAGCTGTAACAAGGGGCTGATGAGAAACTCCCCTTTGGGACACTGACAGGTCTTTGCACACCCTCAACTACTCAGAGTCACTAAAAACAAAGCAGTGACTTGGACAATCACATAGATTTGAGAGACAACAAAGAGATCAGGTCAGGCTGAACAGTAAGGTATATCTCCTATAAAAAGCCACTCTGTTAAAAAAAGGAGAGTTGCTGTTTTATCTAATGACCAGAAACCAATACAGAGAATCAAGGAAAATGAAGAAATAGAGGACAATGATCCTAACAAATAAAATAAGATTAAATTCTAGAAAAAGACTTCAATGAAACAGAAATAAGTAATTTACCTGATAAAGAGTTCAAAATAATGGTCATAAAGATGCTCACTGATATCAGGAGAACACTGCATGAACAAAGTGAGATTTCAACAAAGAAGCAGAAAATATAAGAAAGTATATTAATAGTTGAAGAATACAATAACTAAAAAATTCAATAAAGGGGTCCAACATAATAAATTACTTGGAAGAAAAGATCACCAAACACAGACAGGGCAATGGACTTTATTTGCTCAGAAAAGAAAAAAATATGAATAAAAAAGAGTAAAGATAAAGTAAGGGACTTTGAGATATCAACAAACAGGCCAATATATGCATTACAGATAAAAGAGAAGAAGAGAGATAAAAGGGAGCAGAGATTACTCAAATAAGTAATGGCCAAAAACTTCCCTAGCCTGGAGAAAGAGATATCCAGATCAAGGATAACCAGAGTTACAATTAAGATGAATCTAAAGGTACACACACCAAGACACATTACAATGATATTGCCAAAATATAAAGACAAGGAGAGAATCTTAAAAGCAGCAAGAGAAAAAACACTTGTTACATACAAGGGAACCCCATTAAGACTATCAGCAAATTTTTCAACAGAAACTTTGCAGGCCAGAGGGAGTGTCATGATATATTTAAAGGACTGAAATACAAACAACCAAACAAAAACAAAAAATACCACTGCCAAGCAAGAATACTCTTCCCAGTAAACCTGTATTTCAGCATTAAAACATAGGTAAGGAATTTTCCTAATCATAGTTAAAGGATGTTATCACCATGATGCCAGCCTTATAAGAAATGTTAAAGACAGGTATTCAACCTGAAATAAAAGACATGGATTAGTAGCAAGAAAACATACGAAAGTGTAAATCTCACTAATAAAGTAAATACACAGTGAAATTCAAAATACCTCAATTCTGCAATGGTGGTGGGAGCTGATGCTCAGGCTTCAGAGGTTAGATCCCAGGGAGAGGACTGGGGTTGGCTGCGTGAACAGAGACTGAAGGGGACTAGTGTGCCAAGCTAACTTGGAGGGAGTCCAGGAAAAAGTCTGGAACTGCCTAAGAGTCAACAGACCATTGTTTCGAAGTGCACAAGGAGAGGAGATTCAGAGTACCACCTAAATGAGCTCCAGAGATGAGCGTGTGCCGGGGCTATCAGCACAGACACCAGAGATGGGCATGAAATGTTAAGGCTGATGCTACAGCCACCAAGAAGCCTGTGTGCAAGCACAGGTAACTATCAACACCTCCCCTCCCGGGAGCCTGTGCAGTCCACCACTGCCAGGGTCCCATGATCCAGGGACAATTTCCCTGGAAGAACACATGGCATGCCTCAGGCTGTGGCAAAGTCATGCTGGTCTCTGCTGGCTCAGGCGCACCCTGCATTCCATACACCTCCTTCCCCCTCGGCCTGAGTGAGCCAGAGATGCCTAATCAGTTACTCCTTTAACCCGCTCCTGTCTGGGTGAAGAACAGATGCCATAGGGCGACCTACATGCCAAGGCCAGGGAAAATCCAAAGCTGAATCCCAGGAGCTGTGCAAACAAAGAAGAGAAAGGAAAATTTCTCCATGCAGCTTCAGGAGAAGTGGAGTAAATCTCCACAATCAACTTGATGTACCTTGCACCTGTGGAATACCTGAATAGACAAATAATCATCCCAAAATTGAGGCAGTGGACATTGGGAGCAACTGTAGACTTGGAGTTTGCCTTATACGACTGATTAGTTTCTGATTTTTTATGTTTATATTAGTATAGTTTTAGCCCTTGTTATCATTTGTGGATTTGGTTATTGGTTCAGTAGCTCTCTTCTTGTTTTTTATTACTTTTTCATTTTAATAATTTTTTATTTTAATAACTTTATTTTATTTAATTAATTAATATTTTTCTCTTCATTCTTCTTTTCTACCTTTTCTTCTGAGCTGTGGGACAGCCAGGGTCCTGGTGCTTCAACCAGGTGTCAGGCCTGAGATTCTGAGGTGGGAAAACTGAGCTCAGGACACTGGACCACCAGAGACCTCCCAGCCTCATGTAATATCAATGAGTGAGAGTGCTCCCAGAGGTCTCCATCTCAACACTAAGACCCAGATCAACTCAAAGACCAGAAGGCTACAGTGCTGTACACCCCATGGCAAACAACTAGCAAGATAGCAACACAACCTCACCCATTAGCAGAGAGGCTAGCTAAAATCATAATCAGTTCACAGACACCCCAAAACAAACCACCAGATGCAGTACTGCTCACCAGAAAGACAAGAACACAGGCACCAGTTCCCTCTACCAGCAAGCCTACACAACCCACTGAAGCAACCTTACCCACCGGGTGCAGACACCAAAGACAACGGTAACTATGAACATGCAGCCTGTGAAGAGAAGACCCCAAACACAGGAAGTTAAGCAAAATGAGAAGACAGAGAAATACACAGCAGTTGAATGAGCAAGGTAAAAACCCACCAGACCAAACAAATGAAGAGGAAATGGGCAGTCTACCTGAAAAAGAATTCAGAGTAATGATAGTAAAGATGATCCAAATCTTGGAAACGGAATGGAGAAAATACAAGAAACATTTAACAAGGACCTAGAAGAACTAAAGAGCAAAGAAACAATGATGAACAACACAATAAATGAAATTAAAAATTCTCTAGAGGGAATCAATAGCAGAATAACTGAGGCAGAAGAACGGATAAGTGACCTGGAAGATAAAAAAAAAAAATGGAAATAACTACTGCAGAGAAGAATAAAGAAAAAAGAATGAAAAGAATTGAGGACAGTCTAAGAGACCTCTGGGACAACATTAAAAGCACCAACATTTGAATTATAGGGGTCCCAGAAAAAGAATAGAAAAAGAAAGGGACTGAGAAAATATCTGAAGAGATTATAGTTGAAATCTTCCCTAATAAGGAAAAGGAAATAGTCAATCAAGTCCAGAATGTGCAGAGAGTCCCATACAGGAAAAATCCAAGGAGAAACACTTGTCAAGACACATATTAATCAAACTATCAAAAATTAAATAAAAAGGAAATTATTAAAAGTATCAAGAGAAAAGCAACAATTAATATACAAGGGAATCCCCATAAGGTTAACAGTTGATACTTCAGCAGAAATTCTGCAAGGCAGAAGGGAGTGGCAGGACATATTTAAAGTAATGAAAGGGAAAAACCTACAACCAAAATTACTGTACCCAGCAAGGATCTCATTCAAATTCAATGGAGCAATTAAAACCTCTACAGACAAGCGAAAGCTAAGAGAATTCAGCACCACCAAACCAGCTTTACAACAAATGCTAAAGGAACTTCTCTAGGCAGGAAACACAGGAGAAGAAAAGACCTACAATAACAAACCCAAAACAATTAAGAAAATGGTAATAGGAACATATATATTGATAATTACGTTAAGTGTAAATGGTTAAATGCTCCAATCAAAAGATATAGACGGGCTCAATGGATACAAAAACAAGACCCATATATATGCTGTCTACAGGAGACCCATTTCAGACCTAGGGACACATACAGACTGAAAGTGAGGGGATGGAAAAAGATATTCCATGCAAATGGAAAACAAAAGAAAGCTGAGGTAGCAATTGTCATATCAGACAAAATTGACTTTAAAATAAAGACTATTACAAGAGACAAAAAAGGACACTACTTAATGATCAAGGGATCAATCCAAGAAGAAGGTATAACAGTTGTAAATATTTATGCACCCAACATAGGAGCACTTCACCTCAATATATAAGGCAAATGTTAACAGCCATAAAAGGGGAAATGACCATAACACAATAATGGTAGGAGACTTTAACACACCACATTCACTAATGGACAGATCATCCAAAATGAAAATAAATAAGGAAACACCAGTTTTAAATGACACATTAAACAAGATGGACTTAACTGATACTTATAGGACAATCCATCCAAAAACAACTGAATACACTTACTTCTCAAGTACTCATGGAACATTCTCCAGGAGAGATCATATCTTTGGTCACAAAGCAAGCCTTGGTAAATTTAAGAAAATTGAAGTTGTAACAAGTATCTTTCCTGACCGCAATGCTATGAGACTAGTATCAATTACAGGAAAATATCTATAAAAAATACAAACACATGGAGGTTAAATAATATACTACTAAATAACCAAGAGATCATTGAAGAAATCAAAGAGGAAATCAAAAAATATCTAGAAAAAATGATGATGAAAACACGACAACCCAAAACCTATGGGATGCAGCAAAAGCAGTTCTCAGAGGGAAGTTTATAGCAATAAAATCCTACCCCAAGAAACAAGAAAAATCTTAAAAAAACAACCTAACATTACACCTAAAGCAATTAGAGAAAAAACAAAACAAAAAAAAATCCCAAAGTTAGCAGAAGGAAAGAAATCATAATCCAGAAAAAATGATGATGAAAACACGACAACCCAAAACCTATGGGATGCAGCAAAAGCAGTTCTCAGAGGGAAGTTTATAGCAATAAAATCCTACCCCAAGAAACAAGAAAAATCTTAAAAAAACAACCTAACATTACACCTAAAGCAATTAGAGAAAAAACAAAACAAAAAAAAATCCCAAAGTTAGCAGAAGGAAAGAAATCATAAAGATCTAATCAGAAATAAATGAAAAAGAAATGAAGGTAACAGTAGCAAATATCAATAAAAATAAAAGCTGGTTCTTTGAGAAGATAAACAAAATTGATAAACTATTAGCCAGACTCATCAAGAAAAAAAGGAAGAAGACTCAAATCAACAGAATTAGAAATGAAAAAGGAGAAGTAACAACTGACATGGCAGAAATACAAAGGATCATGAGAGATTCCTCCAAGCACGTATATGCCAATAAAATGGACAACCTGGAAGAAACGGACAAATTCATAGACAAGCACAACCTTCCAGGACTGAACCAGGAAGAAATAGAAAATATAAACAGACTGATCACAAGCACTGAAATTGAGACTGTGATTAAAAATCTTCCAATGAACAAAAGCCCTGGACCAGATGGCTTCACAGTTGAATTCTATCAAACATTTAGAGAAGAGATAACACCTATCCATCTCAAACTCTTCCAAAATATAGCAGAGGAGGGAACACTCTCCAACTCATTCTACGAGGCCACTATCACCGTGATACCAAAACAAGACAAAGATGTCACAAAAAAAGAAAACTACAGGCCAATATCACTAATGAACATATATGCAAAATCTTCAACAAAATACTAGCAAACAGAGTCCAACAGCACAGTAAAGAATCATACACCATGATCAAGTGGGGGTATCCCAGGAATGAAACAGTAATCAAAATATGCACCGATCAATGTGATACAACATATTAATAAACAGAAGGGTAAAAACCATGTGATCCTCTCAATATGTGCAGAAAAAACTCTGAACAGAATTCAACATCCATTTATGATAAAAACTCTCCAGAAAGTAGGCATAGAGGGAACTTACCTCAACATAATACCATATATGGTATAGTATTATGGTATTATTACCATATATGGCCATGTATGACAAACCCACAGCCAACATCATTCTCAATGGTGAAAAATTGAAACCATTACCATTAAAATCAGAAACAAGACAAGGTTTCCCACTCTCACCACTATTCAACGTATTTTTGGAAGTTTTAGCCACAACAATCAGAGAAAAAAAGAAATAAAAGGAATACAAATTGGAAAAGAAGTAAAGCTTCATCTGTTTGCAGATGACATGATATATACACAGAGAATCCCAAAGATGCATGAAGAAATCAAAGAGGAAATCAAAAAATATCCAGAAAAAATGATGATGAAAACACGACAACCCAAAACCTATGGGATGCAGCAAAAACAGTTCTCAGAGGGAAGTTTATAGCAATAAAATCCTACCCCAAGAAACAAGAAAAATCTTAAAAAAACAACCTAACATTACACCTAAAGCAATTAGAGAAAAAACAAAACAAAAAAAAATCCCAAAGTTAGCAGAAGGAAAGAAATCATAAAGATCTAATCAGAAATAAATGAAAAAGAAATGAAGGTAACAGTAGCAAATATCAATAAAAATAAAAGCTGGTTCTTTGAGAAGATAAACAAAATTGATAAACTATTAGCCAGACTCATCAAGAAAAAAAGGAAGAAGACTCAAATCAACAGAATTAGAAATGAAAAAGGAGAAGTAACAACTGACATGGCAGAAATACAAAGGATCATGAGAGATTCCTCCAAGCACGTATATGCCAATAAAATGGACAACCTGGAAGAAACGGACAAATTCATAGACAAGCACAACCTTCCAGGACTGAACCAGGAAGAAATAGAAAATATAAACAGACTGATCACAAGCACTGAAATTGAGACTGTGATTAAAAATCTTCCAATGAACAAAAGCCCTGGACCAGATGGCTTCACAGTTGAATTCTATCAAACATTTAGAGAAGAGATAACACCTATCCATCTCAAACTCTTCCAAAATATAGCAGAGGAGGGAACACTCTCCAACTCATTCTACGAGGCCACTATCACCGTGATACCAAAACAAGACAAAGATGTCACAAAAAAAGAAAACTACAGGCCAATATCACTAATGAACATATATGCAAAATCTTCAACAAAATACTAGCAAACAGAGTCCAACAGCACAGTAAAGAATCATACACCATGATCAAGTGGGGGTATCCCAGGAATGAAACAGTAATCAAAATATGCACCGATCAATGTGATACAACATATTAATAAACAGAAGGGTAAAAACCATGTGATCCTCTCAATATGTGCAGAAAAAACTCTGAACAGAATTCAACATCCATTTATGATAAAAACTCTCCAGAAAGTAGGCATAGAGGGAACTTACCTCAACATAATACCATATATGGTATAGTATTATGGTATTATTACCATATATGGCCATGTATGACAAACCCACAGCCAACATCATTCTCAATGGTGAAAAATTGAAACCATTACCATTAAAATCAGAAACAAGACAAGGTTTCCCACTCTCACCACTATTCAACGTATTTTTGGAAGTTTTAGCCACAACAATCAGAGAAAAAAAGAAATAAAAGGAATACAAATTGGAAAAGAAGTAAAGCTTCATCTGTTTGCAGATGACATGATATATACACAGAGAATCCCAAAGATGCTAGAAGAAAACTACTAGAGCTAATCATTGAATTTGGTAAAGTAGCAGGATACAAAGTTAATGCACAGAAATATCTTGCATTCCTATACACTAATGATGAAAAATCTGAAAGAGCAATTAAGGAAACACTCCCATTTACCACTGCAACAGAAAGAATAAAATATGTACGAATAAACCTACCTAGGGAGACAAAATACATGTATGCAGAAAACTATAAGACACTGATGAAAGAAATAAAGATGATACAAACAGATGGAGAGACATACCATGTTCTTGGATGGGCAGAATCAACATTGTGAAAATGACTATACTACCCAAAGCAATTTACAGATTCACTGCAATCCCAATGAAACTACTAATGTCATTTTTCACAGAACTAGGACAAAAAATTTCACAATTTGTATGGAAAGACAAAAGACCTCGAAGAGCCAAAGCTATCTTGAGAAAGAAAAACACACCTGAAGGAATCAGGCTCTCTGACTTCAGACTACACTACAAAGCTACAGTAATCAAGACAGTATAGTACTGGCACAAAAACAGAAATATAGATCAATGGAACAGGATAAAATGCCCAGAGATAAACCCACATACCTATGGTGACCTTATCTTTGATAAAGGAGGCAAGAATATACAACGGAAAAAAGACAGCCTCCTCAATAAATGGTGCTGAGAAAACTGGATAGCTATCTGTAAAAGAATGAAATTAAAACACTTCCTAACAGCATACACAAAAATAAATTCAAAATGGATTAAAGACCTTAATATAAGGCCAGATACTATAAAACTCTTAGAGGAAAACACTCTATGACATAAATCACAGCAAGACCTTTTTGACCCACCTCCTAGAGAAATGGAAATAAAAACAAAAATAAACAAATGGGACCTAATGAAACTTAAAATCTTCTTCAAAACAAAGGAAATCAAAAACAAAACGAGAAGACAGCCCTCAGAATGAGAGAAAATATTTGCAAACAAAGCAACTGCCAAAGGATTAATGTCAAAATATACAAGCAGCTCATGCAGCTCAATATCAAAAACTAAACAATTCAATCCAAAAACGGTCAGAAGACGTAAATAGACATGTCTCCAAAGAAGATATACTGATTGCCAATAAAACTGAAAGGATGTCCAACATCACTAATCATTAGAGAATTGCAAATCAAAACTACAATAAGATATCACCTCACACCAGTCAGAGAGGACATCATCAAGAAATCTACAAACAGTAAATGTTGGAGAGGGTGTGGAGAAAAGGGAACCCTCTTACACTGTTGGTGGGAATGTAAATTGATACAGCCACTGTGGAAAACAGTATGGTGGTTCCTTAAAAAACTAAAAATGGAAATACCATACGACCCAGCAATCCCACTACTAGGCATATACCCTGAGAAAACCATAATTCAAAAAGAGTCATGTACCACAATGTTCATTGCAGCACTATTTACAATAATCAGGACATGGAAACAACCTAAGTGTCCATCGACAGACGAATGGATAAAGAAGATGTGGCACATATATACAATGGGATATTACTCAGTTATAAAAAGAAATGAACTTGAGTTATTTGTATTGAGGTGGATGGACCTAGAGTTTGTCATACAGAGTGAAAATAAGTCAGAAAGAGCAAAACAAATACCGTATGCTGAAACATATATATGGAATCTAAAAAAAAAAAAAAAAAAAAAAGGTTCTTAAGAACCTAGGGGCAGGACAGGAATAAAGATGCAGACATAGAGAATGGACTTGAGGACACGGGGATGGGGAAGAGTAAGCTGGGCTGAAGTGAGAGAGTGTCATGCACATATATACATTACCAAATGTAAAATATATAGCTAGTGGGAAGCAGCCACATACCACAGAGAAATCAGCTCCGTGCTTTGTGACCACCTAGAGGGGTGAGATAGCGAGGGTGGGAGGGAGACACAAGGGAGAGGAGATATGGGGATATATATGTATACATATAGCTGATTCACTTTGTTAAACAGCAGAAACTAATACAACATTGTAAAGCAATTATACTCTAATAAAGATGGTAAAAAAAAAATACATAGAGTGGCTGATGGATATAAAAAGAAGACCCAATTATATATTGTCTACAAAAGATTCACTTCAGCTCTAAGGACACACCGGACTAAAAATGAAGGGATGGAAAAGATATTCCAAGCAAATGGAAACCAAAAGAAAGCTGAGATAGCTATATCTGTATCATTCAAAATAGATTTAGAGTCAAAGGCTATAATAAGAGACAAAGAAGGGCATTACATAATGATAAAGTAGTGAGTCCAACAAGAGAATATAACATTTGTAAATATGTATGTACCCAACACTGGAAAAATCAAATATATAGAGCAAATATTAACAAACCTGAAGGAAGAAGTAGACAGGAATGCAGTAGTGGTAGGAGACTTCAATACCAAACTTTCAGTACTGTATAGGTCCCCAAACAGAAAATCAATAAGGAAACATTGGACTTCAACAGTATATTAGGCCAGATAGACTTAATAGACATTAAAGTACACCCCATCCAACAGTAGTAGAATATACATTCTTCTCAAGTGCAAATCGATCATTCTCCAAGACAGCTCATCTTTTAGGCCATCAAACAAGGTTTAATAATTTAAGAATACTTAAATCATATCAAGTATCGTTTCTGAACATAACTGTATGAAACTAGAAATTAATTACAAGAAGGAAAACTGAAAATTCACAGATATGTGGAGATTAAACAACATTCTACCAAACCATCAATGGATGAAAAAACAAATTAAAAGAAAAATTACAAATATTTTTGATACAAATGAAAATGGAATTATAGTTTATAAAACCTAAATATTAAAAGACAACACTAAAATTAGAAAATCATTAAAGTGAATGACATATCAAATGTGCTGCTTCAAACTTATGGGGTACAGGTAAAGCTATACACACAGGGATATTTATAGCATTAAAGAAATAGAGGTATCCCTTGCTTTCCCAAAGTCTGCCTTAACCTACTTAGCTTTTATGTAATACGTATATTAGTAACAACTTTTTTCATAAAAGTGACAATCCTGTTTGAATTTCTTTCTACAAAAACAGATACTAATATGGAGCTTTCCTAATAACCAAGGAGCATAACGCAAACTTTCAGAAAGAGGGGATACTTTTCACTTTACGCCTTTTCAGCTTACCAAACATTTCATGGGAACACTCTACTTTCTAATAGTGGGGGAAACCTGTGTATTAGAAAAGAAGGCTTAACTCCGTGGAATAAATGTGCACCTCAATAAGCTGGTAAACAACTCTTAATACATTATAAATATAGAGATTAGAACAAAGAAAATAAGAATAAAAGAAATTAATAAAATTGAAAACAAATGTCTCTTAGAGAAAATCATTTTAGTTACAACTAAATCTTTAAAAATATTTTTAAAATATTATAATAAGCTTTCTGAATACTGGTCACTAATAAAAAAAAGGAACAAATGGCCATGTGATGAGTTAAAAAAAGGGATACCACTCTAGATTCCAAAGAAATTACATTGATGAGAAGAATATCTTTTAAAAAATTTTATGCTGATTTAACAACTTTGGTAAAATTCTACTTGCCAAACTGACATGAGACAAATTTAAAACCTGAAGGGCCATTTATGTAATAAAAGTGTATAGAAAAGTATGGGTTTTATTATGACTTATTATGTGAATCATAATTTACTAGTGGATTCTTCAAAGAATAGAGAATAGAAAATGATAGAACACTCCCAGTTAATTTATTAGATCAGCATAAATTTGGTCTTAAATCCTGAAAATGCCAATTGGAAAACAATATAACAAAGACTGTAACAAGTTTCTCTATCTCCTGATCATAAATAAAAATAAACAGCATCTAAGCCCAATATAAGCAAACTGAATCCAGCAATACATCAAATGCATAACACATCTTGATTCAGTTACATTTTATCTAGGAAGGCTCAAGTTATTTAATATTTTAAAATGCATTGTAATAATATATAGAATTAACAGAATAAAGGAGAACAATCAAGATTATCCCATGATTATTCTATTTCTGATTACTTAAGAGTTATTTGATAAACACTTTCCATTTATGATTTTAAAAGCTTTAATCTGACCAGGAATATAAGGGAAATTATTCAGTCTCCTTTAAAGTAATCTACAAAGACCTTAGAGCTAATATATTTTATTTCTGAAATATTTGAAAGCTATCTTTGTGAAATCATAAAAGAAGGATGCTCAACATCATGATTTTCATGAAATACTTTGCTAGAATAATAAATAATAATTGATGAAGCATGTTCTAAAACTCTAAAAAGAAACTTTTGATATTGTTGAGATTAAAGAAAATGTGAACCTAAGTAGGGAATATGCCATGCTCATGGGTTTAAAGAAACACTATTGTAAAGCTGTCACTTCTCTCTGTATGAATATACAGATTCAGTGTGATCCCACCAAGATGTTGTTGATAATGTTCTGGGTTATTTTTGTGAAAATTGACAATATACTTCTAACATATATATGGAAATGTAAAGAGCCAAGAAGAGCCAAGGCAAGTATGGAAAAATCAAAGTTGGAGTAATCACGTATCAGAAATCTAGTACTATTATCAAACTACAGCAAGTAAAACAGTGTTGTAATAATAAAAGGAGGTACAGAAAGATCAATGCAACAAACTGTAGAATCCTGAAATAAACACACAAATATGTAGTCAACTGATTTGTATGTAAGCTGATGCTACAGAGCAGTGGGACAAAATTTTTTTCAATTTGTTCTGATTTAATTGGATATCCAGCTGGATAAAAATGAAGCTTGAATCTTACCTATGCCATATTAAAAAAATAAATTCCAGATGATGTTTTAACTATGAAAGATAACACAAAATCTTCCAGAAGATAATGATGAATACGTTCATTAACTTGAGGAGGGAAAACGTCATTTAAACATGATGCAAAATTTATCTGCAATAAGAAGAAAAATCAATAAATTGGAATACTGAATTATAAAGTTCTCTGTTAGTTAAAGAAGACCCCGACAGGGCTTCCCTGGTGGAGCAGTGGTTGAGAGTCCGCCTGCCGATGCAGGGGACACGGGTTCGTTCCCCGGTCCGGGAAGATCTCACATGCCGCGGAGCGGCTGGGCCCATGAGCCATGGCCGCTGAACCTGTGGGTCCGGAGCCTGTGCTCCGCAACGGGAGAGGCCACAACAGTGAGAGGCCTGCGTACCGGGGGAAAAAAAAAATAAAGACCCCAAGAAGGTTGAAAAGATAAACCACAGTGCAGGATAAGTCTTTTGCAATACACATGGCCAACAAAAGTCTCAACATAAATAGATGTGCAAAAGACTAACAGGCCAGGAGGATATCTAGATGACTAACTTTATTAGTGGTAATTGGTGATTAGAGAAATATAAATTAAACCATAGTGAGACACCCCTACTTACCCACTAGAATGGCAAAAAATTTTAGAGTGGTAAAAACCAAGTATTGTTGAGACTATGGAGAAACAATTTTTTTGTATACTGCTGCTGGCAGTACAATTTGTTACAACCACTTTGGAAAAATTGCTTGGCAATATATATTAAACTTTAATACATACATATGCTATTACCCAGCAGTTCTCCTTTTGAAATATACCTTACAGAAATTGTTTACATGTGTACAACTTATCTACTGTGGTAGAAATCAAAACAGCTGTTACTTTTTAGAGGAAGACTTAAAAGGATTATTCTGGTGTCCAGTTGATATTCTATTTGTTGGGTGATAGTTATTTACTTTGTAACAATTCATTATACATTTGTCAAGAAAAAGGAGATTAAAACTTAAGAGACATTAAATAAATGCCGTGTGTGGAATTTGGGTCATAATTTGAACAAATCAGCTATTAAACATTTATTAGATAATCAGGGTAACTAGAATGATAACTAAATTTAAATATAGTAAAGAGATGTTAATTTTTAGAGAGTGAAAATTGTACTATGTACTTTTAAGGTTTTTTTTTTTTAACTTTTGGAGAGCATACTAAAATAATTCAGGTTGTAATCATGTGATGCTTGCATTTTCCAAAGTAATTCAGTTGAGGAGTTGGAGTGGGAGGGGGTAGAGAGGACAAAAGATTGGCCAAGAGTTGGTAATTGATGAAACTTCTTATTTATTTATTTAAAAACTTTATTTATTTAAAAACTTACTCTTATTTACAAGGAGGTTCATTATCACTCTATAATTTTATATGTATTTTAAATATATCATAATAAATTAAAAACAAAACAAATATGAAGAAATGACATCAACAACAATAACACTAAATTTTGGTAAATTATAATCTCAAATTTGTGCCTATCGGGAAAGTTTCCTAGGTAGAATTTTCCAAATGGAAAATTTACACTTGAGGGATTCTTTTTATTCTTATGGCTGTATTTCATACTTAACTCCATGTTTATTTTTTGGATATACTCAATATTTGTATAGAGTTAGGGTAGTCTGACAGACGTACTGAAGAAGTTTGATATGTCAGTCAATAGTCTGTAGGCTTTGATTCAGACACTACTGCAGCCACCTTAAAGGGAGGCGTAAAAACTGTACTATTTTGTCAAGTCTCAAAGCAATACATTCAAATATCATTAGCACTGGCTACAACAACTACCTGGCATATATTCCCTCGACTCTCGAGAAAAGGCATTCACAACTCAGGTTAGGCATTTAATCTTTTTATAGCAGCTCCAGAGACAGGGAACACTAAAGTGTGTTGTAATATTTTCTAAACCTCAGCCGCAAAAGCTATCAAACCAGCATCCCTATGAGGATTTAGTTTACAGATAATCCTAACATGAATGGCAGATGTGTAGCCTCCCTTTGTGTCTCACTTGTTTAGTTGGGAACAACAGACCACCAATGTGAAAAATCATGAGAGAAAAATTCAAACTCTTATTTTGAACCAATAGATACAGAAAGGTACAATTACTTGAAACTGAAAAATGGGCAGATTTAGATTATGAAAGACAGATTGCTGATCCCTGAGAGATAAACAAAGCCGTGAAGTTCTTAAAAAAGAGAGGGGACAGTGGGGAGAACCAGCAGAACTGGCCTTTGTTAGCAGAAGAGAGATTTCAATAACTAGAGTAAAGAAGCAGATTATAAGAATAGATATATTTAAGACTGTGGAATTAATGGTGTGAAGATAATTTTCCATCTAGTTGCTTTTCTTTCCTCAATGATTTGTGAGGCTGAGAGTAAGACAGATTGATAAAGTACCACGGTGTACAGATTGTTTGCTTTCCCCCCTTCCCACTTCAGTCACTACTTAATGTATCTCAGAGTATGAGCTGTAACTCTAAGTTTGCAGGAAAAAATGATGGGTGATATTCATATTAGGGTTGTGGGTAGGCTGTGCAGTGGAAAAGACTTTATACTGCAAAAATCAATGCATCAGTAAGTTTTATTCTGTACGTTTTGCCTAAAAATGCAGAAGAACATTTTAAGACTACAAGTGCTGAGATAAACTAAAGGCAGGTGGCTTAGGGGTTCTGAAAATTACAGCACAAACTATTGAAAAAACTGAAGGTTTATTTTTACAGGAATTTAGATCAAAAGAGAACGCAAGAACACTTTCATGAAAGAATATCTTTGTTCTAGCTGCCCTCATAGAGGTAACATTATCAGCCAGTGATGTGCGTTCAGTTGTATCAATTCACTGTTTGTATTGACATATATCTTCTTAAAAGTAGATAGAAATAAAATAACAACTATATTCAACATAAATAATTCATAAGCTTAAATCTAAATTTTTTCACCTAATCATTGGTTTAATCATTGGATTTTAGTTCAGCAAATGACAGAGGAAATTTAGTCTGCCTTCTCATTAAACAGACGAAGAAACAAGGGTCGAGATGAGTGAATTTCACAGGTGCACAAAAGTAAAAGATGAAGTCTGAGGTCTAAGGTTTTTTGAGCCTCACACTCATGTTCATTCCCAAACTACAATATTTAATTCTAAAATGGAAAGAGAGGAAAGGTATAGAGTTAAGACATTTTTATTCAATCTTCACCAGGAATCAAAAGGTCTGGTCTGGTTCTTACTTGTTCTGCTCTAGTTTTGTACATCTTACAGAAGAGGAGAAACTCTTTTTTTTAAATAGTTTTATTGAGGTATACTTGATATACAAAGAAGTACAGCATATACTTAATGTGTACAATTTGATGAGTTTAGATATATGCAAACTCCTACGATATCATCATCACAATCAGGGTAATAGACCTAACAATCGTTTCCAGAAGTTCCCTGTATCTCTCTTATATTGTATATGGTAAGAACCCTCTTAATAGATCTTTAAGAACATAATACAGTATTGTTAAATACATGCAAAATGTTGTACAGCAGATGTCTAGAATTTATTCATCACGATAACTGAAACTGAAACACCCATTGAACGATGACTCCCTGCTTATTCCTACCCCAGCCCCTGAGTTCAACCCCTCTGCTTCTGAGTCTACTTTAGATACCGCATATAAATGGAATTATGAAGTATTTGTCCTTCTGTAACTTGCTTATTTCACTTAGCATAAAGTCCTCCAGGTTCATAATTGGTCCTACTTACTTAACTTTGCTCTTTCAAGTTCAATATAACATATTGTACAAATAAGGGTTATATTACACAACTAAATATTTGGATATATTACATAAGAATAATTGAAAAGCTTCTTTAAAATATCCACATTTGTTTTACATCAGAATTGAAGTGTTTCAGTTGATAGTATTTCATTTTTGGAAAACACAATTTAATTCGAATTCTTATATCAATATTTCTAGCTTTTGTATAACATCCAAATACACTTTCAAAAAAATTCCCAAACTTCACGAATTTGATACTCTGTACCCTTTTAATATGTTTCTCTTTGCAAGTTTGTACTTATTATTTAGCTTATAAAAGTGAATCAATCATAGAAGAAAGACATAAACTATCACACTATTGAGATTTCAGGAAACTTAAATGCTTCACAAACAAGAAGTAATGAACTAAATTTCACAAGAAGTAGACTCTGCTAGAATTTCATTATCTTTTTGAAAAATACTTTTCTGTCTTCAGGGAGGAAAAAAGCATATTAGAAAAAAAAGCATTATGCTAAGTGAAATAAGACAGGTAGACAGACAAGTACCTTATGATCTCTCTTACAGCTGGAATCTAAATTTTAAAAAAAGGTCATAGATACAGATTGGTGGATGCAAGAGGGGGAGTGGGGAGTGGGAGGTGGGAGAAATGAGCAAACTGGGGTTTTGGTTATTGTTTATCTCAACTGAATAAAATTTTAAAATATATGTATTAGTAAGCAGTGTCATAAGAATGACAAGATCAATTATAGAAATGGCAAGTATGGAACGAATTCCAGAACCTCCATTACTTCCAACAAATATTTATTCCCAGCACATTCAATGTGCTAGGCACTCTATCAGGTTTTGGGGACACAACAGTGAATAAAAAAGAAGTTCTTTTTCCATAATGATTATTATATAGAGGAGGAAGAGAGACAATAATCAAAAATTAACTAAAATTATGGCTCCCCCAAACATATTAAGCATAATAAATTATTTCTTTACTCAATGGACACAGTACATAGTATTTAATCAGATAGCATTTGTAGTTAAATCATTGTAACACAATAAAATGCTTGAGCCTAGGTAACCTGCAGTTCTGACAAACATAGTCCTGCAGGTTTTCAGCATCCTTCAAATATACCTGGGTCCCGGCTATAGTGTTACATCATCAGGTGGCAGTTGTCCATTCCAGTTTAAATACTGATTGGGAAGACTCTGAGTGAGGTTACCTTATAATATATTCTTAAACCATGAAAAATTTTTATGATGAAAAGCGGTACTATTAATAATTTTTTACCAAGACAACTAACATAATCCAGGACTCTATACAAATCTACCATCACTCTAATTCTTTCCTGAGATTGACTAGTATATCTAGAATAGCTGGTGTGATTCCAGAAATCTCTAAATCTCTTCAAGATGGGAAACCTATTTTGAGAGCCCTATCCCAGGAGATTAGGCCAGAGGAGTTTGGGGGCTATGGGGACTCAACAAATTTCCAAGGAAAGGTTGCCTGTCATTTTCCAGGTGGGTCTGTTTATTCTATTCATCAGTCCTCCACTTCAAAAACGGAGCTTCCCCGGTGGTCACAGTGGTTAAGAATCTGCCTGCCAATACAGGGGACATAAGTTTGAGCTCCGGTCTGGGAAGATTCCACATGCCATGGAGCAACTAAGCCTGTGTGCCACAACTACTGAGCCTGGGCTCTAGAGCTTACAAGCCACAACTACTGAACCCGTGTGCCACAACTACTACTATAAATAAATAAGTAAAAATTTGAAAAACCAAAAAAAAGAGAAAACAGACAAAAGTCAGTTGTCAAACTCTAATCACGCTACTTGAATTCACATTATTATAACATATTATAGTATTATTAAATGTAATGAGAAAATATGGAAAAAGAAATCAATAAAGAAGATAGAGAGTTGTGTGGTCTAATATCAAATATTTTTGCCACACAAGAACTGCAGGAGGTGAGCAGTCCAGTCAGGTATCTGGAGAAGTGTTTTCCAAGAAGATTGAGTAGTATAGGTGTGTGCAAGAAACAGAAAGGAGATTAATGTGCCTGGAGTGGAGGAAATTGGGGGAGAGAGGAAGGAGATAAGGGACATTCCTCCTTGAGGAAAGTGAGGAATTGGGATTAGACCATGTAGAACAACAGGAGACAGTGTAAGATCTTTTATTTCTACTCTCAATACAATGCACAGGATTTTCAATAGAAGGGAACTATTTGGCTTTCTATTTAAAAATCATCATTCTAACTGCCATGTTGAAAAGAAACTCTATGGAGGCAAGAGAAGGTGGGAGATCAGTCAGCAGGCTAGAAATCATTAGAGTTTGGATGCATACATGTATTTCAGATTGTAATTATGCATACATATACACTACATTCACAAAACATAATTTTTATTATGTAAATTTGGAAAACTACAAAAGAGTATGGACAATAGAATGATGAACTCCCATGAGCCCATCACTCAGCTTCAATCATTAACAACGTACAGTTTTATTTCTGCCTCTTCAATTCCACATCCCTAGCCTCCATGGGATGATTTTAAAGCAAAGTACATCATATAATTCATCCATAAATACTTCAAAATATACCTCTAAATTTTAACATATCATTATCACATCTAATTAATATTTATCAGTGTCAGCAAATATTGTCAGCACTCAAAGTTTTCTAATAATCTCATGAGTGTGTTTCTTTTTTTATACTGGTTTGTTTAAATCCAGATCCAAATAATAAAATTCTGAATGTATTTTTAAGTGCAGTGATCTAAGAGGCCAGTCAGGTGGCAAAACCATACCTGAAGCCCTTAATCAGAGAAAATTTAGTATGAATAACTCCCAGCTAGACAGTGAAAAACCAGAAGGAAAAAAAATGATTTCTATGGTATCACAGAAATGATACATGATGAGGCAGCTGCCACATGTAGAGCTGAGGCTACAAAAGGAAGCAGGTTGAAATTATTAAAATTTAGCATGCTGGGGGAAGAGTCCTGTATTAGTCTGTCTGGGCTATGGGCTACCATAACAAAATGCCACAGACTGCATGGCTTAAACACCAGGAATTTGTTTTCTTATGGTTCTAGAAGCTAAAAGTCTGAGATCAGGGTGCCTACCTAATTGGTTCTGGTGAGAGTTTCCCCTTGCCTTGCAGATGTCTGCCTTCTGTAGTATGTTCACATTGCCTTTCCATGGAATGTGTTCATGGAAAAAGAGAGGGACTGATCTCCCTGGGGTCTCTTCTTACGAGGACTCTAATTCTATCAGATCATGGACCCCCTCCCCTTTATCATCTCATTTATCCTTCATTACTTCTTTAGAGGCTCCAGCTCTCAGTACAGCCACACTGGGGGTTAGGGATTCAACATACGACTTTTGAGGAGACACACAGTCCATAACAAGCCCCATGGAGCTGGAATCCAGACATCTGAGAAAGTGCTGCTCCACAATGGTTGCTTGTGTTTTTGAGCATGAAAGAGGGGTCCCTCTGTACTAAGATTCAGAATTTGAAGGAGAGCCTACTACTCCATTTGTGCTAGTGTCTCAGGAGGAGTCAGATGAATATAGTTCTGCATGTGTTAGAAAACCTGCAAACTGAAACTAACTGCAGTTACTACAATGACCTGCCACTGCTGGAGTGAAGTATTACTGACAGAAACAGGAAAGGAGTAAGAGCATTGTTCAGAATAGAGGGAACAAGTCCCTTCTTTTTCCTTTAGCTTTCCTGTCTCCCTCTAGTTCTTACTATTAGCAGAGACTAACAGGGAACAAGTTGGCAAATCAGAAATGTGATTTTCAGAGTTTTAGACCAACAGCAGAAAGCAGAATATGGAAAATTCTTTTTGGAGTTGAGATATCTATTAAATATTATACTTCCTTAGAGTTTAAGTCAGTTTGGATTCAAGTTTCCTTGTGGTTAAGTTTCCTAATGTGAGTAACCATACAGCTACTTTGTCAGGGACAGTCCACTTTACACTTGTTAGACTTCACATGCAGTTTGTGTTTCTGTTCACCATGAAACATGCCCAAGTTTGACTAAAAGCTATAAGATCATGCAACCAAACTGACACATGTGACTTTAGACAATGATTTAATTTACTTAAACACTACTAACCCCAAAGCTATTACTTAGAAAGAGTCCAAAAATAAAGTGTACTTTCTTTTGTTACATGTCTGCATCCAAGTGAATGATGTAATATTTAAGTTGTAGGTTTTGTTTTGTAGTATTAGAAAAATTACAAATTTTACTCAAGTTTCACTTTAAGTAACAAAAATATTCTAGGTTGCTCTAAGCTACTTCCCCTTCTCCCTTCCTTTTGTATTGTCCTTGAAGTCCATACAGTAAGATTTACCTTAAAAAAAAATCACAGACCATAATTTATAAATATGGTTGATGAAAATATCTTCAGAATTATAAAAGGGAGGGACAATTTTCCTTCATGGAAAACTGGGTGAAGGGGAGGTATCACTAAAAGTTTATTTCAAAAACTTGCCACAGACCTTCTGGAGTGTGAGGAAGAAAGGAAATGGTATCTACCTTAAATTAGAAGCCAAATGCCTAAAGCTTGCTGAAGCTGCCTACATGCAATAACAGAAGAGAGAGAGGGCTGCATTAGGAAGGAGTTGCACTTTTCCCTACAACAGGTGAGGATGTTGGTTGTGGTTTACTTAAAAAGGGACTTCTAGGGGGGTAACATCAGAAATAAAGATAAAAACAAGATAAAAACTTAGGTTCTTCTTGACTTCCTCCCCATCACAAGAACAACTAACCACAACTAATCACAAGAACAAGAAACCACTGAGAACATTCCAGGACACAGGGATGAGTCCGATGCAACCCCCAGCACTTCAGAGATCAAGACAGAGTGCATTAGAAGGGTAAGAGATATGGCTTCTTATTAACTTAATTACCCTTCCCTCAGACAAGCACAGTACCACAGAGAGAGGTCTCCCCTGAGCCTCCAGTTTCTAACGGGAAAAGAGAACCTAGGGGGACAACCAGCCCCCTAACCCAGCATTGTGAATGGCTTTGTGGGAATCCGTACTCTGATCTGGCACTGCAGGGATTGCAGGGGAATCTGTGGGACTCAAGCACTGGGAATATGACTGTGATGAAGCAGAGGGGAGTGGCTTGTAACAACCAGCACCCAGATCTTGGCGTATTGAGTTCATACCTGCAGTGCCCAAACAGTAATCTCAACCAGCAGCTTTGCTCATCTGCAGAACCGCATTGGGGTGCACTCCAACCACGGAACTCAGCAGGGTGCAGATCTGCCTGATTTAGATCCTCAAACAAAGAATTTTGTGAACCCTAGAGCCCAGTTTACCTATGACTTATCAAAGAGCTGAATCACAGCCCCACTCACTGTGGATAGTGTCTTCCAGTCTCATCTGACCAGAAGACTGGAGATAACTCCTAGAAAATGTTCCACTGGCACTCAAGCTGAGAGGTGGGCAAGCAGAGCTGAAGACCCCCAGAGTAAAGTCATTACACTTCCTGATTTCTAGCTACACTATAAAGGTAGAGTCATCAAAACAGTATGGTACTGGCATGAAAGTAGACAAATGGAACAGAATCAAGGGTCCAGAAATAAACCCATGCATATACAGTCAACTTATATTTGACAAGGGAGCCAAAAATACTCAATGGAGAAAACACAGTTTCTTCAATAAATGGAGTTGGGATAATGGGTATTCACATGTAAAAGAATGAAATTGACTCATAACTTATATCACTCACAAAGTTGAACTCAAAATGTATTAAAGACTTAAATGTAAGACCTGAAATCATGAAACTCCTAGAAGAAAAATGTGGGAATAAACTCCTTGACATGGGCCTTAATAGTGATTTTTTGGGGGTATGACACCTAAAGCACAAGCAACTAAATCAAAAACAAATAAGTGGGACTACAAACTAAAGTTTCTGACCGGAAAAGAAACCATTAACAAAATGAAAAACACAATGTACGGAGTGGGAAAAACTATTTCCAACCATATATCTGAAAAGGAGTTAATTACTCAAAATATATTTATATATACTTTATATTTATACTGTTTATTTATATATACCTATTAAAATATTTTATATTATTATATACTTATATATATATATACATATTTTATATGTATATATACTTTAGTATTCCTTCATCTCAATAGCAAAGAAACCAGTAACCCCAATTAAAAATAACTTGGGCAAAGGACCTAAATAGACTTTTCTCCAAAGAAGAATACCCAAAAGCTTAACAGGTATCTGAAAAGATGCTCAATCACTAATCATTAGGGAAATGCAAACTAAAACCACAATGAGATATCATTCACACCCATTAGAATGGCCATCATTAAAAAGACCAGAGATAGCAAATGCTGGTGTGGATGTGGAAAGAAAGAACCCTTGTACACTGTTGGTAGAATTATAAATTGGTACAGCCACTATGGAAAACAGCATGGAGTAGCCTCAAAAAACTAAATATAGAACTACTTACTATATGATCCAGCAATTTTACTTCTGGGAATATATTCAAAGTAAATGAAAACACTAACTCAAAATGATACATGCACCCACATATTCATAGCAGCATTATTTATAATAGCCAAAACATAGAAACAATCTAAGTGTCCACCTATGGATTACTGGATAAAAAATTGTGACATATAAAATTCAGCCATACAAAAGAAATGAGGCAATCCTACCATCTGTGACAACACGAATAAACCCTGTAGGCATTATGCTAAGTGAAATAGGTCAGAGAAAGACAAATAAATGTGGTATGATCTCACTTATATGTGGAATCTAAAAAAAAAAAAAGAGCTCATAGAACAGAAGACAGATTAGTTGTTGCCAGCAGTGGTGGATAGGGGGTAAAGTGGTCAAAAGGTACAAACTTCCAATTATAAAATAAGTAAGTCTTGGGGATGTAATGCACAGCATGGAAAGTATAACTAATAATCCTGTATTGAATATTTGAAAGTTGCTAGGAAAGTAGATCTTAAAAGTTCTTATTACAAGAAATAAAATGTAGCTATGCATTGTGATGGATGAACTAGACTTACTGTGATGATTATTTTTGCAGTATATACAAATATCAAATCATGTTGTACACCTGAAACTAATGTAATGTTATATGACAATTATACCTCATTTTTGAAAACTGAAGGAAAAATAAAGGCTTTCTCAAAAATTGAGAGAATGTGTTGCCACTAGACCTGCCTTGCAAGAAATGTTAAAAGAAATTCTTAAAACAGAAGGAGAATAATATAGGTCAGAAAATCCAATCTACATAAAGAAAGGAAGAGCAGGCATGAAGGAAAAAGTGAAGGTAAAATAAAACCTCTTCTTTTTCTTAACTGATATAACATAACAGTTTGTTCACCAAAATAACAGCAGTAACACATGCAATTACATAAGTGTGTGTGTGTGTGTGTATATATATATGCTCATATATGCTTATATATAAGTGAAATAAATGCCAGAAATGATACAAGGGACAGAAGGCAGAAACTAGGATTATTTGGTTGTTATAAGGTATTCATACTACCTGTGAAGGGATTTAGGGATTTAGTATTATTGGAGACTTGGATTAGCTATAAATGTATATTGCAAATTCTAGGGCAAACATTTAAAAGAGTTAAAAAAAAAAGTGTAACTAATATGCCAAGAAAGGGAAGAAAATAAAATAATATAAAATGCCTAATTTAAACCATAAAAAAACAGAAAAAGAGTGGAAGACAAAAATAGAAACAAAGATCACAGGCAATAATAATGGATATAGTAGATATCAATCCAACTAAATCAATATTCACTTTGAATGTCAATAGTCTAAATTAAGTCTAAATTAAAAACAGATTCTTAGAGTGGGTCAGAAAACATGCCCCAACTATAAGTTGAAATACACTTTATATATAAAGACATGTGTATATATATATATATATATACACATATATATGTGTGTGTGTGTGTGTGTGTGTATGTAGATATATGTATATGTATAAAGACAATGTAAATGGATAGAGAAAAATATTCTATGCTAACAATAATCAAAACAAAGAATAATGTTAATTATGTTAATTTCAGACAGACCAGACTTTAAAGTAAGAAACATTATCTGGGATAAAAAAGGGCATTACATAATGACAAAGGGACCAGTTCCCCAAAAAGAAATTTCTTTTTTTTTTTTTTTTTTTTTTTTTTT